>NW_012106253.1:476167-669887 GCF_000951045.1 Mandrillus leucophaeus
GAAATAGTGGAAATTATAAATTAAAATTCAAACCAATAATAACAAAAATGTTGGTCACAACTACAGAAAAGACAATCATTGATTCAAGTAAGGAGTAAAAATAAAATAGCATTCTACTTAGACAACAATTAAAATACAAATGCAGTTTTTTATCTCAAAAGAGATAAAGAAGAAATAAAATAAGCATTAACTCAAGCTGTTAGAATCAAGAATCCTAAGGAAAACAGATAGAAATAAATGGCTGTATAAAATAGAAATGACTATACTGAAATAAGTAAACACGGAATAACTAAATAAAATAAATATTTTTCAAATAAATTATTAGCGGGCCTATGAGGAAAATAAGGAAAAAGAAATATAAATAAAAAGCAAATAAATAAAATTGAAGTCAATATAAATAAGCTAAAGCACACAGCAAATAAAATGTTAAACAAATGAACAATCTCTATAAATACTATTATTTAGTAAAATTTAAAACAGTCTGTGATTATTGAGGAAATAAAATTCACAACGAAAAAGAAAACATCGTGACTCCATGGCTGGGTGGTTTTAAGGATAAAATTATCTAAAATTGCCAGAGAAGATATAAATTCTAAGCTACATAAATATTTTGTGGAACCATAGATGAATGAAATTATTCCCACTTAATTTTACCAAGCCGATATTTTCGTGAAATCTACCAAAAATAAACACCAAATAATAGTATAAGTCGATAGCAGTTGTTAATAGAGAAGTAAACATCCTTAACAAAATTTTCAGCATAATGTTACAAGTATAGTCTGTCATAAGTAAGAAATACTTATTTTAGACATTCAAGAGGTTGAAAATCAGGGTATATGATATGTTACTTTATATAAGTGGTTGAATTTCTTAAATAAGGCCATTTTTAAAGATTTATGAAAAAGATCTGGCATTTAGAAAAAATATTTTAATAAATATCTCCAAATCTATACTTCAAAAACTCTTTTAAAAATTAAAATAGATTAATATTATCTCAAATAAAAAGCAATTTTAAATTCAAGCCAGTAATCAATAAAATATTAGCAGCAAACTATTATAGCCATTAATATGGTTTGGCTCTGTCCCCACCCAAATCTCATCTTGTAGCTCCCATAATTCCCACGTGTTGTGGTAGGGACCCAGATGTAGATGATTAAATTAAGGGGGGGTGTCTTTCCTGTGCTGTTCTTATAGTGAATAAGTCTCACAACATCTGATAACTTTAGAAACAGGAGTTTGCCTGCACAATCTCTTTCTTTCCCTGCCACCATCCTCCTAAGGTGTTACTTGTGCCTCCTTGCCTTCCACCATGATTGTGAGGCTTCCCCAGCCATGTGGAACTGTGAGTTCTCCATTAAACCTCTTTCCTTTGTAAATTGCCCAGTCTCAAGTATGTCTTTATCAGTAGCATGAAAACAGACTAATAGAGTCATTTTATTAAAATTACAAAGTAATGCTGACCACTATTGTTGTTTTTAATATGAAAGGTTTGAAAAATGCTTTAGATGAAAAAAAAAAATTGGTATAGAGAGACAAAATTATTATTATGTGGTAAGATCATATATCAGAAACAGGAATCATTAGAAACAACTTTTAAAATTCATTTTTTGAAGTGGGGCTGTGATATTATGAAATATACGTTTGGTCTTTGTCCAGTCTCCTGGCATCCAACTCCTAAAATATTTGGAATGCTTAGAGTGATGTGTCTTTTTGTACGCTAATGAGTTGCCTGGAGGTTGACAGATCCTAAGTAGCTTCAGGATGGGGGCTGAACTTTCAGTCATACCCCCAACCTTCAAGGATGGAAGAGGACCTGAAGGTTGGATTGATCATCAATGGACAATGATTTAATTAATCATGTATCTGTAATAAAGCTTCCATAGAAACCCAAAAAGAATGGGTTCAAGGAACTCTGGACAGTAGGAGTGTGGAGGTTCCTGGAGGGTAGTTCACCCCAACTCCATGGGGACAGAAGCTCTTGCACTCAGGATACTTCCATACCTCACCCTATGCATCCTTTCATCTGTATCCTTTGTAATACCTATTGTAATCAACCAGTAACCATAAATAAGTGTTTCTCTGCATTCTGTGAGCCTCACTCTAGTAAATTCATCAAACCCAAGGAGAAGGTTGTGGGAACTCCAATTTAGAGCAGGTCAGTCAGAAGCACAGGTAAAACAACCTGGGGCCTGTGACTGATTTTAGAAGTGGAGGGCAATCTTGCAGGATCGAGCCCTCAACCAATGGAATCTGATGTTATCTCCAGGTGCATAGTGTCAAAATTGAATGAGAGAACAGCCAGCTGGTGTCCACTGCAGAACTGATTTTTTGCTTGGTGGTAGGGAGAAACTCCCACACATTTGGTCACAGAGTCTTCTGTGTTGATTGTTATTGAATGAAAGAATAGAAAACACCGAATTTTTTTTTTTTTAATGGAGGGGCCAACTCAAAATAAATACATAAATTTTACAGTATTTTTATAGAACTGAAATAAAGTTTTCACATATAATGGTAAAAGAAACTAGATTAATAGTATCCACAAAAAAATAGTAAAAATTCAGGAATAATATGAACAGACATATAACTCAGAAGACTTTTTGTGCTCTGGAAGGAAAGACAAAATTTTAAGTATGGCAACTCTCTCATACCCAATAAATACACAGATTTAATCTAGTTCAAAATTAAAGGGCACTTTATGAAAAAAAAACATCTGTAAAATAAGTACAAACTTTATCAGAAGTCTTAAACATATTATAAAGTTTAAATGTATTAAATACTGACTATCGGTACAAAAATAGCTACAGATAATGGAACATAATAGATTGCCCAACAATAAATCCCAACATATTTGAGAAATGAAAATATGATTAATGAAAGATTACAAATCAATGGATAAGAGAAAGAATGTTCTAGGAATGGTTTGGGTTAATTTGATTAGAAAATTTGGGGGAAAAAAAAGACAGATTCTCACCGTACTTCATATACCAGCATAAATCTCATATGTGTTAAAGAGTTATATGTGAAAACCGTTAAACCTAAAATCTTAGAAGATAACATGGAAGTGCCTTTTATTAAATGTTTAAGGGGAGTAATGAGGGAAGGGCAGACCGGTAATGAGAAGTAAATAATTTTAAGCTAAAACATAATTACAAATAAAAAAATAGTTTTCATTACATTAAAAAATTTAAAATCTATGGGTAATACATTGAAAACAAATGCCCAAAGCAGAACATATTTGCAGCAAATACGAGTTAAATTATTTATTAAATAAAGAGCTATACAACAGGTAAAAGAAGTAAAAAGTATCAAATACATGAATGATCAAAGGACATTAAAAGAAATTCACAGAAGAAAATACAATTAATATACTACCATTTATGAAAATATTCAGCTTCTCTAGGAATCAAAGAAAATGATTTAATAATTGACCTGTGAGATTAGGGAGAAAGAGAAATGTACAAGCACAGCCTGGCAAGGATGGATGAAATAGAGATTCTCATACATAGTCTGTTGCAGTACAAATTTGTACATGTTTGGAAAGCAATTTGAGGAAGTAGTTATTCCCTTTTACTTGGTAATTTCACTTCTGGATATAAATCTTATACATCCGAGAGAGATAAATTATATATTAGATATAAATCTAATACCATTAGAGACAAGGTATTAGGCACAAAGAGTTTTTCTCAGGCTTATCGGTTGGTTGATTGGTTTTCCTATATGTGAATCAGATTCATTCTTTTCTTTTTCATAGTTACAATGGAAACAACTTAAAAGTATAACCCAAGAAGATTAATTATTTTCTGGTATACCCCCCCACTCAATGACGTATCATGCAAAATAGGCTATAATATTAAGTGAAAATAAAAGATGTAAATTATGTATGTAATAGGATAAGTGTTCAAATTAAAGTTTCACATCAATAAAAGGACTAAAAGGAAATATATCAAAATATTAATGGCAGTGGTGATTGGTTGATGAAACTATGTGCTATAAAGTTTTTCCTAATTTTCTCTATTGTCAAATTTTTCTTTAGTGAATATGAATAATTTTTATTTTTGATGAAACAAAATGATAAAAAAAAAAAACACTAAACGAAGACATCTAATTTGCATCAACTACTAGGTCAGCAGCTTTCTGAAACCTGGAAGGGAAAGAAAGTTTTCTGGAGAGAGTGGGGCTCAGGCACCCCCCTTCTCCCCAACATAGCCTCTCTTTTGAGAGGCAAGCACAGCTCTGAGACAGGGGTGGGCTGGGAAGGAAGGAATTAGGAACAGCTGGAGCAGATTCAGAACCATGACATGCATTCCTCTTCAAAGGCAGCTCAGAGGCTAGGAAGGTGAGTGAGAGTTCAGAAGAGAGTCAGAGCTTACAAATGGGTGGATTAAGCTGAAAATGAGCAGGAGGCATCTTGAGGGCACCACTCGTGCTCAGAGTGAGTAAAGAGAAGAATGCAGCATTTGACACCTGCAGACTAACCAGCAGCTGAGTATAAGCTGCAAGAGAAAGTTAAAAGCTGTAAAAAGTGGTTATGTTCACCCGTGGAAAAGCCAAGGAAATAAGGAAGTGGTTAGAAGAAAGAGCTCATTTCAAATTGGTAATGAATTGTATCATTTATACCTAAGCCTCTCTTAGTTTCATCATTTGGTCTAAACTGTGGGTGTGGTCATGTAGAAGTGATGTTTTCCAACAATTATGCTTTAATTTTACATAAGGAAAGTTTTTTTGTTTTTTTTTTTTAAAAAAGGAAATATATAAGAATGAAAAAAGCACTAAAAAATCTGACCCTGGGCTGCATTTGCTTAGCCAAATGGCTTAAATATTACGAGCCTTGGTTTTCTCATTTATGGGAATTCAGTAATTCATTGAGCCTCTCTACTCCAGGCACTGTACTCAGCACCAGAGATTCATGGTAAGTAAGATGGACACGTTTCTCGCTCTTCAGGGGACCAATGGGAAAGCAGAAAGCTAAAGACAGTGGGATGAATGCCATGGAAGGGGACAAAGGAGGGTTGGGGTTATTGAGGTTTCGCAGTAGTAACATCTCATCCAAGTTCAAAGACTACATGGCCTGCTTGAAAGACAAGGGAAAGGCTTTCCATTTGGCTTGACAAAAAGGGACATGTCATACTAAGCCTTTTCAAACACTCTGGACTTTATCCTACAAGGTTTGGGAAGACATTGCAAATTTTAAGCACAAGGGTCACATAAGCAAATGTACATTTCTCAAAGAACACTCCTGGGTGTGTGAAGAAAGAACATGAAGGAGGAGGCTAGACAGTACACTCCTGCAGAAAGTGAGGGGAAAGAGAGCGACAGATGGGCCTATAGATTTGTGTGTAAGAATGAAAACAGAGACAGAATTCAGGTTATGAGCAGAATAGAGAAGCAAAGATGTCACCCAAGTTTCTGATCTTACTAACTGGGAAGAAGCTGGTGCTACAGTCTGGGACACAGAGAAGAAAGGAGGAGCAGTCCTGAGAGAGAAAATGTTGATTCCAGTATTGAACACATTGATTCTGAGGGACTGTGAGGCATTTAACTTGTGAAGTCCCCCCAATCCCCCAAACTTAACTTGTGGAGTTGATGAGAAGTCTGAAGCTCCAGAGGAAGAGCTTGTCTTAGGACAGATTTAGAAAACATTAGCAAATAGATGTGTGTGAATGAAACCATCCAGGCAGAGTACTCAGAGGGAGAAGAGGTTCATGGAAGAATCCTGACAAATCCCAATACTGAAGGCGCAATACAGGAAGAGGAGCTTGAACAATCCCTAAGATGGAGTGGCCATGAGGACAGAAATAAATTTTATGGCTGTGGAGTCACAGAGGTCAGGGAGGAAGTGGTAAAGGGTGCCCAATGTCATGGAGAATAAAATAATACAAAGGCCAAGAGGTAGCCACTGGAGTCGGCTATAAGGGGTTATTGGTAAACTTGGCCAAAGAATTAATGTGGCATGATGAGGGTAGAACCCAGATCGCAGTGGCTGAGGAGTGAATGTCATGTGATAAAGAAGAAACAGCAAATGGAGGCAATTCCACAATTCCTTTAACAAAATTCAACTGTGAAATGGAGAAGATAAGGAAAGAGCTTGAGAAATTGTATTAGTTTCCTAGAACCGCCAGAGTAAATTACCACAAAGAAGATGGCTTAAAACAACATTTATCACATCCCAGTTCTCGGGGGCTAGAAGTCTGAAATCAAGATGTTGGCAAGGCCAGCATCCCACTGAAGGTTCTAGGGAAGATTCCCTCCTTGCCTTCTCCTAGCATCTGGGGCCTCCTGGCAGTCCTGGTGTTCCTTGGTTTGTAGCTGAACCACACAGTCTCTGCCTCCTCCTTCACAGGACCTTCTTCCCTTCAGGTCTGTGTCTCTGTGTCTGCATATTCCTCTTCCTTCTCTTATCAACACACCCATCCTTGGGTTTACAGCCTGCGCTAATCCAGTATGACCTCATTTTAACCTAACCTACATCTGCAAAGACCTTTTTTCCAAATGAGGTCACATTCTGAGATTCTGGTGGATATGAATTTTGACACGATTCAACCCAGTACAGAAATATATGGGGAAAGTGATTTTTGTTTGTTTCTGTGGTTGCTTGTTTTATTTAATAATGTTACGCCTGGAAAATTAAATGATTGGGTCCTTTGTGATACATACATGACGCCAATTCGAAAACCTATGTTTCCTAGAGATAGCAATTATTTGATAGGAGGTTCTCCCAAAATCTTATGAGATGTTACACCAAATCTGAGATTCATGAAAGAAATTGTCCCTGAGGGATAAAAATGGTAATGCTGTAGTAACTTAGCATCATTTCTTATGGCTTTCAACAACTGTTTTAACTCTTGAAATTATACAAATGTAGACAAGACTTATGGGATAGAACCGAATGAGATTTTGTATCTTATTCAATTTCAGATTTTCTCTAGGATAGCATGATTTTAGAATAATCCAATTCCATGAGGAACAATTTAGACCTTTTGTTTACAACTTGCCAAAGGGGGAAAAAATCTAGCTTATATAGTGTTTAAATAAATTGACCAGTTGGGGAGGGTATCATGTAGTTACAATTTGTTATCATTTTATTGGGATTAAAATAATTAACTTATATACCTCATTTCCTCATGACATGACTAAAATAAAATAAACAGAACAAAAACAGATCCTTTACCTTGAAAAAGAAAACAGACAAAATTTCAAGTCCAGCTACACCAGAGGTATTTGAAATACCGAAGTCCATTCTCTCTTCACTGAGGTTTTATTACAAGAATTAAAATTCTGAATATTAAACCCACATTGCAGATAGCTATTAAAATAAGCAGGAAACGCAGAAAAGATAGTTCTCTTATATAATATTTTCATTTCTACTCTCATCCTGTATAGCTTTAACTAAAATGCAGCAATCTAAAAATCCATACATATTACTCTGGTGCCAGTGGAATAACCATAATTTTTATTTACCTTTCATTTCTTCCCTGAAGGCAAAAATCTGAAAGGAAACACCTGCAGATTTTGCCTCCTAGTCCTTGACTTTTCCAGCAATATGATCCACAGACTAGAGTTTGGACACTGTTTCATTTCAGATGGGATGAAGGGAAAATTGTAAAGTGCTTTTTACATACCCACCTGTTCTTTTCCCCTAGTGGCAACGACAGCTCCCCACTGGCTGGGTGTACTAGCACATTTCCTATTCGAACCCCACTGCTGGAAGCTCTGCTCACGTGTCCCTCACAGACAGCACCTGGGGACCATTACAACTACTACCTTACAGTGATGGGTGGTAGAGCTGGGAGCTGAACACTGCCCACTCCACCCAAGTTCTTCATCACTCACACTACACCCACTGCCCTTCCCCATCATACGTTGATTTTATAGATCACAGAAAAGTAGCAATAATAAAAGCACCAGTCAGTTCCTCACAGACTCTGGAAAAATGTACTTGTATCTCAGAGGAATGTCTAGGTTGGATGCTATCTAGGTTTAACGTCTTTTTGCTTCATTGGGTAAAGTTATTTTAGTGTATTCCCTAACAAGCTCATGTTTGACAAATTGGTGTATATATAAAGATTTGTGGTATAATAAAATTAACTTTTTTCTTTTGCATGAATCAGAAACCAAAATAGAAAATAGCCTCTCCACTGATCAAATAAGTAAATATTGGGTGCCAAATATGTGCCAGGCATGACTATTAGCACTAGGTATGCCAAAATCAGTAGAATAAAAGTGGTCTCTGCACTGAGCTTGTAGACAAACAATAAGCAAATAACTCTATAATTAGAAAGTGATAAATCTGATTAATTCTACAAAGGTAAAAAAATGTTTAAAGGGATTTATGAGAGTAAATTATAAATTTGTAGTGTAGGCAACATGGAGGTTTCTGTGAGACCATAGCAGTAGAGATGAAATCTGATGAGTAGAAACTTACTAAGTGAAATCCAGAGGCTGGAAGCACTCCAGGTAGAGATAAATACACACAAAGATGTTAAGTGAGAAAAGAACAAGATGCATTCAAGGGTTCTGACCAGGAGATTGATGTGATATACTTATCTGTGAAAAATATGGTATCACTGTGGTAGGGAGCACTAAAAGAGGTTGCAGATGAAATCATAAGTTAGGTTCTGGACAGGTTGTATTTAGGGTACCTGTGAGGCCTCCAGGAGAAATACCAAGCACACCAGATATACAGGTCTGAGACTCTGAAGAGACTCATTCACGTGAATACGTTTGAGAGCCATTGACTTACTGAAGACAATTGCAGCTATGAGACAGAAAAGAGGAAAGGAGAAAGGAGTCCAGAGGCAAGCCTTCGCAGCTCCAATACTTACAGTTCAGATAGAGTCAAATGAGCCTGCAAAAGGACTCTCAAAGGGGAGGAGAGGAGAAAGCCTAGAACGGCTTTGTTCCAGAAGACAAGGGAAAAGATTGTTTTAAGGACAGAATGATTGGCTGTTGTGAAATCTGTTGAGAAATCAAGTAATATGAAAGCTGAACAGTATCCCTTAAGTTTGGGGCCTTAAGAATGATTGGTGACCTTAGCAGGAGCCATTCCAAGAATGACGGGGGTGGAAGTTGAATTGAAGGGGGTTGAGGAGAGTGTAGGAAGTATGCTGTTTGATGAAAATTTGCTATTTTGTGAGGCTGTGTATGTTCATCATCTAACAGGATGGAAAAATAATAACTCTCAATTTCTGGTTATGCTGTAGATTTCTTGGAGAGAGAAGGAGAGACAGAGAAGGAGAGGAGAAAAGAAAAGAAAGGAAGAAAAGAAAGAGAGAAAAAAATTATTTAACCCAAGGGCAAAAAGTGAACCACAAACAAAGATGCTGACAAGTGATCTAAAAGTATTAGCATTACCTTCCATTTAAGACTTGGGGTAAGTTTTCACCTGGAATATGAAATGTTCACTAGTAAGATAAAATATTTCACTGCATTTTAAGAGCAGACTTTTATCTGATACAAATTCGGTTTAGTAAAACAATTTATGGTTTGTTAAATATCTTGTTTTAAGGTCTTTCACTTTAGCACGGCCAATGAAAGAAAGGCAGAAAAGGCCTCTTACAATGAAGAAATAGGCTTGCCATCCTGAATTACTACGTTTTTATCATAGTAACTTAATAAACATTATACTACTTACAATCTCCTAGTAAAAGTTCTTTGGGGACATAATTTTAATTATTGATACAGGTATACCTCATTTTATTCACTTCATTGCACTTCAGAGACACTGTGTTTTTCACAAATTGAAGGTTTGTGGCAACCTTGTATCAAGCAAGTCTGTTGGTGCCATTTTTCCAACAGCAAGTGCTCTCTTTGTGTCTCTGTATCAGTTACATTTTGGTAATCCTTGCAATATTCCAAACCTTGTCATCATTATTATATCTGTTATGGTGATCTGTGATCAGTAATCTTTGATGTTACTATTATAATCATTTTTTGGGTCTACAAACCATGCTCGTATAAGGTGACAATCAAGCAATATATGTTGTGTGTGTTCTAACTGCTCCACCAACTGGCAATTCCCCATGCTCTGCCTCTCCTTGAGCCTCTCCATTCCCTGAGACACAACCATATTGGAATTAGGCCAACTAATAACCCTACAATAGCCTCTAAGTGTTCAAATGAAAATAAGAGTTGCACATCTCTCACTTTAAAACAAAAGCTAGATATGATTAAACTTAGCGAGGAAAGCATGTCAAAAACTGACACAGGCTGAAAACTGGGCCTTTTGTAATAAACAGTTGCTAAGCTGTGACTGCAAAGGAAAAGTTCTTGAAGGTAATTAAAAGTATTACTCCAGTGAACACATGAATGATAGGAAAATGAAACAGCCTTATTGCTAATATGGAGACAGTTTTAGTAGTTCTGGATAAAAGATCCAACCAGCCACAACATTTCCTTAAGTCAAAGCCTAAACCAGAGCAAGCCTCTAATGCTCATCAATTCTACGAAGGCTGACAGAACTCAGGAAGCTCCAGAAGAAAAGTTTGAAGCTAGCAGAGATAGGTTTATGAGGTTTAAGAAAAGAAGCCATCTCCATAACATAAAAGTGCAAGGTGAAGCAGCAAGTGCTGATGGAGAAGCTGCAGCAGGGTATCCAGAAGATCTAGCTAAGGTAATGGATGAAGGTGGCTGCACTAAACAGCAGATATTCCACGTAGATGAAACGGTTTTAAATTGGAGGAAGATAACATCTAGGACTTTCATAGCTACAGAGGAGAAGTCAATGTCTGGCGTAAAAGCTTCAAAGAACAACAGGCTGACTCTCTTGTTAGGGGCTAAGGCAGCTGGTCACTATAAGATGAAGCCAAGGCTTATTGAACATTCTGAAAATTCTAGGGCCCTTAAGAATGATGCTAAATCTACTTTGCCTGTGCTCTATTAATGGAACAACAATGCCTTGATGACACATCTGTTTATAGCATAGTTTATTGAATATTTTAAGCCCACTGTTGAGACTTACTGCTCAGAAAAAAAATTATTTTCAAAATATTACTGCTCACTGACAATGAACCTAGTCATCCAAGAGCTCTGATAGAGGTTAGTGTTGTTTTTATGCCCACTAACACACCATCCATTCTGCAGCCCATAAATCAAGGAGTAATTTCATCTTTCAAATCTTATTACTTAAGAAATATATTTTGTAAGTCTATAGCTTCCATAGATAATTATTCTTCTGATGAACATGAGAAAAGTAAATTGAAAACCTTTGGGAAAGGATTCATCATTCTAGATGGCATTAAGAACATTTGTATTTCAAGGAAGAGGGTCAAAAGATCAACAGTAATAGGAGTGTGGAAGAAATGATTCTAACCCCCATGAATGACCTGGAGGGCTTTAAGACTTCAGTGGAGGAAGTAACTGCAGATGTGATGAAAATAGCAAGAGAACTAGAATTAGATATGGAGCCTGAAGATGTGACTGAATTGTTGCAATCACATGATAAAACTTTAATGAATGACTAGTTGTTTCTTACGAATGAGCAAAGAAAGTGATTTGTTGAGATGGAATCTACTTCTGATGATGATGCTGTGAACATTGTTAAAATAACAACACAGAATATTACATAAACTTAGTTGATAAAGCAGCAGCAGAGTTTGAAAGACTTGACCCCATAATTGAAAGAAGCTCTACTGTGGGTAAAATGCTATCAAATACCACGTGCTGCAGATAAATCTTTCATGGAAAGAAGAGTCAATTGATAATGCAAACTTCTTGTTGTTGGGGCTGTTGTCTTTTTTAAGAAATTCTCACAGCCACCTCAACCTTCACCTGATTAGTCAACAGCCATCAACATCAAGGCAAGACCTTCCACCAGGAAAAGATTATAACTTGTTGAAAGTTCAGGTGATCGTTAGCAATTTTTAGCAACACAGTATTTTTAAAATTAAAGTATGCACATTATTTTTATAGACATAATGCTATGAACACTTACTAGACTACAGTATAGTATAAACATAATTTTAATATGCACTGGGAAACCAGAAAATTCTCACTTTCTTGCCATATTCACTTCATTGCATTGGTCTGGAACTGAACCAATAATATCTCCAAAGTATGCCTGCATACTGAACATCGCACATTACTATAGCAAGTAGTTTCAAATAAAATAATTCACATTTTTTAAACCTACATTTTGTTCATCCTAACTTCTCCATCTTCACATTTTTTAAACCTACATTTCATTCATCCTAACTTCTCCATCTGTTTTCTAAATTACCTTAATCCTTCCAACCCCAATTCAGCCCCTCTCATTTGATCCCTTCCATTGACTTAATTCTATTGTCAACCATTAGACCTTTTGTTACACTTGAGATTCTTCTAGGTCCCTCTCCAACTTTGAATATTCTCCTTTTCCCTTACTCTCACTGCCTAGCACAAATGGAAAAATCACTCACACTTTCCACACACCCTCAAAGCCATAGAATAGAAAATGAGTTTATTAGTAATATGTTTTATCAAAAAAAAAAAGAGAGAGAGAGAGGAACATTCTTGCAGGGAAGCTCTGTGACAAGGATCTCTCCTGAGTCTCACACACACACACACACACACACACAGAGAGAGAGAGAGAGAGAGAGAGAGAGAGACTCATATGTCCAGATAAACCAATCCAGCTAAAAATGTAGATATAGTTTGTTTATTTCCTCCCACATTCTGTTAGAAGTTTTCTCTTTTACAGTTTGTAGAACCCTTATCAAAGCCCACTTGAGCAAAGCCTATCAAACCAAACTGACCAAAATATAAACATAAGTACCAACAGAGGAATTTCGTTCCAATGATCCTGACCTTTATAAATGTTAAACTTTTAGAACCTCTTACAATGGAACACAGAACTTCCATAAAACTCTTTTCTTCCACCAGGAGTGCTAAGAAATAGTGATGCTGGGAGAGGAGAAAAACAGAATAGAAAGAATGAGAACACACTATGCTATCCAACCCAATTCTCCTGTTCCGTCCCCCAGAATGGTCCTCATCGAAGCAGAACAATCAAAAGAGGATGAGAAGACCAATTTGTTTCTACAATAAAAAATAATGATAATCCACATTTTATTTGAGCATTGACTGTGTGTCAAAATGGCTATATATGATTTGTTGCATTTACGTCACTTACAAAAATTCCAACGTCAGTTCAGGTATAGGCCACTTTTTGGAGCCAACAATTACCAGGAAAGAATAAAACCTGTGACTCACTCTCAAGACTTTCATTAGTGTTCCTTCAACCACAAGGATCTAGTTTCTATAAATAATCTGTTTCCTGATCCTCAGGACCCCCTACTAGTTAACATTATAAATATGCAGCACTTTATATTTATGTACTCATTACTCTCAACTATTCCATGTTCCAGAACTCATCAACCCTCTTGTTTTCATAGCACCATATCGTTACTGCAAACAGTCTCATCTTGCTGATGTCTATATTTTTAATAAATGTGCCCTCATTCTCCCATATTATTCAGGTCAAAATCTTGGCATATTCTGTGATTCTGCCCTCTCTCAGCCTCCCAAATCCAATCAGTTATCAAGTTCTATAATAATAGCAACCATTTTTAAATGCCTATTCTGTACCAAACTGTGGATTTATAAAATTGGGTTACATTTACTTACACTGCATTCTGGTTGTGCAAAGAAAATGCAGTTTTTTTCTCTAATACTGCTCTTTTACTCCTGGGTTCTACTTAGGAGGGTAGCAGAAAAAAAAAAAAAAAAAAAAAAAAAAAAGGTTGGTTCAATCTAGTTAATGGAACAATTTAAATGATTCGTTTAGGTAACATGCAGTCTCTTGGAGCAAAAATGTTAAATCTCTCGTATATCCTTCTTTCTCCCTCTGCTTTCTCCCAGATGGCATTTTGGTGACACCTCATGATAGCAGAACTGGATGGCATCCTTGGACAGAAGCGTATATCTTCACTTCTCCCTGGGCTGCCTCCTGAACAAGTGACAATGGGCATCACTGGCCTTGTCTCTGGGAATTTTTGTTGCATCTACTGCTGAAGTCTGTGCTTCTCACTCTGGCCCAGTCCTCTTCCCTGCTACTTTGTTCCCCCTCGAATGCTTCTAGTTCCTCCCACTGTCCACTACCAGCTTCTGGTATAGGGTCAGCATGGCCCTTTCTGCAACTGTGCCAGTGGCAGGGCCACACCGGCTCTCTACTAAGCATCTCTACTCTGTGACGCTTCTGTGGGCCTCTAGAACATTCTGGTTCTAGTTCACAGCACACAGGAATTGAAAACAGCTCAGAAATTGTAAACTCTGGGTCTCTGTTTAAAGAAACTAAAGAGATGGAGTTACTCTGGTTGAGCCCCTTCTACCCTCTTAGACTCCTGCAGGAGAGCCCTGAGTCACTCAATCTCAAGAATCTTCACCCCTGGCTGTCTTGCCTCTCCCATTTTCTTCCTGTGCCCACAGCCCCTGAAATTGAAGTGGTCAAGACCCCTCCCCCTTTTTCTTCCTGGCTAGATATGACCTCCTCTATATAAATCTCCATTTGTCTCCTTCTCAATGATAATCTTCATTGCCCTCTGATTATTAGTTCCTCTGGAAGCAGGCTGCATTATGTCCCATACATTTGACCATAATACTTGTGAAATTGTATGTTCCCACTCTGCTTTCACAGTTTTGTCTCCCGTCAGCTCTTCCATATACAAACTTTCATCACATGGTGCTTGTTCAGTTGACAATTTTATATCATATAGGCTCTTGAAAATATCTATGGCTTTTGTTTCCCAGTTTAATAATATCTGAACCACCCTCCACACCCGCCGCCCAACAAAATATGCTCTGCAAAGTAACATACCAACATCGCTCTTAAGGGAAAGGTACTCTCACCAATGTTCTTGATGCAACACCTTCTGGTTTGAGACTACTGAGGGAGCACATTAGAATATGTACCATATTTGGATGAACTCAGAGCATTTTGTTTTGTGAATGGAATGAAAAGTCAGCAACTTTCTCACCTCTTCATTCTCTTGTACTCATTGTACTATTTCCATATGTCCTGAAACACTCATTTTTAACCTTTATTTTCCTTGAAGATGTTTTTCTGTACTATTACCTGATTTTTAAATGAGTCACAAAGAGGTTGCCTTCTGAAAGTAGATCATCTGACTCTTTATGCCTTCCAAGGAATGACCTTCCTCATCCCCACCACCAATGCACCTATCACACTTCTCTTCCCACTTTGTTGAGTACAAAAAAAATCTTCCTTATGTTGAATTGTATGTCCTAAAGTAAAACAAGAGAGTTAAATGTATATATTTTTCTGTGAATAGTACTTGGATACATATCTCAGTTTGAGATGGAATGCATCACAGTTTTCCCATTAAAATTAATGAAAAAAAATAATTCATTGGCTTTTAACTTAGTAACAGTTTTCAGGAAAAAAAAAAAAAGGAATATATATCATCCTTTTATGTCCTTTCTTCCCTCCTTTCTCCCATCCTTTTCTTCCTTCTTAATTCTTAACAAGCACTTAGGAGTGACTTATATATACACAGTGACCAAGACCCTTCCTTGACGATTCTCTCATGGTCTGATGCAGTGGTTCTCAAGGGCATGGGGGAGCAATTTTGCCCCTCTGTCCCCTCGGGGACATTTGACGATATCTGGAGATAGTTTTGGCTGTCACAAATCCAGCATGGCAGGGAGAAAGGTATAGGACTGGCATATAGTGGATAGAATTTAGGGATACTGCTAAGCATTCTAGAATGCACAGAACATACCCCCCAGAAAGGAATTATCTGCTCCCAAAGGTCAACGATGCTGAGGATAAGAAACCTTGCTTTAATGGGTCCTATCTTTTCTGCTACAAGGCCATTCACAATAGAATTCTTCCCTTTTGTCATTTCTCTACCCTCATCTCAACTTTGAAAATTCTAAATTCTTTTTTGAAGGCCGTATAGAATGTCACTCTCTTTTTGATGCCTTTCTTAATTCCTGCTACTGAATGTGATGCCTTCTTTCTCTTGAACCCCACAGTATGTTTAAAGTAACTCTTTCACAGATTTTGCCAAGCTACTGTTCTCTAATCAAATTATTAATATTTTTCTCCATGAATTTAGTGCTTCCTATTGGCATTTTGAGAAAGTTGCTATCTTAGTCCATTCGTGTTGCTCTAACAAGGTACCTGAGACTGGGCAGTTTACAGCAACAGAAATGTGTTTCTCACAGGTCTGGAGGCTGGAGTCCAGACGAAGGCACTGGCAGTTTCAGTGTCTAGTGAGGGTTGCTCTCTGCTTCAAGATGGTCTCTTCAACAGTGTGTCATCACATAGCACAAGACAGTGAACACCCTCCTCAAGCCCTTTGTATGAGGTCCCTAGTTTCATTCATGAGCACTCCACCCTTATGACTGAATCACATTCCAAAGGCCCTACCTCCTAATAGTTTCACATTGGCCATTAAGTTTCAACACATGATTTTTGGAGGACACATTTCAGACCACAGCAATTGCTTAATCTCATTGGACCTTAATTTTATTATTTGCACAATAAACAGGGACAATGTGATGCCTCAGTACTCTTTCCAGCTCCCCATGTTTGATCTCTTCCTTATCAATAGTGTGCAATTCTTACCCCTACATACCAGTATTCAAATGAAGTCCTACCTCTGCAGAATTCTTGTTCTAACTTGTCATACCAGCACCCACCATCATCCATTAAAATTCTTTTCATAATAATTATAAAGTTTTAGATCAGTTTTCTGGGGAATTGAAAAAAATCAAAGAGGTGACTACGAATTTATTGATAGACACATGAAGATTATGGTGATTTAAATACGAGTATCCAAAGTGGTTATAAATATCAAGGAGAGAGGGCTACCTCTCTATTTCATTCTATGTTTTTGAATCCTTTAATCCAAGTGGAATTTAAAGCACTGTCCTACCACTTATCCCTGTAATCTGTCTGCTCAGTGTGGTTTCTGTGAACCTTGGAAACAACCTATGTATTATGTAAATAATGAGGTGTAATATCATAAAAAATGAGATAATTATATAGCATTTTGAAGATACAACTAAATTGTTTACATTTTTTAAATCAAAGTAGTAACATATTTCAACTTTATGTTTAGTCAAAATAGAGATTTGAAAAATAGGGGTTTTTATAACATGTCAGTCTATTTTTAATTTTTTAATAAATCATTCCATAATTAACCATGTGGTCTCTTTGAATTAACTCTACCTCATAGTGTTCTTCAGAAACTCTAATTATACCTTAGATTATCATTTAGAACACCTGCTCTTGTGGGTTTCAGTAATTTCAGCCTTGAATATTTTGACATAAGGAGCTATAATCATTGGGAATTTTATGATGTTTAAAAAGTATTCTATGTGCCACCTTTCTAGCTAACTTTAGCCTGTTTTATATGCCATGACTCTTTGCTTATTGAAGCTATTGTCCATCATCTTTCATCTTGAGTTACTAATCTAAGGAAATATGGATAGTTAGCCTGAAAGCCAAGAGCATCCAGAAGTCCAGTGTCCTTATTCTCAGCTTATATGACTTATACCAATCATCACTATATTGGAAAAAAACAGGGAAGCACTGAGCGTGGTTCCTAGAAAGCCCATCCTCCTACCTAATGATATTCATAGGCAAAATGTGTCAAGCTCTGAATGAGGTAAAGAATAACATATGCATGATGACATTTTTATTTCAACATACTAATTTAAATGTCCATAGGTACTTTGTGTCCATACCCTGCAGATTTGCCCAGACTAAAGACCAGTGGCCACAAGTGGAAGCCAATTGCACAAACTATTCCCTATTATTTTTCAAACTTCTGTTGTCAATCTCATTCTTAACTGACATATGATAAATTTCAAATTTTTAACTCTGTTGACATGCCAAGGACAGATTAGAAATGTGATATCTAGCTTTAAGAAGTTCCTTTGGTGGCTTTGAACAAGTTTGAGAGACATATTATTTTAAGCAACCTCATTTCTCCCAGGATGCTATACTTATAGTTTAGGGTTCTAAGCAAATAGGCCTTACTCCAAATGCACTATCGACTCAGCATATTGATGATTCATTGCTTCTTTGTAACCAATCAAATGTGACTATATTTTATCATATCACTCCCACTTATCCCACCCCATCCAACTTTCTTATCCCAAGTGTTTTATGAAAAAGTTTGATACATATCTAACCATTAACAATTCTAGTTGATAAACTAGGATACTTTACTGTGATAGTCTTAAAACTGAAGTTATACACTTAGTATAATTAAAGGAAAAGGTTTCAAATTATATATGCCAGGTGCAATATGAAAAACAGCCAACACTAGAAGTGATATCAGGTGAGAAATTATGCAAGCACCCCCATGAATCCAAAATTTGGAATTTATATATTACAGCTACTCCTATATAAGTAGACTACATCTTGTAAAACTGCTTGGTATGGTCTAATAGCACATTAGATGTATAGAGCTGTTTTTACCACTTGACCTAGTTTTTACTGCCCAGGGAGGCAAATGTTAAATGAAACGCCTCTCCTTTCCTGCACTCACTCTCCTCCCCTGCCATAGATATCATCAAAATAGATTTAGATTTTATTTTAGTTTTCTATGACTAGCTCTATGTCCCTTTGGCCCAATCAGTGACTATCTACTCAAATTCTTTTAAAGATAGCAAGCTATATCCCATCCCCAGGGCATAAAACCCAGAGGCCATCCATTTCAGTGCTTTATAAATAAGGTTTTGCCAAAGCAGCATTAGTGGAATCTTGTCACAATTAAATCCCAATAGTGCTCAAGCTTTGCATTAAGCTGCTGCCCTTGACCTGTGGGAGAGGTGATTTGCCATTAGGTTTATTAGAGTATCTCTGGAGCATGTTAGAGAAGCATATTTTCCTAAATTCAAGATGGATGGGAGTTCACACATAATCAAAGATAGGTTCATTTAGCCCAGCTGTACAACTAAGATTTTGACAGAAGACTGATATTTGAGTCACAGAATCATCAAACTTAAGGGCCAGAAGGAATGTTGAGAGGATCTGTTCCTCTCTGAATGGATGAGTAAATAAAGAAATCTCCATGAAGGAGCAAATGCATAAGTTTATTATTGCTAAGGAAACATAACAAGGATTGGTCATCTAATTTGCCACCTACCACTGCACCCCTCTCCTGCCCTCCCCAAAGAAGAGACCAAGGACTCTAATAGCAATGTATAACAGTTCACAACAAATCACAAGGAAAATATTAGCATTATCCACATTTTGAATATTCCAGAAGCAAGAGAGCCTACCTGGCTTACAGTTTTTGCCTGTAAGTCACTGATTTATACGAGGAAGTCAACAATGTCCAATTTGGCTGTCACAAAAATGGTTAGCAAGAAATACATAAATGGCTTTTGGGGTTCAGAGAGAAAACAACACAAGCCACTGCTTTCTATGCTACACTTGCTTCTATCAAAGGCAATAATCTAACCAAAGAAATTATTTGTGCCTAGGAGATATTTTCTACGCAAACCAAATTTCTATGGTGTTTCAGCTTCAAGATCTCTGTGATACTTCATCACATATCCCCTTCGTCCGCAATAGTGACTTCTTAGAAGAGGACCAACTTGCCAAAGGGAAGCAGCCATTGGACAATGGCGACCAGCAGACTGGGAATGGGATGTGTACCACCTGGCAGAAACCAGTGGAATCATCACCAGGTCTCACATCATCTGGGGAGCTGTCCTAGAAGACAGATGAGGATAGAGAAGTAACTATCTGTGGCTATCTCCGCAGAGCACATTTTCCAGTCCAATAGTAGTGAAAACTGACCCATGTCCTCACAGACAGATAACCAGGTCTTATCCTTTCTTTCCCCTCCAAGTATACCTCAAAAATGGGTAGCCAGTCCACTAATGACTAGACTAGCGTTAGGCTCTGTTGGTAGAAAAAGGAAGAAGAAACAGGTGGCTTTGATATACCCCCCAAATCAGCTGCAGGCAGGCTGTACACCTGAAAGTAGAGGATGGAAATTTTTTTAAAGGAACTAAGGGAAGTTGAATCCTCCTGCTCTTAGTTCTATTCTCCATCAAAAATTCCCAGTGTTTTGCTGACCAAGACCACTTTTTGTTCATATGCCTATTTTAAATTTCAAAAAGAAACGAATGCTAAAGAAAACAAATCTCTATGTAATTTTGGAATTCCTTCAAAATTTGAAATCCAACTTGGTATATTTCAACATACATCTATCTGGTGCCTCCAGTGGGCATGGAGGCAGGATGTTGCAGTTGAAAGGGCATGAAACTTGTAATCAACAAGATCTGAGCTTGAATCTCTGAACTTGAATCTTAGTTTAGCCAATTACAGGCTATTTAAACTTGTATTGGCACATAAACCTTTGACCTTTTCTTTCATCATCTGTAACATAAAAACAATAACCTGAATTTCACAATGTTCTCAGTATTAAATGAGGTGATATATGTGCAAAAGGTCATAGGAATGCAGTTAATACCATTTTAGTTACAACACCTTTTCACCCTTCCAAAAGGGTGAAAGGTACAGTTTGGGAAGGTGCAGTTTGATAGAAGCAGCAGCTTAAATGCATATGGTTTGTTTCCTAATAATTTCAGAGAAGGGACTGTGTGAAGCCTTTTTTAAAGTTAGCCACCCTGTTGTCCAATAGTCCTTCATTTTACATATTGTATGTTTCTTATCTCTAATCCTCTTTTATAAGCAGCTTGTACTCCAATCATGGATATTACCTCTTGAATTCTTTTTGACCTGGAACGAAAATGTAAATGTGCATTAAGGAGAAAAAGTCCAACCAGTATATCATATTTATGATTGACTCTGCTAGGGGAGACATGGAATAATTTTTATTTTCTCAATGAATTCAACTTCTCCATGTTACTCATTAATTTTTTTGCGAGTAGAAAGCTGACATTTAAATATATTCTGCCTCATATTAACTGAACATTATTCTAGGGTTTTCAACAGACTGAAGCCTATACTTCCTTCTTTAATTACACGCTTATGTTCTTGCCCCAAAATGCTCCAAAATGTGTTGCTGAATCATAAATTGTTCTGAGACCATCGTTGGTGGGGTGAGTAGGCAGGGGGTTAAGATAATATGGCTACACTGTAGGTATTGCTCCTGGGTGCTCGGATCAGCATGCATGTTCTTGTTAAAAATAATAACAATAATTTCTTTAAAAATATATCTTTCTGAGCACAAAGACCAAAGTGGAAATCTCCTTTATCCTTAAGGAGAAAGGTGTCAGGTTCTGGGCCTTTGTGCTTCCCATAGAGTCATTGGTTTAGTTCTGATCTTTCTTTGCTTTCACATCTTTTACTATAGTAAAACACAAATGTAAATCTTTTGGAACTTAATCATTAATTTTTTCAATTAAAAATTTCTTTAAAAGAAAAGTAGTTCTGGAAGGGTGTTTATTTTGAAATCTGCTATGCATATTCTAGAGAGGATTTTCACTGATATATTTATCTTTTGTTGCTATAAGTTCTAAATGAGCAATGTATTGAGTTCCATTTCGCACTGACTATAACTTCCGTGTATGAATATGAAGAGAAACAAAGAGAGGGTATATTAGTCATGTTTTTATTTTCTATATTTTATGATGCTCTGACATCTTGGGGCCTGAGGAGCTAGGAGAGATTGTTCTTTCCCAGGGTTAGCTATTTCCTAGATATAGCAAAAAACCTTGACTGGAGTAAGACTTTGATATGCAAATCACCAATCCTGAGTTCATACCCTCCCACACCCGCCTCCTTTTATCATCAGTCTCCTGGAATCCAGACCACCACCCCCTGCCCTAAATCACCTGAAGGCCAAGGTACTAAACAACTAGAGACCACCCCTATAGCCCAAAGCCCACTGAAATTCAAACTAGCCAATCCTAACTAAGCCTGTTTACCTTTCTTGTCCTGTTGCTTCCTAAAGAAACCACAATAAAGGCTTTTGGCCGTGCTTTCTCCTTCTTTGCTCCTGACTCTGGACCATGCCTGGTGTTTCCCCATGTCGCTTTGTATGGCACAGCGTGCCCCCTCCTCTTAGGAACTGTGAATTGTTTCCTGATCGGTTGCCCTCACCATATCTGAATAATGATAAAACCTACATTTATGAGACGGAGAGAGAGAGAGAGATGAAGAAGAAAGCAGATAGAGAAGAGGAGGAGGAGAAGAAAAAGAGGAAGAGGAGGGGGAAGAGGAGGGAAGAGAAAAGGAGAAACAGAAAGTGAGGAGGAGAAAAAAAGATAAAACAAACAAGGGAATGAAAAAGAGAGATAAGCTCTGCCTTTGTGGAGTTTTTTGTTTTTTTGTGTTTTTTTGAGATGGAGTGTCACTCTGTCACCAGGTTGGAGTGCAGTGGCACCATCTCAGCTCACTGCAACCTCCACCTCCGGGTTCAAGTGATTCTCCTGCCTCAGCCTCCTGAGTAACTGAGATTACAGATGCACTCCACCACATCCAGCTAATTTTTGTATTTTAGTAGAGACGGGGTTTCACCTTGTTGGCCAGGATGGTCTCGATCTCTTGACCTCGTGATCCACCCGCCTCGGCCTCCCAAAGTGCTGGGATTACAGGCGTGAGCCACCACTCCTGGCTGCCTTTGTGGAGCTTTTAATCCAAGTGGCAGAGGCGTTCGAACCAGGGCAACTCCATCTTGAAAGGGACTGGGTAAAATGGGGCTGAGACCTACTGGCTGCGTTCCCAGAGAGTTAGGCATTCTAAGTCACAAGATAAGATAGGAGGTCAGCACAAGATACAGGTCATAAAGACCTTGCCCATAAAACAGGTTGCAGTAAAGACGCTGGCCAAACCCAACCAAAACCAAGATGGCAACGAGAGTGATCTCTGGTCGTACTCACTGCTACATGCCCACCAGTGCCATGACAGTTTACAAATGCCATGGCAAAGTCAGTAAGTTACCCTATATGGTCTGAAAGGGGGAGGCATGAATAATCCACCCTTTATTTAGCATACAATCAAGAAAATAACCATAAAAATGGGCAACCAGCAGCCCTATGGAGTAGCCATTCTTTCATCCCTCTACTTTTTAAATAAACTTGTTTTCACTTTACTGACTCGCCCCAAGACTTGCATGAGATCTAAGAATCATCTCTCAGGGTCTGACTGGGGACCCCTTTTCAGTAACATAAATGGGAAGGCTAGGACCTAGGTCAGTACATGAAGCATAATAGAAATAAATCGACTATTTACTAAAGAAAAACCATGTAGAAGAATTAAGAATCTTCAAAAGATATCAAAAGTAAAACTAGTTATAGTTGTACATAATTTTATGGAGTGGAAGTTGAAACCAGTGGAATAATGATATTAATATTTAACTTGAAATACAAAGGTTCAATTTTCCGTTATTTAAATAAAGAAACATCATAAAAGCACCTGCTTTGCAGGGTCATTGTGAAGACTTAATACAATAATCTGTCTAAGCAACAAGGAAAGTGCCTGGCACATAGAAGATGCTCAATCAATGTGACTTCTCATCCTTTTCTGTTAATAGCTGTCACATTAATTTCAATATATAAAATAAAGAAATTTCTGTCTATGTCATTTAACAGTGGGGTGAAGGATAGGACACTGAAGGATTTTCAAGGAAGTAGACTGCATGTTCTCTAGTAGTAGTGAACACTGAGAACAGTAGAGCCTTATCAAAAGGTATCCCAGAGATTATAAATTAGAAGGTCTGGGTTGTAGCTAGAGACATTTTTTTTTTAAGTTCCACAGTTTATTCTGATATGAACTTTCTGTTGAGGGCCCTTAAAAACTCCTTCTCAGGTGGAATGAAATTATGATGCTGTTATGTTTCTCTTTTTATTGAAACTTTTATTTTTAACTGACAAATAATAATTGTATATATTTACAGGATGCAATGTGATCTTTTGATATATGCATACAGTGGGGGATGATTATATCAAGCTAATTAACACATTCATCACCTCGCATACTTATCATTTTTTGTAGTAAGAACATTTAATATCTACTCTCTTAGCAATTTTGAAATATATAAGACATTATTATTAACTATTGTCACTATGCTGTACAATAGATCTCAAAAAATTATTCCTCTTGTTTAACTGGAACTTTATACATTTGATATACATTTGACCAACATCTCTTCATTCCAATTTCTCACCCTTGCTTCCAGTAACCATCATTCTACTCTCTGCTTCTGTTAATTCAACTTTGTAAAATTCCACATAAAAGTGAGATCATGTAGTATTTGTTCTTCTGTGCCTGGCTTATTTCAGTTAGCATAATGCCCTCCAGGTTCATCCATGTTGTTACAAATGACAGAATTCTCTTCTTTCTTAAGGCTGAATAGTATTCTATTGTATAGAAATACTACATAGTCTTTATCTATTCATACATTAATCAACACTTAGATTGATTCCATATGTTGGCTATGGTGAATAATGCTGAATGAACCTGGGAGTGCAGATATCTCTTCAACATACTGATTTCAATTCTTTGGATATATACCCAGTAGTGAGATTGCTGAATTACATGGTAATTTTATTTTTAATTTTTTGAGGGACCTCCATCCCTTTTCTCATAATGGCTCTACTAATTTGTATACCCACCCACAGTGTACAAGGGTTTCCTTTTCTCCACGTTTTCAGCAACATATGTTATATTTTGTCTTTTTATTAATGGCAATTCTAACAAGTATAAGGCGATAGCTCATTGTGACTTTAATATGCCTTTCCTTGATGAGGAGTGAAATAGAGGATCTTTTAACATATCTGTTGGCCATTTGTATGTCATCTTTGAGAAATATCTATTCAGGTCTTTTGCCCATTTTTTAGTTGGGTTATTTATTTTTTTGCTATTGAGTTGAGTTCCTTATGTGTTTTAGATTTTAACCCCTTCTTAGATACATGGTTTGCAAATATTTTCTCTCAGTCTCTGAGTTGTCTCTTCACTCTGCCATTGCCTTTGGTGTGTAGAAGATTTTTAGTTTGATGCAATCCAATTAGTCTATTTATGCTTTTGTTGACTGTGCTTTTGCAATCACATCTAAAACAATTTTCTCCCAGTAGTTTTGTGGTTTGGAGTCTTATACTTAAGTCTTCGATCCCTTTTGAGTTTATTGTTGTATGTGGTATAAGATAAGGGTCCAATTTCATTCTTTTTTTTTTTTTTTCTGTGACACAGCCTCAGGAGTTCCTGAGGACATGTGTCCCCCAATTTCATTCTTCTGCATACAGATATTTAGTTTTCCCAACATTTATTTACAAGATTGTCATTTCCATTGCATGTTCTTGGCATCTATTGATAATCAATTGACTGTAAATGCATGAGTTGATTTCTGGACTTTCTATTCTGTTCCATTAATCAAGGTGTCTGTTTTTATGCCAATATCATGCTGTTTTGATTACTATAGCTTTGTAATATATTTTGAAGTCAGATAGTGTGACACATCTACCACATTTCTAATTATTTATCTTTTTGTGCATTCAATGAGATTTCATTTAATACTTACAGTGTACCAAGAACTAAGCTAGACACCAAAGATACAAAAAATAAGGTGCAATTGATGATCCCAGGGACATCTTTAGTGAGGAACACAAACTTCAGAACTATTATAGGAAAGAGGTACTATTATATAAATATATTTAATGTGTAATGAAAGCACAGAGGAGGGAACTCTGCCATGGCCTTATTATGGATTCAATTGCAACTCACTTTTATATTGCCAAACATAAAGAGTATTTCAGTACAAACTATGAATTTTTTTGCTTTCAAACAGCTGTTTTTCAGTAGTTTTCAATTTCTAATAGTTCTCATTGCCTGATGCCATTGCCAAAAGACCTGGTCCAAATCTCTGAGCATAGGCACTCAGACCAGAGGATGCCTGAGTTCTAATTATGAATTCCTTTATACCCTTAGCTAAATTGTCCCTGGTGGGTAATTTACTTATTACTTAATATCTATGACCCAGTTCCTTGGTCCATAAAACTGAGATAATAATATTTATCTGCTTTTTTATGATTTGGTATTCAACTTTTAAATAACATTTTTATTTTAAAGGGACCTTATAATTGTTAGTTAGTTTTTCCTAACTAGATATACCTGCCTTACAGTGATGGCATGAAGGTTAATGAATTAATTTTGACAAATGCTTCTGAACATGAGAAGACTTTTATTCCATTATTTGGTAGTTTATTTTGGTATTATGAGGCTTCCCAAGTTTGCTTGCACCCAGGGGCAGCCCTGGGGGCACAATGCTTTCTTACAATAGTGTCTCCCTTAAATAGTTTAGCAGGAGAACATATCATTGATTCAGAGAAAACACATTTTTAATACATATACTAGGTCATGTAAGAGAAATTCTTCTGCTGCTAAGTATAAACCTGGTGAATGAAGCAGAAACATACTCCCAAGTACCCAGTGTGTTACCTCCAAGTTCTTCCTAACAACAGTGAAATTATTGCTTGAAGCCAAGGATGTTGGACACTAATCAAGTTAATAGGAAACATAAAACTAAGAATGCCTGTATTATAAAGTGGGAAAAGTATATTTTTATAATTATGTAACTGGTAAAAATGTTCATCTCTATTTACTAATTTACTTACTGAGTAAATTGGTACAACCTGTTTTAGAAGATGTGTACTATATAGCAGTGTGTATTTTTGGCTTTGAACATAATCATACCTCTACTTAAGATAATTTTATGAAATCCATCCTAAGGAAATTATAGGAAAGTAGATAGTATTTTTATGCATCTATTCTTGCATTGCTATAAAGAACTAATGAAATTGAGTAATTTATAAAGAAAAGGGGGCTAATTGGCTTACAGTTCCACAGGCTGTAAGGGATTGTGGCTGGAGAGGCCTCAGGAAACTTACAATCATGGCAGAAAGCAAGGGGTTACAGGGATGTCCTGCATGGCTGGAGCAGCAGGAAGAGAGAGCAGGGTGATGTGCTACACATTTTAAACAACCAGATCTCATGAGATTTGGCCCCTCCAAAATCTCATATCCTTCTCATATTTCAAAATACAATCATGCCTTTCCAACAGTCCACCAAAATCTTAACTCTCTCCAGCATTAACTCAAAAGTCCACAGTCCAAAGTCTCATCTGAGACTAGGCAAGTCCCTTCTGCCTATGAGCCTGTAAAATCAAAACCAGTTAGTTATTTCCAGGATACAATGAGGGCACAGGCATTGGCTAAATACTCCCATTCCAAAAGGGAGAAATTGGCCAAAACAAAGGGACTATAGGCCCCATGCAAGTCTGAAACCCAGCAGGGTCGTCATTAAATCTTAAAGCTCTGAAAGAATCTCCCTTGTCTCCATGTTTCACATCCAGGCAACACTGAAGCAAGGAGTGGGCCCCCAAGGCCTTGGGCAGCTCTGCCCCTGTGGATCTGCAGGGTATAGCCATCATGACTGCTTTCATTGAGTGCCTGTGGCTTCTCCAGGCACACAGAACAAGCTGTTGGTGAATCTGTCATTCTGCGGTCTGGAGAACAGTAGCCCTCTTCTCACAACTCCACTAGGCAGTACCCCAGTGCGGACTCTGTGTGGGGGCTCCAATCCCACATTTCCCCTCCACACTGCCCTAGTAGAGGTTCTCCATGAGGGCTCTGCCTCTGTAGCAAACTTTTGCCTGGATATCCAGGCATTTCCATACATCATCTGAAATCTAGGCAGAGACTCCCAAGCCTCAACTCTAACATATGCACGTTCAGGCTTAACACCACATGGAAGCCGCCAAGACTTATGGCTTGCGCCCTCTGAAGCAACAACCCAAGCTGTAACATGACCACTTTTAGCCATGGCTGGAGCTGAAGTGACCACAATGCAGGGCACCATGTCCTGAGGCTGCACAGAGCAGTGCAGCCCTGGGCCTGGCCCACAAAACCATTCTTGCCTCCTAGGCCTCCAGGCCTATGGTGGGAGGGGCTGTCAAGAAGGTCTCTAAAATGTCCTGAAGGTGTTTTCCCTATTGTCTTGTCTATTAACATTTAGCTCCTTTTTACTTATGCAAATTTCTGCAGCCTTGAATTTCTCCCCAGAAAGTGAATTTTATTTTCTACCACATGGCCATGCTGCAAATTTTCCAAATGTTTACGCTCTGCTTCCCTTTTAAATATAAGTTCCAGTTTCAGATCCAGTTTCAGATAATCTTTTTGCTCATGCATAACAAAAGTGACCTTGGCTCATTCTGAATAAGTTCCTCATCTTCATCTGAGACATCTTCCGCCCGGATTTTATTGTCCATATCACTATCAGCATTTTGGTCACAACAATTTAACAAGTCTTTGGGAAGTTCCAAATTTTCCCTCATATTCCTGTCTTCTTCTGAGCTCTCCATATTCTTCCAACCTCTGCCCATTACCCAATTCCAAAGCTGCTTCCACATTTTCAGGTATCTTTATAACAATGCCCCACTCCTTAGTACCAATTCTCTGAGTTAGTTTGTTTATGCACTGCTATAAAGAAATACTGGAGATTGGGTACTTTATAAAGAAAAAGGGTTAAATTGGTTTCCTAGTTCTGCAGGCAGTACAGGGAGCATGGCTTGGAGGTCTTAGGAACTTACAGTCATGGCAGAAGGCAAAAGGGAAGCAGACACATCTTATGTGACTGGAACAGGAGGAAGAGAGAGCAGGAAAAGGTGGGACACACTTTAATCAACCAGATCTTGTGAGATCTCACTATCACAAGAACAACCGGGGGAAATCTGCTCCCATTATCCAATCACCTCCCACCAGGCCCCTCCCCCAAAATTAGGAGTTACAATTTCACATGAGATTTGGGCAGGGACACAAATCCAAACCATATCAGGATTATTTATTATTTTTAAAAAGTGGTAAAATATTCAACCATTAGAGAATAATTAAAGTATACAACATACACAAAATGAAACATTTTGTGAACAGTAAAAATTATGTTTAAAAGATGTTTGTTGATAAAAATAAAATGTTCTGGAAAAAATAAACAACAATAAAGTACAAGACAGAATATACCATACGATCTCATCTATATATACGCATAGAAATTGGTTAACTCTGGATAGTAAAATTATTAGTGATTTTTAATTTCTTCATTTAATATTATTGACATTTCTTAACCTCCTAATTTTATGTAGTAAGCAGTATTGCTTAACTGATCAGAAAAATTATGGTAATGTAATGCCAGTTCTTAGACAGGCATTCTTTCATTCAACTCCTCTTCTAATGGCATTATTAAAGAGACATGCTATTACTTATAACGGTTACCAATTACTAAATTGGACTGTGTATTTACAGGTATCATCTTATTTAACAAGGCTTTAAAAGTGACTTCTCAATTGCAGTGTGTCCATGTGAACCTAGAAACTAACTACTTTCTTATAGCACATACTTAGATGGCCCCACCCACCAACATCCACCTTGTATTACACTTATTCA
Organism: Mandrillus leucophaeus; assembly: GCF_000951045.1. Taxonomy (NCBI): domain Eukaryota; kingdom Metazoa; phylum Chordata; class Mammalia; order Primates; family Cercopithecidae; genus Mandrillus; species Mandrillus leucophaeus. The sequence continues at coordinate 505,529 of NW_012106253.1, forward strand.
CAGTAATGTTTTTCTTCCTAATTTAAGTTACAATTTTTAGAAGAAGAGATTATGTTCTATACAATTTATATCCTACATTTCCTAGTACTGAATAATTTTTACTGAAAAGAAATATTCCCAATCAGTGCCATCTTATCTTATTCCCATCTGATCTACTAGACCGGAATACTCCTATTTAATGACTATATCTGCCTGAGAGGCCTGAAGTCTTCTTGGGCAGCGGATCTAAAACCAACCCATCTTCTCTTCTGTTGATTCATTCATTCAACAAATACTCGGTGAGTGCCTACTATGTGCCAGACACATTTCTAGGCACTACGAGTAAAGCTATAAACAAAACAAACAAAATCTCTCCCTCATGGAGCTCATACCCTAATGAGAAAAAGAACAGATAATATACAAAGCAGATGAAAGGTATAGTATGGTAGACGGTAATACATACAAGGAAAAATACCTAAAGCAGAGAAGGGAAATGAAAAAAAGTCAGAAGGGATTGAATTTTAGAAAGGATGGCCAGCAAAGACCTTACTGAGAAAATGGGACATTTGAGTAACACTTAAAGGCACTGTGGCGGCAACTTATGTTAACATCTTGGGGGCGGGGGGTGGGGACATTCCGTACATAGGAAACAGCCAACGCAAAGGCCCTGAGGTAAGTCCATGACTGGGATATTTAAGAAAGAGCAAGGCCAGTCTGGCTAAAAGTGTAGAGGATCAAAGTCCTATAAAATAAAGCTAAACATTGAAAAATGCCAAAATTGTATAGGCCCTTGCAAGCCATTACGCAGACTTCAGCTTTTACTCCAAGAGAAAAGGAGAATCACTGATATATTTTGGGCAAAGGAGTGACCTAAACAATATGTTTTATCAGCAAAACTTAGGCTGCTGTGCTGCCGAAAGACAATGAGGACAAGGATAGAAGTTTTGGAAGGCTTATAATCCAGAGATGATGGTGGTATAGACCAGAGTGAGGGCAGTAAAGGTGGTGAGAATCAGATTTTGAAGAGAATTTGCTGATGAATTGGACGTGCCTTGCAGAAGTATTCCAAATGCCTCCAAGGTTTGGATGTGAGCAGCTTAAATAATGGAATTGTCATTAACTAGAAGGAGAAAGATTATGGCCAGACCAGGCTTGGGGAAAATAGCATGAGATCAGTTTGGTTTGTGTTAAATCTAAAATAGTAATGACACTTCCAAGCAGAGATGTTGAATTGGCAGTTGGATATACAAAATCTGGAGATCTAGGATGAGTTCTGGGATAGATATGGACATGTGGGAAACAACATGTGGGATAGGTGGGACTTGAAGCTAGGAGATCATCTAACACTTCCAATCATAATTAGAAGATCATGAAATAACAAAATTAGGTAAGAAATTCTTTTTCTCTCAAGGTAGAGAGAAAATAAGTCCACTTGACCTTTTTGCAGGATAACGTTCACCTCAATACAACCCCATGAACATTAAGTCTCGTCAGAGCTCCAACTGGAATTACCACCACCTGTATTAGGCTTTACTAGTTAGGATTTCTGTTTATCTACTACTCTGGCCTCAGCACTGATGTCAAAAGCAGCAATGTTGAAAACAGGTAAAGGCCTGTATCAATTAGACCAGAGGCTTTGCTATTACCTGGGAGCTTGTTGGAAATGCAGAATCCCAGGCCCCAATTCTAAACCTACTTCATTTGTACATTGAAGTTTGAGAAGTGCTCTACCAAAGGCTATTAGGTAACTCAATAGAACCTTCAGGAGTCCAGGAATCATCTTGGAGACTCTGCATCCAGGAATCTTGCATAATCTCAATCTCAGGATGCTTGTAACTGTGCCTACGACATCTCTGGACCTATTAGAACAGGCACCATGTCTCTTCCTGGGGATGCTCAGCAAAGAATATACCTACTGAGACTTCCGCTATTGCTGCCTCCAAAATCTTAATACCAGTCTCGTCATGGTGAGTTCTAGTTACAGAACCTAGATCACTGAAGGCTGAGAAGGTGAGTTGTTGCCTATATTTTGGAATGGAAATCTCATAATGTGGAAAATGTGTTCAAAATATGCTGGCAGCCACAAGTGTAACAAATATCCCCCAAGGGCTGAAGATAAACACAGGGGAGAATATAGATAGAAAAGGAAAGCCTGGGTATTTGGAGGTGAAGTCAGAAATAAGGACAAAACTAAATCAGATACATAAACGAACAGTAGACTAATTTCAGATATATGGCAGTAACAGATACAGCATAAATAATACTAGACAGGTCTCAAGTGTGAAGGAGAAAATCTGCGTCTACAGGATAGATTCTGAGTCAGCAATTGAAGCCAGGAACTGAAAATACAGTGTGGTTGTTTTGTTTTCTACCGATTCTGCTAAGCTAGAACTGTACTTCCCAGAATCTTCTTTCCTATGTGGTTCTAGGCTTGAATTGGCAAAAAGAGAGAAACTGGTACAAGACTTAGATGGCAGACATGACAACAGCCATTTCTCTTTGAGAGTCATAGTGGTTAGGCGTGGTAGAAGACAGATGCGGCAGCAGTCAGCTTGTTCTTCCTCTTCCCCATTCCATATCCAGCTCTGCCTGTCACCTGGCCTGATTTCCAATGATGACTGCAGGATCACCCACAGATGCAGAGATTCCGCCCTTCCCTATTCTTCCCCACTACTCTCCTGTGTACTCACATCCAGCAGCTGGATATGCCTGGTTTTAGAAGGGTTACTTAGTGAATAGTCTTTGATCCTCCAACTCCCTTTTTTGGGCCCTTGTGTCCCCAGCTGCTCCTACAATCATGTAGGCCAAATTCCTATGTAAACCTCTTACTCCATAACATTCACAGTGCTTCTGCTTCCTCAATTGAATCCTGACTAATAGTTATAGTTACTAGAATTGGCTCCAGGGAACAGAACCAGAAGGATGGGAATCTGGCCATCCTACTCTGGTAAAATTATATGTAAAGGCATTAGTGACTCTGTGCCCAGTGGTTTGGGAGACACTGGATGTCCATGGAATGCTATGGCAAAATAGTTATTTTAATCATCATCTGTCATCACTTACCATCAAATTCTTACAGAATATAAGGCTTCAAACAAACAAGAAGTTGCTACCATACAATATTATGGTAGAAATAAATAATACATTAGGTTGGTTTGTTGCTTCTGAGTGCACTTCTGAACATGGAGAAAGAAAATCATTAAATTTTCGACTCCAGGTCTGGGTGAAGAATTAGAAAGCTTTTAGTTCTAGATCAACTTTGCTAAGTTGTAACTATGTTTTCTAAAAGGTAAGCATTGATGCAGAGGAAAGTCACTAACAAAACCTCCTGAAGCACTGGTGCAGGTGGACAAGTTGGAAACTTCAAGTTCAACGGCTCCAGGAAAGTCCAGGCTACCAGTGTGAGACCACAAAGGGGAGTTGTTAGAAAAGGCCAAGGAAAGCTGTTGCCTCTGCACAACCAGTGTCTGAAGCCTCAGATCTAAAAAACAACCCCAAAGTGTAATCCTATAAGTGGCTGAATTTCAACACAAATTGAATTGACAACCTCACAAGGTCTCTAATGCTCAATGTGCTTTTGTTATTTGCTTTTAGTATGAGAGTTGTATCCTATAAGTATATATCAATAGAAAAATTAATGAGAAGAAATCGAGAAGTTACATCCCTAGGAATATAGTTTTTTCATTTTTAAAGCTTCCAAGAGTAATTTACTCAATTGACATAAAAATATAAAGAATAGGAATAAATGCAAATCAATGAGAAAATGAGAAAAATTGGGTTGATTTCAAAATTGTTATTGGATTTCATAAAAACAAATTAGCTGAATTACTGCATTTTCCGCATTTCATAGAGTCACAGAATTTGAGAGTGGGAAGAAGCTCTAACTAAAGCTCTCTATTTTGCAGCAAAATACACACAGTCTGTATGTATTCTGTTCTGTTGCTTCATGTGCTTTGACTTCTTTGACTTTGGTCATTAAATTTGTTTTGAGGATTTAGCATATGAAAAACATAAAGTCACAGCAGGAATGATCAACAATGAATTTTGGACAATAGTTAACCCTGGGCTAGGTGTAAAATGGAAAGAAATGCAGCGGGCAAGGGTACAAGGAGGCTTCCAGTGCATTTACAATGTTTTATTTCTTAAGGGAGTGTTAGAAACACAGTCCTGTGTTATATTACTTTCTAGCATGTTGCATGACTTAAACATTTTATCAAAATAAAATAGTAAAAACAGATTTAGCATGGGACTTATACATAGGTTTTTCTCTATTTTATCTTTGGTACGAAGATTTTAATAAAAGACATTTTATGTTGGATAAAAGGTTTTCTGCACAGCCAGGCAATGAATTATACAAAGCAACTGTCAGGAAACCTGGTTCCTGCAGAAAGGATTTTTCAAGATTTACATAAAGTTTTATAGATAGAGAATTTTCGAAAAGATCTTATTCAGGCAGATACAAAATAACGACTTACTTTGGCAGTAAGCAATGCATAAAATTGTCTTCTCTTTCCTATCCCCTACAGAGAGGAAACAACAGTGACTTTGAATGATAAGCACTGGATTCTGGCCAGAACTCTGGCCTCTGCTAGCTGTAAGGGCCCAGCTCAGGGAGGGCTTTGAAAGGCTTTTGCTGACTCAAGAAGTGCCAAAGGAAAGAGGTAGGTAGTGGCACTAGCCAAAAAAATAAAAAATCAAAGTCACCATTGTTCCTTCTTGCCATGAAGTACACTTAAAGAAAAGATAACGAGAGGAAAAGATGGGCCCTCAGGAACAGTTAGAGCATCACATTTTTATGATAAAATAATTCTAGTTTTTAGAAATGATGATATCTGGGTCACTTTTTAGCTCTGCCTGTGGAAAGACTTATAAAGACAGCATATACTAATCATGTCTCACACAGCTCACTCATATACACATGGCTTTTGTTTATTCTTGTTCAACTTGGTTTTCACATTTTTATACATGGCCTTAAGGGATGGCTTTGATGCTGAATTTTTCTGGGAATAAATGAGTAAGTAAATACAAAAGTCATATATACATAAAATGCAAAAGTACAAATGAAGGGGACCCTCAAGTGTTTTTCAAAAACCTATGTCCCCAATAGTTTTTCCAAGAAAGATTCTATTTCGACAGCAGTTTCACATCTCTTGACTACTGAATCATACTAATTTCTGGACTCTTGAATTATCCAGGTGTTTAGTTACACAGTGAAATGTTATAACTATAGAGACAAAATACCTCAGAAGCATAAAACTATTTTTATTTAATATTTTCCATGAGGAATATGAAATGAAGTCCTGATCAGTTAAATGGTCCATCTTTTCAAGGGTGACTAATTCATTACCTGCTGTCCTGCAATATGAAATTGTCCAAGAATTTTGTTTTGTTTTGTTTTGTTTTTCAGCTAGGGAGTTTTCTTTCACTTTGCAATTTATTTCATTTCTTCATAGAATTTTGCTCTGACCTTTTTTTTTTTTTCTGTTTGAGTCTCTTGTACATCACGGTGGGTGGCATTCAGTTTTAATATATTCTTTCAAAACACACACACACACAGAGGTGTAGAAGTAGGATTTCATTTTAGTTGCAAATCTTAAAGAAAGCTGTAAGCAAAGTGAGTAAATATTATTCATATGACTTACAGTCATCTAAAAGCTACTCAAATGAATAAATCCAGTCTACTTGAAAAATATAGAAAAACTTCTAACAAAAAAAGACTGTAATAAATGCAGAACACGGTCTGTCCTGATACTTCTTTTTGCTTGTCCTCATGTTCACCTCTTTCTCCATTAAACTCCCTGAATGGCTTACATCAAACAAAAAGCTGATTAAAGTTTACCAAAAGTTTCAGTGTTTGGGAATCAAATACACATCTCACCAAAAAGCACAAGCAAAACAAAAACAAAATTCTAGATTTTTAGTTCCATTTAAGCTTGATCTTCATGGATAAGAATAATAACGGTTATGATGTATGGAGAGAGAGAGCGATGAGAGAGACAGCAACTTTGATCAAGTCTGACCGGCTAAGATTCAGAAATACCTGCTTCTTCTCCTGCCTTTCCTCTTTACACTGGTGCATGTTTTCTTCAACTTATAATTTGATTAGGATTCCTCAGCCACTAACACATGTTCAGTAGGAAAACTAGTAAACTTTAATGTTAATCTCTTTGAAGGAATTTTTTCAGTAAAGAAAAAAGATAAAGCAGTATATGCAGGAGAAAGCAGATTCAAGAAGGTTTTGTTGTTGTTTGTTTCTGTTTTTGTTTTGAGATGAAGTCTCATTGTCGCCCAGGCTGGAGTGCAATGGTGCTATCTCAGCTCACCGCAACCTCCGCCTCCTGGGTTCAAGGGATTCTCCCACCTCAGCTTCCTGAGTATCTGGGACTACAGGCACGTGCCACCATGCCTGGCTAATTTTTCTATTTTTAGTAGAGACAGGCTTTCACCATGTTGGACAGGCTGGTCACAAACTCCTGACCTCAGGTGATCTTCCCGCCTCGGTCTCCCAAAGTGCTGGAATTACAGGCGTGAGCCACTGCGCCAGGCCCAAGAAGGTGTTTTGTATTGCTTCAGCTGGGGACATTATGGTATGTTTATATATTTATGGGATTCTGTTCCCATAGAAAGGAAAATATATAGATTCCAGCAAAAGAGAGGAAAAATTTGCTGAAGTGGTAACCTTGAGAAAAGGAAAGGAGAAGGCATCTAAATCTCAATCAGAGGATTAAGCAGATACAAGCATGGCCATTTCTTCCACAGTAGTAGGTGACTACTAAAGCCTGTGGATACAGTTGCTAGCGGGTTGGTAGATGTGGTGTTGGGAACATATGACACAATTTTCAGTGATATAGGAAGCAAGGTTATCAACTGAGAATGAAGATGAGGGAGGGGGTTTTCGAGTTTTAAGGAAAGGGAGAAGGAATAAAATAATTATCTAGAAGAACGATGGAGCGAATTGACTAGGGATTTGGGGTGGGATTGCCTGGCAACTTCGAGAACCCAGTTGAGGATGGCAGTCATGAATTTAAAGTGAGACCAGGCTTTGTGATGGGTTGTGTTTTAGTTTTATTTCTTCCAGCCACATTTAACTGTGTGGATGCAGGGTTTAATTCATGAAGTTAGGATTTTCTAGGTGCATGCAATGAAGATGAGATAATGATTGTGATGATGATGGTAATGATGATGAAAGACCTTGGAATCTATGTTGAGTAAAGAGAGAAATAAGGATGACAAGGGGATGAAAACTAATGAGACTCTAGTAGGATCAATTATGTTTATCACCACTGGGGACACCGTTATTGGTGATATAAAGGCTTATTGTATGTATGACCAAAGGAGTTGATTACTAAAGTGGGGTGGAGAAGAAAAAAAATTACAAGAGAGGAAATTAAGGGCAGCTTATCAGAAAGATCATCTATGTGGATATTGAAATACTCCTGAAGTTTGAATGGAGAGCCAGTAAACAGAAGCTAAAAATGTTAAGTAATGAGAGAAAGTGGCCAAGGCTATGTGGTCAACACGGAGGAGATGAGGGTGGTATAGTCTGAAGATGTGAGTAGCAAATCTGGGAGTTGTAGGCAAGAAGTAGAAACAGTGAGCTGAAGTTGTAATGAAAGCAAGAAAGACACCTATTGTAGCCCTAGGTTCAGTGGCACTGGAGAGTGGGAGAAAATAGTCACTACATTTAGAATCTTCCTTGAGTTTCTGGAGGAATTTCTATATTCACATTGTTAGTATAGTCTTCTACTTGCATCTTTATGATTTTTTCCCTTTCTAAAGCTTAACACGCTTTCCCTCTTTCCATAATTATGCTATGCCTACAGTGGCATCATCTCCTAGGTATCTGTCAGGCTATGAGAGTTGGGGATGGGAAATCAGAGACCTGAGTGAATCAACCAGTTCACATGGTCAACATTTTGTTTTATTTTGGGCTCGTGTTCTCTTAAATTGCTTTAACTCTCACAGCCTTGGCATTAAGGCGTTGCTTGAATGTGGGGAGGGAACTTGAATACCCCATACAAATGTTATCTATCGATCCTCTAATGACACCAAGTAAAATGAAATATTTTCCATTATAGACCCTTGACATTTCTCTATGTTAATAAGGTGTGAAGGAAAGCATCTGGAAGTAGAAAGCTGTTACTTTAATTAATCTGTAACATACATTCTACATAAAAAATGTGCTTGCCATACAAATGCCATTTCCCTCCACCACACGCTCCAGTTTTCCACCCCAAACCTTGCTGTGAAAAAATTCTGTAGTCACTATTGATTGCCTGCATGCTTTCACTAGCATGTGGCATGGGTATAGGCATAGCTTCCATTTGTGGATATAACAATTCAATTTGTGACTACGTAATTGATCTTCCTTGAATTTCATCAAAGTAAATTTATTACAAAAAGTACTGGAAAACTTTGTATTTGCGTACTTGTGTGATTTGAACCCTAAAATGAGTTACAGTGAGGCTTCAGAACATTATATGTTTCTAAAAATACTGCAAATTAAGTCCTTTTGATACTTTTCCCCCTAAAACTATGCACAACAAGCTCACATTAAATGGAAAGCAACATAGATAGGATTCTAAGAAGTAACGGAGTCGCCAGAACCAGAATCTACTAAAAGCATGTCTCCTTCTGACACTCACTGAAATGCATGTTAATTCATAGAAAGACCCAGGTTAGTTCAAAGCAAGTGAAAATACACTGCCCTAACCTATTTGACTTGGCTTTGGAAACGGGAAATTTTAGGAAAACTGGTGGCCACCCTGCTCCTGTTTTATTGTGTGTGGTGTGTGTGTGTGTGTGTGTGTCAGGTGTGGTAGAAATGTGGAATCGTGGAAGGAGATGAGATACAGAAACAAAACAGAGAAAGAAGGGTGGGAGGGGCAACTCACTGCAGGATCCGCTCCTTGCAGTGCACTGCAGTGGCAGATTTCCTGAGCTCTAGGCATGAGACTTGCTCGAGCCTGTGTTTGGAAGTGACAGTTCAGATACAGACAACGTAGGATTCCATGGTAAATGAATACGATAGACTGCCCTGAAAGTGTCATTTAGGAATTTAGAGAAGGAAGTCATTTGATTTCTTTGTAGACCATGAGGTGGGTCATTAAGTCATTTATAGTTCAATTTCCATGTCAAAACCTCAATTTTAAACACATACACCCCCACAAGTACACAGATTACAGAACAGATTTAATTTTTTACAGGTGCTATAGCCAAAAAACTTCCTAAGTGGTTAAAACACTGAGAATATACATAAACCCAGCTTTAGAATATATTGTGAAGGTAAAGAATTGCTTTTTAATTCATTTTGTAGGTCTCGAAAGTCAGGTATGTAAAGTAAAAGGAATATAAGTAACATACCACCAACAAGCTAATGACTGTTGAACTAATTTAACAAAATATAATATTGAAATATATATATATAGCATGTAAATTCCATATTTATAATCCTAATAAACTTATAATAAAATCCCAGTGCATGCTTGTAATATTATTATTAAGTTTCATTTCCATCTTCAACTGCCTACTTTTAGAAATATGTAATATTACCTCGAGCCATTTGGGTTTTATGTGGCAATTGCATTTACCTTAACTCTTCCCTGGAGGTAGATTGACTCATTTATTTCATTCTGAAGAAAATGGATTTCTGCATCAGAATGAAATAAAAATGATTAAATATGAATTGAATCATTTAATCCTTTTTCTGGGTCAAAGGGCATAATTATCTCCCCTGCTAAGTGCTATATGTGTGATCATGTACCAGAACTTAGACTTATAAGTAGCTCTAAAATGGTGAGTTATGAGAAAAAGGCAGCAAGACCCCAAGTGTATAACCAGTGGCAAAGGCCTCAGGGGGTGTGTGGGAGGTATAGGCCCCCCAAGCCTGTGTTACTTTACTAGGCATGTGTGCACAATCCACCCAGGTTTTTATAAAAAATTATCTTCGCCACTATGTAAGTTAGCTTAACAAAATGTTTCAGGACAGCATTTTTCTTTTAAACTTCTCTTTTCGGTTTGGGGGTACATGCAAGGTTTGTTACACACGTAAACACACGTCACGGGCGTTTATTGAGCAGATTATTTCATCACCTGGTATTAAGCTCAGTATCCAGTAGTTATCTTTTCTGCTCCTCTCCCTCCTCCCATCCACCTCAAGTAGACCCCAGTGTCTATTGTTTCCTTCATCGTGTTCTTAAGTTCTTATCATTTAGCTCCCACTTATGAGTGAGAACATGCAGTATTTGGTTTTCTGTTCCTGCGTTAGTTTGCTAAGGATAATGGCCTCCTACTCCACCCATGTTCCCACAAAAGACATGATCTTGTTCTTTTTATGGCTGCATAGTAGTCCACGGTTGTATGTACCATATTTTCTTTATTCAGCATGTCATTGGCGGGCATTTAGGTTGATTCCGTGTCTTTGCTATTGTGAATAATGCTGCAATGAACATTCGTGTGCATGTGTTTTTATGGTAGAAAGGTTAATATTCCTCTGGGCATATCCCCAGTAGTGGGATTGTGGACAGGACTTTTCTATACTGGGAATGCTTTGGGCAATTGTAGTTATAGAACCAACACAAGACCCACAGCCCTTTCACAAGGCATGTTTATTGCATTCATCTTTTGTTTGCAGTAGTTGCAAATTCAGACTCAAAAAAGTCCCTCCGCACCAATTTCCTGCATTCCAGGATGCCTGGTGTACAATGCGTGTGAGAGGAAAACAAAATGGCTCCACGAAATGTTAAAAGAGAGTGAGGAAGACTGAAGCTTGAGAACTGGGTAACCTGGATGGGAATCCGGGCTTTTCTTTTTAATGTCTATGTGACCTCCATTGAATTGTTGACCCTCTCTGAGTCTTGTTTTACTCATCAGTGACATGGAAAGAAGACTTATCCTTGCAGAATATTACAAAGATTAAATGAGACAACATCCAGAGAGGAATTGCACACACTTGATGTTCAGAAACTAGGACTATAGCTGTCATTATGCTCCGTGCTGCACAAAGGCTCTCAGGTACTTGGAGGTGGCCACACAATGGTGGGAATGCAGGCATTCTAAACGGAGGGTTCTCAAAATGGCATACATCTGTTTAGAGTAGGGTGACCATCCTGGGATGTACCTGTGGCCCAGCATGTCTTCTAGTTAGCCCTTTTTGACTCTCAAGTGTCCCCATTTGGATAATAAATCATGCAGTCACCCCTGCACTAGAAATGTAGTGCTCTTTTTCCTGGGGGGATTTTTGAACAACCAGATTCTCAAGCATCTGGAGGGCTTCATGTCCCTTTCCCAATCCATAACTGTGGTTCTTCTGAGCAGACGCTTGAGTCAAAGCTCATGATGGAGTGTGTTATGGGTAAAATTGTACCCCCAAATCCCGGAGTTGGAGTCCTCACCACCCAGTACCTCAGAACGTGGACTTATTTGGAAATTGGATCTTTACAGAGGTCATCACATTAAAATGAGGTCATTATAGTAGGCTCTGATCCAATACGACTGATGTCCTTATTAGAAAGGGAATTTGGAAATAGCGGGAAAGGAAGACGATGTAAAGAGACACAGGGAAAAGACGACCATCTATGGCCAGGGAGAGAGGCCTGGAACAGATCCTTCCTCACAGCCCTTAGAGGAACCAACAGCTAGCTCCTTGATTTCTGACTTCTTGCTTCAGAACTACATTTCTGTGGTTTAAGTCACCCAGTTTGTGGCACTTTGTTACAGCAGCCCTTGCAAAATGACACAGTCTAAAGGAGGGAGCACAGCCCTTGCCTTCTCTTGGATTCTGAGCTTTCCTGCCTAGAAAAACACCACTTCCTCCCAGATTCTGAAATTATAATGTTTTTTATGGACCATCCTATATGTCAGCTGCTTGTAGCTCCGTGGGAGCTCTAGAGAAGAGACGTTAAAATCAAACTGTGAATAATAACACGAATGCTCAATTAGCGATAATGACATATATCAGAGTCAAGGTTCCATTCTCTGAAAGCATCTCAGGATCACCACTCCAACTGCCTGAGAATTATAAATTACTAACACATTTATCTAGAAAGCAAAACAGCGCACTATTATGAGGAATCTCTGTCTGTGGAATTTACTGGTCATTCAGAGGCCTAATAATTTACTCTTTCTTCTCTAAAGTAAATATATGCAAGTTACATAAATCAAATCTATTTTTAAAGCAATACTTTTCCTCATGGAAAAGCAACGTGTTTCTTCCAGTAACTTTATCCACTTCATACCCCCTCCCACATACACACATGCACGTGTGCACGCACACACACACACAGGCACAAGAATCTAGAACCAGACACTTAGCATTTGTATACATTTTGTAAAATATCTTCTACCCTTTCAGCTAACTCTGGGTCACAGTAATGTACAAATGCTTACAGATACAAACACAGGCTTTTGTCTATTTATGCTTTTCCTTTGAAAACAAAATATCTTAAAATTCTATCTAATACATTACAAATGCTTCAAGTTGTTTTTAATTAATGTCAGAGAAGCTGCAGAGGGGTGTATTGGAAAATTTTGGAAAAAGGAATGTAGTTAAAAACATTTTTTTTGTTACAACACGTCTGCCACATATTGTTAACATTTTCAGAGAATCTATTGTTCGACGACTATTAAAAAAAAGTTACAGATATTGTTCCTTCCCTCACAAAACTTTTGACCACACCAATAATGCCTAAGTAGTACATAAACTAAATTCAGGAAGTCTACATTCGTGTTTACATCATATTTTTAACTCATGCCAGAGTAGAACAAAAACAAAAATTAATAAGAAAGGAAAATAACTTGTATTGTGTGGGGACTTGCTCATTCCCCAAATATGAACATATATTTGTTTCAGTTTAAATAATCCCTTATAAATTGCTAATTACCGGAGCAAGTTAAAATTAGTTCTATTAAATACAATTTTCCCTTTTCCCCATATATTTAAATATAAAAATATCTCATGATGAAAGGAGTGTGGGCTTTTAAGTAACATCGACCTGGGTCCAATCCTGGCTCTTTCTCTCAGGGGCTGTGTGGTCCGGAGCAAGTTTCTAGGCTTTGTTGCACTTAGTTTCTTTAGCTTAGAAACGAGGATAATGCTTACTCTGCAGGGTAGTGGGGAGGATTTAAGACTCTGAATCAAGCGTGGGCTACACTAATAAGGGACAAGTCTGTGAAGTGCTGTGGCACTTTCTAAACATAACCACACCATTAACTCTCATCCCACACACGCTTCCACAGAAGAGTCCCATCACCCACAAGGGGTGGTATCTCCTTCCTTTCCGCTTGAATCTGGGCTAGTCAAGCAGCTCCCTTGTTACCAAAAGGATGCGGCAGAAATGATGCCTCATGACTTCCAGGGGAGGTGAGAGAACTCATGCAGCTTCCCCTGGTTCTCCTGGAACATTTGCTTCCCTGACACTCCTTCTGGGGACCCAGCTACCATGTTGTGAGGAACCAAACCCATGCAGAAAGGAGACATGGAGGTACCCCAGGAAACGATCCCAAAGGAGCCCAGCCTTAGAGTATTTCAGCCCAGATGCCGACATATGAGTGGAGAAGCCCCCAAGTGCTTCCCATTCCCAGTCTCTTGAGTTACTCCTAGTCTTATATAATTATAAGAGATTATTTAAACATTTGCGTCTTCCCAGCTGAGGCCCCAGACATCACAGTGCTATGCTGTATGTGGATCCTCACCCACAGAATACTGAGCATGGTGACATGGATAATGTTTTATACCTCTACATTTCAGTGTTTTGTTTTTTGAGACGGAGTTTTGCTCTTGTTGCCAAGGCTGGAGTGCAATGGCGCAATCTCAGCTCACCGCAACCTACGCCTCCCAGGTTCAAGCGATTCTCCTGCCTCAGCCTCCCGAGTAGCTGGAATTACAGGTGTGCACCGCCACGCCTGTCTAATTTTTGTATTTTTAGTAGAGATGGGATTTCACCATGTTGGTCAGGCTGGTCTCGAACTCCCAACCTCAGGTGATCTGCCCACCTCAGCCTCCCAAAGTGCTGGGATTACAGGCGTAAACCACTGTGCCCAGTCATTTTCAGTGTTTTTTATGCAACAATAGGTAACTGGAGCAAGGCCAATAATGTGCTTAGAACTGTGCTGCCAGAAAGTTGAGAGGTCCCCACATTTGGGAGCCTAGATTTCACATATGTGTGATGTAGATAGTCTGTCAACACACACTCTCTAACTAAGTAGCAGCTCTTTCTTCTCTGAGCCCCTGGGATGCAGTGTCTCTGCAAAAGTGGGAGAAAGTCAGTCTATGATCTGCAACTGCAGCACTGATTCCACACATTTTAGTCCTTTGACAAAGTAAGGCAGAGCAAATGTGAGAGAAGATCAGGCAAGGATCGCCCATCCCAGAACTAGGCACTCCACTAGCATCACCCAACACCTCACTCTAGTTAGATAATCACTTGATCAACGCATTTGTCTTTAAAATGCAAACACCTCCTAGGAGCCTGGGACTCCTTCATTACAGAGCAGAAATAATCCAAATAACCTCCTTAAAGTAGAAGAAGGTAGTACATTTTGGATATCAAGCTTAAGTGTGGGACGGCCTTGGGTTAGCTTAAGGCCATCAGAGAATACAGACTATCTGAAAAGCATGATAGTGGGGATTATGCCAAAGAAAGGAGAAAAAGAAAGGTTCTTGAAAAGTAGGTGGGAGAGTGATAGTGAGATTAGTCCTGCCCACTCATGGCTTAAATCAATAGGGTTGGTGCTGGGTACTTGCTGGGCACTGGCAGTAGATGGATGAATTGGACCCATTCTCTGGCCTAAAGGAATTTTGTAGGCTTCCCTCGGGCCTGGTTCTCCTCTAAGCCACTGACACCTCCATCATTAGAACATATTTGCAAGCTAAACTGCTCCCAAACCAGCCTTGACACCCTAGTCTGCATTTATTCATTCAGTTTACCAGTGCATGGAGAGGGACGGGGGGAGGGGAAAGAGGAAAGGAAATTTGACGGAGAAATAGAAGGGAAGAAAAAGTATCTAAGCCATTTGGTTCTTCCTCCCTACTTTTTATCTCTCTGGATGCAAAATCCTTAATTATAAAACTTGGTCTTATGCTAACATGATTACTGTACCTAACTCACAGCTAATAAAGTGTTTAATAAGTAGAATTGTACTAAAACTGGGCAGTATTTGCAGAATTTACTATTCACAAGAATTTATAGAATATGACACAAGAATGACAAAGGCTAGATAAGAAGTCATGCTCTCAGAAGTTTACATTCTAATCAACCTTTTTTATACTTGAGAAAAGATGAGACTGTTAAAAATATTTAGTTTGGAGACACACGTATTTTAGAAAGTTTTTACAAGTAAAAGACTTCAAAAAGAGGCAGAAAATCTATTGGAGCAAAAGAAAATAAAATGCTAAGTTGTCACCAAAGTCATTTTCGAGGCTATAAAAACCTACTTTCCCTTCCTCAAACCTATTCACAAATAAACTTTCACACTTAGGTATTCAAAACCCACATTGTTTCAGTTGGATCCATCATGGAATTACTCTCAAGTCTGCAATTCTCGTAGACTGTAAGATTCTTAGCCTCCCACATAACAAGAACAACTAGGCATGGTAAATTTCCCTCAGTATCTTATCTAAGAAGGACACTTCTCCCGCAGGGGAACATCAGTTCAGTAAAGAAGACCCTTCTATCTTTCAAGGCCACCATTCCCATTTCCAAAGAGCTCTTGACTGTTCAAACATTCTTTGTATTGAACTGAAATAGATTTCCTTCTGGTTAAAATGTTTTATAAAGTTGTCATTAATAAAATCATTCAAAATTTGACTATTCCAATACAAATTTGTAACAGATTTAGGGACATAGTAAGTAAAACTAGATCTTATGTAGTTCAATAGGTGCTAGATACTATGACTTTTTAAAGAAAGAGGAAGGGGTGGGGAGGGTTTAACACTTAATAAATATTCTTACATTGATTATTAGAAGCTGCAGTGGCTCATGCTTGTAATCCCAGCACTTTGGGAGGCTGAAGCAGGCGGATCATCTGAAGTCAGGAGTTCGAGACCAGCCTGGCCAACATGGTGAAACCCCGTCTCTATTAAAAATACAAAAATGAGCTGGGTATGGTGGCAGGTGCCTTTAGTCCCAGCTACTCGGGAGGCTAAGGCAGGAGAATCACTTGAACCCAGGAGGCGGAGGTTGCAGTGAGCCAGGATTGTGCCACTGCATGGAGCAAGACCCCATCTCAAAAAAAAAAAAAGAAAAAAAAAGAAAAGCTCTGAGTATATAATATAAAACTGCAGCTGACAAAAGCAAACATTAGTATGGATTTTAAAAGAAACGTAATTCCAAGCACAGAACTTTGATTTACATACAAGTACAAAATAAAACATCTCCAAGACAGCTTTATATAAAATCTTATAATGCAAGATGTTTTAAAAATAAGTTGCAAAGAAAAAAATCAGAACAAAGCAATATCTTTTGTATTCTGTTAGTAATACAGAATAAAGTGGCTGCCATTTTTATGCTCTGAGCATGTTTGGAGGTTGTATAAGTTTAATTTGTAAACAATTTTGAAACATTAAAGAGACATGGGGAAGTTTGTTCTGTAAGTTAAACAGTAATGTGATATCAACATCATTAAAAATAAACTTTCACCTGTTACTAATTTTCTTCTTAGTTACAAAGTCATTGTTTGTTTGAATGACTAGAAAAAGCATCTTGATGTTGTTTATACAGTCCAAATAGGAGAACAAGTTGCAAAGATTCATGTATGCTAAAAAGCAAATAAAATAACTTTTCTAAGAATACGTTGAAAACTCAACCAGGTCTATTGTAAGTCCTATATTGTGAACCTCAGACAAAGCTCCAGATAGTGCATATTTGAGTTACAAAAAGTACTGCAATAGTACATCTGAGAATAATTCTTTTGTATGTACTATCGTTAATTGTGGACTTGTAATAAACTCTGAAAATTGAGCCCTATAGTACAAAATCTCTTCCACAAATTCTGCCAGCAAAGCAAAAAAGTATTTTGTGTGGTGCCTTTGGTTTCAGTTTTATTATTATAGGGGATGTGTCAGATTGTGTGTGCATAATCGTGTGTTTGTTTATAGTTTATGAATATGCGTGTAATTTTGGCACTGGCTCCCATTTTCAGCAGCAGCCTAAACCCATGCCCAGAAACGAACAGAAATAGCCCTTGAAAGGTACAAAATGACTAGATCGAGCCATTGTAATCTGGGCCATTCACATGAATAAGCAGATCATGACCACACCTCCAATATTAAGTTTCTGTACTTTGGAACCAAAAGCCTAGGTCTGGCCAGGCACGGTGGCTCACGCCTGTAGCCCCAGCACTTTGGGAGGTCGAGGTGGGCGGATCACCTGAGGCCGGGAGTTCCGAGACCAGCCTGGCCAACATGGCGAAACCCGCTCTATATTAAAGATACAAAAATTAGCCGGGCGTGGTTGCGGGCGCCTGTAATCCCAGTTACTCGGGAGGCTGAGGCAGGAGACTCGCTTGAACCCGGGAGACGGAGCTTGCAGTGAGCCGAGATCGCGCCACTGCACTCCAGCCTGGTGACACAGCAAGACTCCATCTCAAAAAAAAAAAGCCTAGGTCTGTGTTTCCAAACTGGCGACTAGAAGCACTCAGGGACACTCCACTCAACAAATGATAAGAAAATAATAAGAAAAAAAGATCTTCTGCAAAAACATAATTTAGGCCTTAGCAAAAAGCAGAATTCAGGTAAACATTCCATACACAATAGACTATCAAATGTCTGTTTCCCGAACCCCTTTTCCATGCTCTACGGGAAAGAATCAAAGATAAAAATGTCTAACGATTCTAGGATATTCCCAAGTACTCCCTCCAGTTTTGCATTTCTCTCTCTTTCTCTCTTTCTCTCTTTCACTCACTCACACACACACACACACACACACACACGAACTGAAGCAGTAAAGTCCCTTTAATCTCCAGCTTTTGTCTGCATTGTTTACACACTATGTTAGGAGATTTCAGAATATTTTTAATTTTAACAATCTAAGTACATTTATTCTTCCTATTACCTTACAGCATCAAATATTCTCTCTCTCTTTCCCTCAATGCCCACCTGTTCCCTCTCCCTCCCTCCCTCCCTGTCTTCCTCTCTCTTCTTCTCCCGCTTTCCTTGGTTTTCTTCCTCCTCTCTCCTCTCCTTCATCAAACAAGCAGAACAAGCCTGTCCTATTCTGAAGTTTTTTCCCCAATTCTTTCAGCACCCCATCAAGACCCTACTCTGTCTCTTTACTCTTAATCTCCAAAACTTCCTGAATTAGTGGATTGTATGGCTGCCAGATTTTCTCACTGTCAGTGATGCAGTATCACCTTCAATCCATCTCTCTCATGTACTGTCTCTTAAGTGTCTCTGGTGAACATTTTGTTGACAGAGCCTTTTCCTCAGTTTACATTCTTCACCACACTAGACACTATTGAACTCTCGAAATTCTTTCCCTGTGATTTCCTTAATGTATACTCCTCATTCTCTTATGTCTCTGACAATCCCTTCTCTGCATTCTTCTCCAGTCCTTCCTCTTTATTTGTCTCCGTAAATTCAGGTGTCCTTAAAGGATCTTTCCTTCTCTGTTCATTCTACTCTTCACTCATTTGGTGCCTGGTTCAATTTTTACAGCTTCAACTCACAGCTCTGTTCAAATGGCTTCCAAATCTTTTTCTGATCCGGATTTCTCTCCCGAGCCTCAGCTTCACATCTCCAGCTCTGCGTCAAACACTTGGCACTAAGGGCCCCTCTCTCTGGGGCATCTCTCACATTTGCCTCCACATTTCATGCTCATAGCCCCTACCCTGCTCCAAATGCTTGTGGCCTTTTGCCTGACCCCCATGAAGGGCTCCCTAGCTGCCTCCAGCCTCATGCTCCTCTAATTTATCACCTATTCTGCTGCCAAATGCACTTCCCGAAAGTTCAACCATGACCATATTTCTCTTTTTCCAAAACTTGCAATACCTCTCCATGATTTCTATGGAATAATGTCCCCATTTTCTTTTCGGTGGCATTCCAGAGCCTTTATCCATTTATCTCAATTCACATTCCCCACCTCACTTCTCATGATCACCATCAAGTAGCTTTCACTTTAGCTGACAAGAGCTATGCAGAGTCCCTTACACTTTCTAAAATCTCCTTATTTATGGATTTCCTTCGGCCTGGAACATCTTTTTGTCCATCTCTGCCATTTCTAAGCCCCACATCAACCTGCGAGGTTAACACTAAACGTAAGTGGCCATACAGGGTCTTCCCTTTTCTATCCCCACTTCCCACCCATGAGGGAAACTCCACCCTCACCATAAACTCATTAAATATAGTCTCCTCTGAACCACTTTCTACCTTGCTTATGTTATTTGTGGGTATGTCCTAAATTCCCTATAAATCCTTCAAGGCCAGAGTTGTGTGTGTCCATAGCATCTGGCACAGTACCTGGTGCATGAGAGTTTCATTTCTGTTTTATTCATTTAAGAGGCATTTACTAGATACTGTCCTATGCATTGGGAATGCCATGGTGAATGAAACGCAGTTCTTGCCTTTATAAGGTATATATTGTAAATTTAAGATAAATGTTTATGCGTAAAATTTTTGAGAAAATATTTAGTTCTTCTAATTGTCAATATTTTATGGAATGGATGTTCTTTTCTATGTAAATCCAAAGTATTATCCTATCATAGAAGGCATAAGTCAGCTTTCCTCAGGAAGTAGAGAAGAAAGGCTTTGATGTGGCTTCTCTAGCATCCAGCCCTGGGATTCTCTCTTCCGTCTTTCTTCACTGCCAACTCCAACCTTGATTTATCCATGTTTTATCTTATTCCCACTCTGCCTTTTGCTACACGGAACCTGGCATTATACGGAAGCCTGGCCTTTGTCTTCAAAGCCTTGACCTTGTTCCCTCATAACTTTTAGGATGCTTATCTGGACTTGATACAAGTCCTAACCTTTTTACAAGTTTGAGTATGCTTTGTTTTTAAACAACAGATAAATGGATGACCCTAGTCCACCAAAGCCATATGGAGGACAATTCTGCAGCCATCTGGTCAGAAACCTTGGACACTCATATTGACTTAAGTGACGATGTTGAAAAAACACAAAAACAAAAAACTCCCAAAACCTCCATTTCTGAATGCAACGTGGTGACAACCGTTGAAAAAAATCTGGCTGCTCAGGACACACTAAGTGCTGGGTTCCAGCTGCTGCCTTCTGCCTTAGGAGCCAAGGAAACCACGTCTCCAGTTTGAGGTTTGCTCTACTTGCTTCTTTCCTGCGGATAAATGTAATTTCTCTGGAAACAAGGACCATATTCATCAACTGAGAATTAGGACCATTCTTCAGTCCAACCAAGCTTCTTTTTCTCAGGCCCTCTGTTCCTCTTCCCTCAAAATATGTCTTTGCTTCTCAAGTTCATTTAGGGACTTACTACCAAATGTATAGACTTATATGCTATCTGCAACATTTCAAGATGTTAATTAAGAACATCTGCCTTTCACCATAAATTTTTACATCACATCCCAATAAGAAAAAGCAGAAGCATCTTCTAGGAATTCTGAAATGCAGAAGATGTATGGTGCGCCCTTGATTTCATTTGCTCTCTAGGATCAACAGAAAGCTCTTATACCTATTTTAAGCAAACTGTCTTTGTAGCTTAGATGCAATTTAGTGAACGATGCTGCACACAGAAGGAATCTGCCTCAAATAACTAACCCTGTTACCTCCTTGTTTCCTGCACAAATTCCTCTGTGAGGGACAAAAACAGGGCTTCTTGTTCCTTTTAAGGAAATAAGGTTTTTTAAAAGGCTTGCAAGCTCAAAATGGAATTCAAAGTCAGCAGTCTTAGAAGTATTATGCCAGGATGTAGAAGGTTAATTAAACTGGAGCTAAAATCATGGCCAAATTAAATAATTTTATAATATCTCCAAATCTTTTACCACATATATTGTCTTGTGTTCATAAACTAAATTTGGAAATAGCTTAACCTGGGACTATCTTAGCCCTTAGGACTATGTAAAGGATTTTTGGAAGTTACATTAACTCTTTCTAGCTGTAATAAGACCTATTTGACATTTGAAAATCATCATAATAATAATTTACTAAATGGTCTCTGAAAATGACAATGCAGTTTCCAAGAGAACTCATCTTGTTATCCTGTAAGCCATCTCCTATGGCATAAAGCTCAGCATAAATACATAAGTATACTACATTTTC
This sequence comes from Mandrillus leucophaeus, assembly GCF_000951045.1. Taxonomy (NCBI): domain Eukaryota; kingdom Metazoa; phylum Chordata; class Mammalia; order Primates; family Cercopithecidae; genus Mandrillus; species Mandrillus leucophaeus. Next base: position 526,734 of record NW_012106253.1, read on the forward strand.
TCAGGCCATAAGTACCTGGGGCAATAATGGGATGAGAGGTAAAGAAACATTAATCTCCAGTTTAGTCCTACCGTGGAAAATCACTGCTCCTCAGTCCACAAATTCCTTCCACCTAATTCAGGATAATCCTGAGAATGTCTCACAAATGTTCACAAATAAGGGGTCTCTTGGTCCCCTATAACACAGCCTGTTATTCACATCTTATATAGCATAATTGATATTTTGGCAAAAACAGTTTCGTGACAGCTTCTAATCACTCTTCATTCAACAACTAGATTTTGAGTACCTTTTGTCAAGCAAATTGCTGGGTACTAGGAATTAAAAGAGTGAGCAAGAGAGACTTAGCCTCTACCCTTGTCAAGCTTGTCGTCTTGACCTTCTTGCTACCCTCTTTCCCTGGTTGCCAAAGCCACATGACTCCTCTGTTACCCTAGTGGCCTCTTCAGCTGCCTGCTGCTGTTCTTGCACTGAGCTCACTCACTTTGTTAGCAGGCAGAGCACCCTGAGGCACCTTTTGTGTTGCAGCTTTTTATGTTATTCTCAACAGGTTTCCCTGAAATGGACCGCTGACAATTCCAGGGACGACATTATACTAAACAGAACTTGGAACGATCTCCTCTCTAGAAACAGTGACTCCAGACAAAATGTGTGTACACTCTTTGCTCTCAGGATGACCCAGAGTTCAATATCCACTTAATCTGTTATAAGATCAAAAAAAATCAGAAGACTAGGTCTCTTACTTGCTATTGGTATTTTTAATCAACTAATTGCTCCCCAAAACTCCTTAATTCATTCATATTACAAGTACAATAAAAGGGTAGGGATAAATTTAAGGACTTTGGGTTAAATAGATCATTTCTTCGTCATTTTACTCTACCACTGGAACCTATAACGCAAGAAATGACATGGAATCAATGAATCCCAATGTCTAATTCAAGATTTACTCTTCTTTCTTTAATGCCATTTTCAACTATTTCAGAATATAATGTCTACAAAGCCAAATGCCACATGACCGGTTAAGATCACTAATTAAATCAACAAAGATCTAACAGTTCCTACAGAGAACAAAAATTAGTTCCAATCCCTGCCCTAAGAGTATCAGCATAAGGAGGTGGGAAAGAGCCTAGGTTTTGCGGTCATACACACCTAAGTGCAAATCCCCATTCCACCCCTTACCAACATGGGACCTGTGCGAGTCCCTCAAACTTTCTGAGCCTCAGTTTCTTCACTTTAAAAATGAAGGCAATAATGCCTAGACTAGAAAGATTTCACCAGGAGTAAAGGAGATCAGGTACAGCTAGTATGCAACCCACTGCCTGGCACATGTGAATTTTCTCTCGGCTAAGTGATTGTAAATCCAATAAAGGATCTGGATAAATACAAATAACCTCAATAGAAGGCAGCAGGAGGGAAATGCAATAATAGCATTACAATCAACCCATATAAACTTCAAAAGGAGATAGCAGTCCTTGCTGTAATCAGAGAAAACTTCAGGAAATGACATCTGAACTAAGCCACACAGAATGGTCTGGGTAGGTGAAGTTGAGGGAGGACTTTAGAAACAGAGAAGATGAAAGATTCAAGTCTCAGAGTTAGGAAACAGCAGGGCAGAGCACTGCCTGAAGGAGAGCACTCATCCTGTTGGCATGACAGGACTCAGTGTCATGGTAACAACTTCAGATCTTCTCACAACCTATCGGTAAAAAGAACTGTAAGACTCAAGCCCAAATTGTCATATTCTTTTTTTTTTTTGGACATGGAGTCTCACTTTGTCACCCAGGATGGAGTGCAATGGCGTGATCTCAGCTCACTGTAACCTTCACCTCCCAGGTTCAAGTGATTCTCCTGCCTCAGCCTCCACAGTAGCTGGGATTACAGACTCCCACCACCATGCCTGGAAATTTTTTTGTATTTTCAGTAGGGACAGGGTTTCACCACGTTGGCCAGGCTGGTTTCAAACTCCTGACTTCAAGTGATCCATTGGCCTCGGGCTCCCGAAGTACTGGGAATACAGACATGAGCCACCATGCCTGGCCTAGCCATATTATTGATGAACCAATGATCACAGAATGCTCTTTTCCCTGACTGGCTCAGCTTTTCTGAAAGCAGAACTATTAAGTTATCCCTGCCTCCATCCCTTCTTACATCGCTGTATCTTGTGCCCCTTTTCTTGAGACCTAAATGCCTGTGTCACATCTAAAACCTCTGCTAACAAGCAGAAGGTAGGGTCAGTCTTGCTCTCCTACTGACCTACCTACTATGAGCAATAACGTTTTTGCTTTTCTCACCTGTTTTCTGGTGGTCTTCTTCTAGCATGTTTGACACCTTTGAGAGAAAAATAATAATCCTATAATATTTTTTCTTTGCCGAAAGCCTTTCCAGGGCCCTAGACAAAGAGGAGACATTTTGTCCTGGGCCATTTGCCTCTAGAGCCACTGATGGCTCCTTCTGAACTTTTCACTACACTTTTTCAGGTAAGGTTCTCAGAGAAAGGCCCTATGCTGGGTTCACACTGCAAATTCAAGCACATCAAGGGGCCCAGGGGTGTCGGCTCTATTTACAGGGAGGTTGCAGAACCCTCATGGGTAATAACCAGAGGTTATTACTGGGATTATTATTTTTTTTTTCTATCACTAAGAGAAATAGGAAGAGACGATCAAGAAAGGGTGGGTTCAAGAGAAACAGTATGAAATTTTTAAGTGGCTACCGAGTAAAAGATACCTTCCCAGCAAGAGCGGCCTAGTAAATGAGGGCAATATTCATGCCAGAGTCTAGATTCATCATCCAGGCATAGAGAATGTAAAATAAAAGTAGACAAATTATTAAAATTGGTGAAGTTGTAAATATCATGTGAAATGGTCTACTCCGGGTCCCCATTTAAATTGCTTTGTAAAAAATAAAAGCCTCTTGCTTGGCACACTTGCACAGTGAAAGGTTATTATTATCTTTGTAATAAGAAGGAGGACCATTTTATACATATACATGTATTCTTATAGAAGAAATTAACTTAAACTGTAGAAAGATGAGTTTATTAAAATGCATTGGAATTTTCATGCCATTATATTTTTTAACAACCATCTTGCTTTACGCTGTGTGCCCCTGTTGGTGTACAGACACATCCGGGCTTCACCCAGGTCAATAGTGATGCTTCAGTGCCTCCTCAGGAATTAGCTCTATATTCCAACACAATTCATTTTTAGTGTAAAATTTGTTTGAGCCATATGAGTACAACTACATTTAAATTTTTACATATAAAAGCCAACCTTCGAGCATATTCCTGAATTGCAAATATATGAAATAAGGTCAAAAAGAGAAGAAGGACCCAACTACTTGTGAAAAAATGGATGATTGATGGTCTAAACTGCAGTGCTCTAAAATATAATTGTCTTCCTGTGCCCCAAGGGCACACTGTACATGCCAACCAGTGGATAGAATGAAATAAGTTTTCTGAAGACCAAGGATCAATTTGTTAAAAATAACAGAGTAATAAAAAATTTAATAAACATGAAATTATTCCTATGACTTTTTTGTCAGAATTTAAAAAGTATAAAAATACTTTTAGCAAAGTATACAATAATATATAAATATATACATATATTTATATCTGTTTCTTTTTCAGTCAACTACTATCTAAAGGTAAAATAGGTTAGATGAGTTATTGTTCATATTTATCTTGCATGCCATATTTTAATAAAGTCTTATTATTTACTTCCAATTAAAAAAATATGTTCCTTCTCTCTCCATGGATTCTAGAGATACCGTGGGGAGAAAAACTGTAAATAGATACAAAATGTCCATAGTATTTATTTTCATTTACAAGATTTTATTCTTTTTATAGCAAACCAGATATTGAATTTTTGACAACTCCTAAATCTGTCTATATCAAAGAATGTCAAGGACATCAGAATTTATATTGATTATTGTTGGAACAAGATTTTTAATAATGAAATACGATATGTTATTTTTAAGCTTTTGTGATTATTTTCCCTAGCCTAGAAAAGCAGGTGGTTAAGAAAACTGCTTCAACGTTCTTATTTCTAGGTGTTGTCATTCAGGCAGGAACACCTTATATTTTCACTCTGTTTGCATGGGAATTAAATGATCAAACACTAAATTGTGGATACCAAAAATCTTTTAAAATGGCATTAGAAATCCAACCAGTTAAACAAAAAGAAAGCCATGTACTTTGTTTAAAGTGTCACACGGAGGAGAAAAAACTGCCTTTCAAAAAAGTAGCAATAGCCCTAGCAGTACACAACTTAACCCACATGGAGAAAACACACTTCTCAGCTGCCTTTTCATGGGCTTTCCCTAAACTCCATTTTATACGTGCACCTTATTAAATCTCCCTCATGTGGCAGTTTGTCTGGAGACTGGGCCCTAACGGAGTCAACCTAGAGTGAAGTAGGTAACAGTAACTGCTGGCACCAGCCTTCTGAGGAGTTACCGTGTTTGAGAAAGAAAACATTGTCAGGGTGGTAGCATAACCCCAAGAGTAATAAAGTGGCCAGACACCTGGAAGCAATTATGTGCATGGCCGAGATTATCCATCATGCTTTGCTCACTGTCTCTCTTGCAAAGACCTTTGTTTTTACACTCTCGGTAGCTAAATTCTGGACTGAAAAGCTTATTTCACAAACAGTGTTTTCCACCGAGGCCCTTCCACTTACTGCCATTCCCACATGATGTTGATCATTTGTTTGCACAGCCCAGCGACAAACCTCAGAGCTGCTGTAATAATAAGTTGGTTACTAGGCTTGCAGAAGCAGCTGCATCAATCACACTTCTGCCAGGGCAGAAACAAATGCCCTTTGCCCACCGACACCACTTAGCAAAGCACAATCTGGGTCCATCAAATGGAAATGTTTAAACACCGCTTTCCATTTAGATCCTAATTTAATATTTTTCTAAATCAGATTATTGCTTGTAAGTCATGATTGTTCAGTTCTTTCTGACATTTATTTATCGCGCAGATACCATTATTCATTAGGCTACTGGGTTTCAGGCTACCAATTTAGCCTATGTCCCAGAATTGAGTGCTTTTCTGCTCAGGTCAGGGCGTAACAGAACTGCAGAAAATTACTAGATCTCCCAATAATATTCTAGTGCCTTGAAAACTTAGTCAGCTTTTCAGATATTTTCTCAAATACTTGTTAACCAAGTTGAATAGCATTTTCGTAATGAATAAAAATCCATGAGATTTAGATTCATGCCCTTTGCCAAAAGCCCAAAGACATTTCCTGTGAGAGAATTTAAGTTCTATTAAATTGGTTTCAAACTGACTTTTTCAGGGTGATATTGATCGTTGATCATTTTGCATATCAACTCTGCATAAATACCCCCTATAAGGAAGCCTGGGTTGTTTAGCAAAGGTTTTTTTGTTTTTTTTTTTTTTTTCATTCTTATGTCAAAATGTCTTAGAAGTTTCTTTGAAACTTGCCAGATTCTCTTTTAAGAAATTCTATAAAATTGAATGTGTTTTAAAGCACAAGTTTAGGGTGGTGAATGTAAACTTTTGAGTTTGTTAGTATTTACTCAAAGTTCCCACTATCTTGGGAAACATACATAACAACATTCAAATGAAACATCCTTATTCCTTCAGGATCTTACATTTGAAAGTTGGTAGGATTAAAAAGCAAACAAGCAGCCATAAATCATTTGGAGAATAGGGGAATGGGTATGAGTGGGGGAACCCAAATTAGGGCTGTTTGCCAGAAAGAAAATAGCGCAGGCCCTGCTGCTGTTTGTCTCCTATCACCACTGATCTCCTCTGTCAGTGGCATAACTTTAAAGGGACTTAGAGTGAGGCTCCCAGAGCAAGACTTTAGGTCCTTCTGTTACTGCCTGTGCTGTTTGGAAAACTAGTTTCAGTTACCACCTATCCAATTTCTGCAAAAGTTGCAACTGCTCCTGTAACCCCAGTTTTGCTATTAGTGGGCCACTTCTGATATAAATGTTTTAATAAAAGTTCAGCTCCATTTCTGCCAGTTTTCAGTTTCAAAGGAGATTTGTGGAACCAAGGAATTCATGTGGGTACACCTATTCTTTCTAAAATGAAAAGTTTACATTTTAATGTTAACTCAGTTAATAGATTGTCATTCTCAGAAAACTAGAAACAAAAAAGGGCCTGCCCCTTTTCCATACAAACATCTATTCTCCTCAACTTTTATCAGACCCCACAGTGATTTCCAGCCCTCCATTTCCTCTCAAATCTTTCAGCTTCTTCGTGCATCTCCTCCACACCCCCCTCACCCCCCCACCAACCAGCACCCACACCTAACACAGCACTCTGCTAATCTCGTGGCTGAGGTGACTGCCTTTGTATTTAAATCGCATTCAGCTGCAGTCTTTCTCAAGTCAATGTCATCACAAGCAGCTCAATGCAAGAATTCTGAAAAGAGCTTTGCAGCTGGGTCTGTATTTTTCCTTGTTTATTCACACAACAGCCCACAAGTTGGATAAGCTAGTTCTTCGTCAATTCTGTTTTTCTTGTTCTAGGAGCCTTTCCCTTAGACTCATTTCTGAATTAAAAGCCATTTCTCAGCTTCCCTACTCCAGGGTTCAGAAGCATTTATATGCTCCCATTGCCACTATTAATACTATAAATATTTCCAGTTGGCAAAAAAAAAAAAAAAAGAAAAAGAAAAGAAAAATAGAAAAAAAAATCCAACTTAGATGAGCTGATTGTGTAAGTGGAATGCTGATCTAAAGAAAATAGCCATCACCAGATCTCAGCTTGACACCCTCCATGAATCTCTCCCTTGGTGCTAGGTGGCCTTTTCATCATTAAAAATGCTGTTCTCATTTCATTAATGTTGTCTGTCTTCTGGAGGAGTGGGCCTTCAACCTGACAGGGCGTCAGAATCACCTGGGGAGATCTTTCCAAACATCCAGGTCCTGCCCCACCACCATCCCCACAAGATTCTGAGTGTTTATGCTGGAGTAGGGGCTGGATATTTATGTTTTGATAAAGCTTGCCAGGTGATTGTGGTGGGCTGAGATTTCAGGCAACACTGACCTACCCAAACCACTGATTTTTGACCAGCAGGACAGCTGCTAATGACATGCCCAGACCTTGTGGGCCCGGCACTTACCCAGCCCAGTCTCAGGTCTCTGGTTTGGCAGCACTGAAGTTGTGAGAGCCAGGCTGGTGCAGTTTGCAAAATTTATCCAGATAATTTTGACATGAACCACCAATGGGAATCAGGTATAGTGAAATTTAATAAAAAATAAATATTTCCTAAATATAGCATCATATTATATATATATACACACACACACTTTTATCGTATATATATACTTTTAAAGTTCAGGGGTACATGTGCAGGTTTGTTATATAGGTATACTTGTATCATGGGGGTTTGTTTTAGAGATTATTTCATCACCCAGGTATTAAGCCTAGTGCCCATTAGTTATTTTTCCTAGTCCTCTCCCTCCTCCCACCTTCCACCTTCCACACTCAAGTAGGCCCCAGTGTCTATTGTTCCCCTCTTTATGTCCATCTTTCTCCTCATTTATCTCCCACTTACAAGTGAGAACATGCAGTATTCGGTTTTCTGTTCCTGCGTCAGTTTGCTAAGGATAATGGCTTCCAGCTCCATCCTTGTTCCTGCAAAAGACACGATCTTGCTTTAATGGCTCCATAGTATTCCATGGTGTATATGTACCATGTTTTCTTTATCCAGTCAACCATTAATGGGCATTTAGGTTGATTCCATGTCTTTGCTATTCTGAAAAGTGCTGCAATAAATATATGCATGCATGCGTCTTTATGATAGGATGATTTACATTCCTTTGGGTATATAGCCAGTAATGGGATTGCTGGGTCGAATGGTATTTCCGTTTTTAGGTCTTTAAGGAATTGCCACACTGTTTTCCATAATGGTTGAACCAATTTACACTCCCATCAACAGTATATAAGCATTTCTTTTTCTCTGCAATCTCGCCAGCATCTGTTATTTTTTTGACTTCTTATAATAATAGCTATTCTGACCGGTGTGAGATGGCATCTCATTATGGTTTTGACTTGAATTTCTCTAATGATCAGTGATCTGGAGCTTTTCTTCATATGAGTGCTGGCCGCGTGTCTTTTTTTGAAAAGTATCTGTTCATGTCCTTTGCCCATTTTTAATGTTTTTTTCATGTAAATTTGTTTAAGTTCCTTATGGAGCTGAATATTAGACCTTTGTCAGATGCATAGTTTGCAAAATGTTTCTCCCATTCTGTAGGCTGTCTGTTCACTCTGCTGATAGTTTCTTTTGCTGTGCAAAACCTCTTTAGTTGCATCATATATTCTAAACTCTGTAATCTAGCCTGCCTATCCACACATTTCAGTCATTTGGAAGTGAGGACAATGAAGAATCCAAATCATGAAACAATCACTGAGAGGCCGTTTTGAATCTTCACCTGTCTTCCAACAACAATGTTTAATAAACTAGTCCCCAGACAGTAGCGTTTCCAGTTTATATTTAAAACCGTACAGCATAAGGAGGGCCCATAAACACCCTCGGGTGTCTAGTTCAGGATTTAACAGCCTTGATTTCCCAGAGAGCCTTCCCTTTACATCAAAACCTGCATCCTTCTTGTTGCAGGTTAGGCCTTTTGTTCCTACCTTCAGCAGAGATGGAGAACAACAGATGGTGGCAAATGCAGAAATCTGGTAATGGATGTAGGATCAGTTTGTGCCTTGTATCACTGTGATCAACACCACGACTAAATCCTCTTTTTGCTCTCTATGGTAGGATCATAATGACAGCCCAATTTATCAACTGTGAATATTGGTATAAACAACTTCAAGGCTGGGATATTTTTCATACTCCCTTGAAAACTGTCATCAGCTCTGTAGAGTAGTAGGGAAACCGTTGATCCATTTAAGAAACTGTCAGCAGGTGTACAAAGAAGTGAAAGATGGATGCTTTCAAAAGGTCTTAGGAAGGGAGGCTCCAGCTGTCTGAATACATGACTTCTCATCTGCAGTCTGACTAGCCATGGAGCAAGGGAAATTGCGAGGCGGAGTGGAACTCTCAGCACTGCATTTATCAGCATCAGGAACAATTCACTTCAGAAGGAAATTTCCAGACACACATTCCTTAGTTGTGAAGTATTTGAATTATAGCAATGTCGTCTGTGCCACAATTATCCAAAGTGCCAACTTTTGGATTATAAACTTGTGTCTCAGAAACTTCAAACTGAGTCCTCCAAACCCCACTTTCCAAAAATGATTAAAACCCACTACTTGGCATCATGCTATCCATCTTAAACACCAGCAGATCATCTGGAATTTCAGACGTCATGTATGTCATTTTTATGCCACTTTCTTAGGGAAAAATATGCAGGTTTTCCTTTTTTATATAGAGACATTCTGGTGATCTAGCAACTTTTCTTTAACATGCCACTGACCAAAAATCTCATTCCCACCAAGTGGCTATAATATCAAGTGATTTGATTAAAAATCAGTCTTAGCCATTAGCCATTAGCCATCAGGAATTCTGGTAGAGAGAACCAAGCGTACATTACCTCCAAAACATCATAACATCATTTGGTCTTTTTCATACAGGCTTGTTCTGGAAGATGTTTTTAAGTAGTAGATAGAAAACAATTTCAAAAAATTTAAAGTACTGCACAACTATAATATTAGTATTGTGCATTGTAGGTTTATTTATTTAAGTAGTATGCTGTTACAAACAAAAGCAGATCAATTTGGGACTTATTTTAGTAGTATCTTAGTAATGCCACATGTTATTAAAATTAGGATTGAGTTTTTTCACTACAATGCCCTTTTGTGTTGTCTGTGTTTTTATTGGAGGCTATAATTAAATTCTATATAAAATGATGTAATGTGAGCAAAAGAATATAAATCCATTCATGGGATAAAATAGAAAATGACTGAAAATAATATGTTAAGTGGTGTAAGATGTTAAGCGCATTCATCAAACCATGAGCAATTCAAGATTACTCTCAAAATTTGCATTCAATTCGATCAGCTATATACAAAGTATTTTTTCTTTTAAATCACTTGATCAACACAGCACTAACTTATGCTAAGAGCAAACAAATTCAGTCTTTCCTCATAAATGGTAGATTTCATGAGAACAAACCAAAAAGAACAAAGCAAAAAAAAAAAAAAAAAAAAAGGAAGGACTATATTAAATAACTGTAAGTTCTCACCCTAAGTTCTCTAGCCTAGTCCTGATTTTTCTGGGTGTGCAGAGCACTGCTTATTTTCATAACTGCCCTAAATGATGCCCAAAGCCTTAGAATAGAATTAATTTGGATGTTGGGAGTAAACAGTTCATTCAAAACCATTTTGCCAGTGTAGTTTACCATAGACTGGAGGCGTTGCTTTGGCTCAGTGTGAGTCTCAGACAGGTTCATTTATTTACATACAACTAATAGACTTCCTGTGACATCTCATACATGTCCTGGTTTTGTTATTTTGTTTATGATTTGGAGGTTTCATTATTTAGTTTGGGCTAGTCACAGCCATTGCACAAACAATGAAACATATGACTAATAGTCCACTTCAAATCACAGCGTTACCAGCAAGAATAACTGTCTCTTCAACATTTGAGTTCAGATGACACATCGAAGTTGAATCCAGTGTGTCTTCTCCGTCATTCCTTCTCTTAAGCATGAGAAAAGCACCACTTGGAAAGCTCTGAATGGAGAAGTGCCACTACATTCTATTCACTCAACCTAAAGAATATTCTGTCTGCTCTTATAATCTGTGGGCTTGTTTTTAAATGACAGATTACAGTTTTTATAATAAAAAATACCCATTTTGAAAAGTTCCTGAATTAGTACTCATGCTGAAGACTTTATGTCAGGAAAAGGAAGCATTATCACGTATTACAGATGGTCAAGATTGCAATATGCATTAGCTAAAGACAAGGAAGGAAATTGCCCCCCACCAAAGCCTCAGTGTGATAATCATGATAATCTAGCATTGCTGTCAGAGCTCTTAAAATTGTCTATGTTGGTTTCTTTAAACAGACCTATGATGATGTAGAAGGAAGGTTATTCCTTTGCTTAATTAGTAATGAATCTTCAACTTATCATATTTATATACCATTTTCCTCAAGCAGTTATCAACATCATTTTGTTGAGCTCTAAAATATCCTTAGATGGAAAATCGGAACACCAGACCAAACTCATCCAAATCTCCAATCTCCCCATGTATTAGTGATGTGCTCTAGAAGCAGAACGTTTAAAATGCCGTTGTTTTCCTGCTGCTACTTCACGAACCAAACACAGCATAAAAAGTGTACCCGCCTCTAAACCTAGGTTAGTCAATGTTTCAGAGAAAAGGGGAACGATCAGGATCAGAACTGATGCCTATCTTCCGTATTATAAAACATTACCTCTTTTAAGTAGAAACTCAAGTTCTCAAACTATAAATATAGTTTTTACATAATAGGGTAAGAGTCTGAGTAGAATACGAATCTGCTTAGATTTGTATAACTGGTTCCCTTCCTGGCCACAGAGTCTTACAGTGCATCAAGCCGAAATGAAGAGAGTTCTATCCACAGATGGGTGCTTCAGCTTCCTTCCCTAGAGAAAGTCAGTTCTGAAACAGCTAATATTAAGTTGAAGATATAAAATACAAGGGGAAATCTAAGAACATGTTATTTTAAGGCCATAAAGAGGGGTAGGAATAACAGTTATTTGAAAATGTTTAAATGGCCATTTTATTGTCACCTAAGCCAACCCCAGTGAGGAGCAAGCATTGAGAAGATAACCCAGCCCACATTCTCTCAGGTCTAGAGGCTTCCTGTGCAGAACCTGAGTCAACCCTGACAGCCCTGAGTCACCGCAGAGTGGCTCTCACTGGAAGTCACACTGTGCATTTACAGATATTCACTCTTCCTGGTTGAAAGGATGCTCAGAGAATCCTCAGGCTTTGTTCCCTGTGCTGTTCCAAACACTGGTTTGGTCAAACCCCCAGTGAAAAGAGTAGTTAGGGCAATGCCAAGTGTCACTGTTGGGGTGTTGAGATTGGAGGCACTTTTTTTTCCAGATTCTTAAGATTTTCATGTTGAGAATGGGGGTGGACATGGGAGTTGAGTAGGGCCTCTGAGTCAGTTGCCTTCCAGTTTAATTATGTGAAATGGCAGATGTCTCTTTTTATAGTGGCATATTTTTTCAGGTGTCTCACTGCCTTTTGGTTTGCCACAGCTGTGTCTTGGAAAGGGCTGTTAGTACTTTTGGCTTAAACAAACCTGAGCTATCCTGATATAGAAGACAAACCTTCCCCATCTTGTGTGGTTTATGCTATATATTACATCATAGCTTTCTGCTGAAATTGTTGCTAAATAACCTTAATCTTTAATACTTTATTCTGTTTTCCAGGGAGAATCAAGATCACATTGTAGTGCTTCTAAAACCTTCCTAGTTCTAATGGCACAATCTAGGATACTCTCCTGTGTTTCTTCAGCTGTAAACTCAGTATGTTTATTTTCAGGCCAAGGTACTTTGTGTTTACATTCTTATAGGAATTGTTTTTCCCACTTTATCTTTTTCATGTTTTCCTTTAGAGTAAAATACCATATGGCAGATACACATGTACACTGGTAGATTAATGAATTTTCACTGAGATCACATACTCTCCTCCTCTGGGAGTTTTTCTGCCTGTACCCCATATTTCAGATTGTATACATCTCTTTCTTGGTAATATGACTTACAAATTGCATATTTACATCTCTTTCTAGGGTGCATGCAACAGGAATCCTTGAAGTCCATGCTGACAGCACCTACTGTGGAAATCATTCAGTGCCATTATCGTCACTACCTTCCATACTCTGGACCCAGCAAACAAGCAAGACCTATGTGTACACTGTAAGGGTTGGGATAACACTATGTATGGTTGAACCATTGCCCCACATTTTTATTTCTCAACATAAATATTTTTCATATGAATGAACCAATATTTTTTCCCTAGGTACAAAGGGCTATTTTTAAATTCCCCTTTTAAAAAGGTAGGGGGGGATTTAATGCACATAGACAGCACTACTATGAATGCAGGCTTTGCACATTGCAGACTCACTGACCTTTTAGCCTTCTGGAGTTTAACCATTTCCTGATGTCTTTTAACAGTAATTTTCTTGTTGGAAAGTCCTCTCTAAACTGATAGCATCTAAACAAGCCTCTAGCTTAATTGGAAAAATTCTCCCATAAATATTTATGCTGCAGTGATTAGGCCATTTACTGAACTCAACTGCCCATTATGGGTTAAAACAGGGAGCATTGTTTTGGGTTGCCTAAAGCCTGACATGGTTTATTGGAGGGGACCCGAAGCTGTAATTTATTTAATCAAGCCTCTGACCCCAGCCCTCTGGAGTAGCCAGTAATTGTGAGGGAGAACTAACCCAAGACCACATTGACTAGAGTCAGTATTCCGGGTTGTAAATTCTGAAAGTCTAATTTGAAAGAAAAAAATAAAAAGAGTAAAGTATGTAGAAATGAGAGTCCCATGTCTTTGTATGTCATACTATGGTATACACAGAAAATTAGATAGATAGATGACAGATAAATATAATTTTAAAAAGAAAAAAACTTCAAAGCAATGAGGAAGAACCCAGTTTACCACAGGGTTAACCTCCTGCTGGTTCGATGTCCCTCTATGGCTATTTGCCCTCTTTATAGTTCTAAAAGCTCTGTCACATAAAAACTCACATGGCATTTAGTTTACTTTTTGCTTTCTAAAATACACCAGATTTTGTGTTCAAATAGGGGTTAAGGAAGCCTTTTGTATTAAAATCTGTTGAGAAGACTTCTGCTTAAACCCAAATTCTATAAATAAATAAATAATATAAATAAATCAAGCCCTAGGTGAAAATATGAATGTGGGTTTTCTTCTCAGGTGTTGAACTGGTATTACTTATACATTTACATGTGGTCAAAGATTTTCAGGAGCTAGATGGTGGGTATGAGCACATATTTGTACCATGTGTGTATATAGATACATATGTGTGTGTGTATACAAATAAATAATTTTTTCTTATTTTATTTCCCTTTCCAGCTGCAGACAGTCTCGTGACTCCATTTTTGAGTCATGATTAATTCATATGTTTACAATAGAAAAGAACCTCTTCTCCCTTGGCCTTTTGACCTCCCAGCTGCAGACTCAAACATCCATTCCTTATTTTGAGTCATGATTTAAAAGAGATACTGAAACTGAAAACATCTTTTCGCCTTTAAACTTTTTAATACCACTACCTGGCTACTGCACTCCAGATTTCTAGTTCAAAAAGAAATTCTAAAGTCAAAAATTATAATGGTTTATTAAACTATAAATCATCTTTCCCCTTTGTTTAAACTTGCATTTCATTGAGGCCTCCACATTTCCCTTAACTTCTATGGAGCTTGACAATACTGATATCTTTTAATGGCTTCTCCTGTCCTATTTTTCATTAGGAAGCACTTGTAAATACTGTCAGTACATAAGAAAAACGCACAACAAAACTGGCTTCTGGCCCATGCTAACATTAAGAGCATACAATGCTGAGGTCTCATCAGAGTCAGTTTCTGAACCTTGTGAAAGAAATCAAAGCAGTTTGGTTTTCCAATCAATAAGAATCATAAGTGATGTGGCTTCAGAGCCCTATAGCTTTAGAAATCTATGCTGTGAACAACATTTTTAAAGACTATACACAGGGGCCTAGGTTAGACATCTAAGCTAGGCAGGTTGTTACAATAACCATTCAAATGACTTTTTACATAATAAGAGTATCTTGTATGGATGCTTTTAGATACACAGATGATACCTAATTGTTTCAGCTTCATTCATGTAACGTATGAACAATCCTCCAAGGAGCTTTGAACACAAAGAAAGGGTTAATTTCTTTTACACCAAACAGACTACTTCAACTTTAATTCAGAAAATCTCTCTGAAGAAACTTACACTAGGAATCTAATTTTTCCTGTTAAATTATTCATTCTTTCTTCTGGGCAAGAGATAATTCCTTATTAACTCTGTCAGAGTGATGGATGTTACAGAAACAGTCATTATGTTGCAAACTATAGACATTTTTTAAAGGGTTAAAATTATGACCAAACAAGCAAGCAAACAAACAAACAATAGATGTGATTGTACAGGTCTCCCTATAAGAGTAACTCAGAGGCAGGGGACAGATAGATTTCCTGTTAAAGAATGAGAATGTCCCTAGGAAAAACAAAAAAAAAGTGGGGAGAAAGATCTGTCCCTGTGGTGACAAAGGGTGTCTATGGATAGCAGCATTTCTCAGTTGCTCTGATCACAGCACTCCTGAGCTACCCTTCATCCCACCAAGAGCTGTTTCCTTAACAGAGAGCACAGTGTGCTCTATGGCCACAGATGGCCCTTTTCATCTTAGCTAGCAAACTCAAAAGTACATGCCATTGATTAAAAGCAAACTGGACAATGAAACTAGAACCAGCCCAGAAAAAGTTCAGCACCTATCAGTAAATGAGGTTTTTTTTTTTTTTTTTTTATCATTTTCATAACAATGACAGCTCATTATTGTTCGCTTCCTAAGGGTTCATCACAGTTCTAAGTGTATTTCTTTACACCTCTCAACAACCACTTTTACTCCCTTTTTATATTTTTATGTATGGAAAAAACCTGAGAGAAAGACAAGCTAATTCAATTGTCCATGGTCACATAGTTGGTCAACGGAAGAGCCAGCGTTTGAACTTAGACAACATAGTTCCACACTCTATGCTCTTGGTTCCAGGACCCATGATCTTAACAGCATACACTGTTGTCATCCTTCAAAATAATTGGGCTGTAACAATATTCAAAGAGGCATGCTGAGGCACACTATTCAAATCTAAGTTTAGGAAGGAAGTGTTCTGTTGGCTCTGACTATTCCTGAGTTCATAGAAGGCATCACTGTGGGAGGAAGAGTGCTGTATCAGTACAATTTCCAGATGCTGTCTATGAACTCCATTGAAGGAGATCATAACATGTTATGCCCAAATATGCCACTTTGGCTCACAGATTATTTTGAGCTAAAGGCAACTGAGAAACAGCAGATGCAGAAAGGGGTCTCTGCTCTCCTCCTTTCTACCTACCATTGGGGCATAAATTTCCCACAAGAAACGTGCTTTCTTTATTCCAGGAGGAGAAGAAATTTATATCGCCAGAGATGGGGAACTGATGCAAAGATGCATCTGTATAAACAAAGCTAATTTTTTTTGGAGACAGGGTCTCACTCTGTCACCCAGGCTGGAGTACAGTGACATATTCACTGCTCACTACAGCCTTGATCACCTGGGCCAAAGCCATTCTCCTACCTCAGCCTCCCAAGTAGCTGGGACTACAGGCATGCACTACCACACCAAGCTGATTTTTTTAAATTTTATTTTAAATAGAGACAGGGTCTCATTATGTTGCCCAGACTGGTCATTAGCTCTTGGACTCAAGCGATAATCTCACTTTGGCCTTCCAAAGTGCTGGGATTACAGTCATGAACCATTGTGCCTAAACAAATCTTATTAAAACAAATATTATCTTCCATTAGTTGCCCTTCAAATATTTCTTAGTCACTTTTCCACAGTTTACTGCCCCTAAACCAAACCGCTTTTTCCTTCATCTTATCTCCACAATTTATCATTCTTTGTTAAAATGGTAAGCCCCCAAGTCTAACTGCTACTTTGGGATTTTCACTTCTTTCAAGGAAGCCCTCCATGCCACATAAAAACATTAATATCAAATAAAATTTTCATGCTTTATTTCTTCTGTTAATTTGGTTTTTCTCAGCTTCATTTGTAGGCTCCAGCCATAGAACTGAAGAGGATACAGGAAAAGTCTTTGTTTCCCCACTATATCATCACTCACATTTCACTTTCCTTGTTCCCTCATCCCAACTGAACTTGCTCTTCAAAGTCAGCGTGACATTTAGTTTCTTAATCTTTCCTGTTCTCTCAGGGTATTACTTCTCTCCACCACTCTGTGAACACCCAGTGAAATCTCCTTAGGCAACTGTTTATAATGCTTTCTCCTCCCAGGGCCCTGTGTGTCATACTCTTGACCTTATGCTATATCCTATATAGCAATGAATATCAACCTTCAAATCTGGGTAAACCTAACCCTGTGCTTTCTTACTTTAGGTTCCATATTGTGAGCTCCCTGGGCAAATAATGCATGACTGCTTCAGACATCCCAACCTTGGCCAGGTCCTTGGTTCATCCTCCTTTAACTTGTCCACATCAGCTGGTTCTATTTGCTAGTAGTAGCTTGTCCTACTGTTTGCTTTTATGTTTTCTTCTTTTCCACTAGCAATTGAGCATCGAATCTGTGCGAGGAATTGAGACTCTGAAAGATTTGGTAAAGTTGCACACCATCACACAGCTAATAGGGTCAGGCCAGGATGCACATCCAGTCTGTTCACACAGGCCATGCTTCCAGAGAAGAACCTTATCGTGCATAGCTATACACACACACACACACACACACACACACACACACACACACACACGGTCCCAAAGCAAGCGAACTCATTCCACTGCAGCTCAACCAAAGAAACAGCCCTGTTTCATTGCTAGAAGAAAGCTGGCTCTGTCAGGTTAATAGAGAGACAGCACAGTATACAAAAAACCATATACACTGTACTTTATGGGATACTTAGGGGATTTTTTTAAAGTAATTTTGATTGCATGTGACTTTTACTTTATGTGCTGACCTTAGACTCTAACCCCGAGTAGTGTGCTACTTCACAGCACTGCTGCTATTTTAATTTCTGTGTTCCCAGCTTTTTCAAACCATAGCTATTTCTCAGTGCCATTAAGCCACTCTGGTCTACCTTTACCTCAAGAAATTATCTCAACTTACCAAACTGCAGGACCAAATCACCCAAAATGAATCCCACTACTTCCCGCCACCTAAACCTTGAATCACCTCCTTCACATTTTCCTTTTTCCTAATTCCAAAGGAAAACATTTCCTTCTTCCCTACCTCTCCTTCTGGTGACTACCAACATCTCCTATTTTCTACTATATCTTGCCCTGTTTCTGCTTAACTCCTCTCCTAATTCCACTCCTTTTATGCTACAAGCATTCTAAAATCTCACTACAGCCAGCCAAGAACTCTGCTGTTTTTGTTTGTTTGTTTGTTTGTTTGTTTGTTTGTTTTAAACAGCGTGTCACCCTGTCACGCAGGCTGGAGTGAAGTGGCGCAAACTTGGCTAACCACAACCTCTGCCACCTGGGTTCAAGCGATTCTCCTTCCTCAGCCTCCCCAGTAGCTAGGATTACAGAATTGTGCCACCACGCCCAGCTAATTTTTGTATTTTTAGTAGAGATGGGATTTCACCATATTGGCCAGACTGGTCTCAAACTCCTGACCTCAAGTGATCCACCCACCTCAGCCTCCCAGAGTGCTGAGATTACAGGCATAAGCCACCATGCCCAGCCTGCTATGTTTTAATGTAACGTTTGGAGAGTATATTTCAGTCAGACTGCTTATGTATACTTCCTGACTTTACCACTTTGCTGTGTGATCTTCATCTCTCTGTGCCTTAGTTTTTGTATCTATGAAATGCATGTAACACAAGTATCTATTTCAGGAAGTGGTGAGGATTAATTTAGGTAATCTATTTAAAGCTCTAATAAACACTCAGTAGATGTCAGCAATTTTTACCAGCTTGACTCCATTTTCCTCCAGTGTACTATTTTCTCTTTAACTTTACCTTCACTACTTTTTTTTTTTTTTTTTCTTGAAACAGGGTCTCACTCTGTCACCCAGGCTGGAGTGCAGTGGTGCAATCATGGCTCACTGCAACCTTGAACTCCTGGGCTCACATTCTTCTCCCACTCAGCCTCCCCAAATGCTGGAATTATAGGTGTGAGCCACTGTACCTGGCCCCAGCTTCTTAAAAGATTAGCAGACACTAGGTATTTGCACTTTTTCATCCCTCTCTACTCTCACCTTTGCCATGTGGGATTAGGTCATGCTACTTTGAAAAAATTTCTCTCAGAAACTGCTGCTGATTTCTTATCTCCAAAGTGAATTATGCCCAAGCTCTTATTTTGCTTCTGAGTCCAGCCCACATTTCCAGCATCAGCAATATATCCCCAGGTTCTTCTACCTCACAGGTAACTTGAAGTCAACATGTCTAACTCAGGGCTCAACCTTCCCTGCACACTTATTCTTTCATTTCCATTCCTTATCTTGGTTATTATGACATACTATTCCATTGTATGAATATAGCACATCTATCTATTGTTTTGATGATAAATATTTGGATTGTTTCTAGTTTGGACTATTATAATTATTGCTATGAATATTCACATGTATATGGTACCAACTGACTTTCCCACCAGGAGTACATACATTTTTTACTATTCCATATTCTTGCCAAATATGAACCTTTACATTTTTTGTCATCTGGAGGGTGTGTTAGTGGTATCACTATTTGCACCACCCTGATTATCAGAATTTGAGCATTTTTTTATGTTTATGGTCCCATCCTTTCACTTTCAATCTCTCTGAGTAATTTTGTTTTAGGTGTGCCATTTGAATTCAATATATAACTAGATTTAGTTCCTTAACCAGTCTGGCAATTTGTTCTTTTAACTAAAAAATGTAGCCCATATGCATTTGTTATAATTAGTGATATACTTTGATTAATTTATACTTTCTTACTTTGTGTTTCCTAAACTTTCTCCCTCTTCTGTTTGTTTCTTTTTATCTTCTTTCTTGCATACTTTTCTGCTATTTTTTCTCATTCTGGATTCTGCCCACAAGTCATTTAGAATTATAAACTTTTCCTTTATTATTTCAATCATGAACATAGGAATTTAACATGCACATTTAATTTTAAAAAGTCTAAAGCCAGTAAGATATATTTACAATATTTTAGTTACATCAGTATTATAACAACAAAATTAGACATTGTTGTTATTGTTTATACAAATTGTTCTTTTCCTCTTTCTCACATACTTAGGGTATATTATTGATCAAAATCCATCAGTATTGTTTGAAAAAAACTTCCATGTTATTTTCAAGCTTGAAAGATAATTTTGCTGTTCACACACTACTAGGTTGACAAGTATTTTCTCTATAGTCTGAAGACAGTTTTCTGTGTTCTTTTAGTTTATATTGTTGTTTCTGAAAAGCTGGATGGCAATTTGACTATTATTATTCCATAGATAACAATGTGTTTTTCGCTCCAGCTATTTGGGGTTGGGGATGGAGGGGGTCTTAGGTATTAAGAAATATTACTACAAAGCATCTTGATGTGGATTTCATTTTATTTGACTTGCTTGAAACTTTTGGATTTCCTGTTTCCAAGGATTCCGAGGCATTCATGTTCCTATATAATTTGTTGATTATTTTCAGATCTTAACACTTCAAATAGTGTCTCTCTGCAATACCTCTGCTTTTCATCTAGAACCCAATTAGACATTTGTTACATTGCCTTACTGGTATTTTTCATGTTTCTTAATTTCTCTTTTATATTAATTTTATCTCTTTTATAGTATTTTATCTGTTTCTCTTATTACATTCTAGATTTCTTCAGATATCTTCCTGTTCACTAATTTTCTCTTCAGCTTTGTCTGACCTGTTCAACCTATTCATTTTTTATTTCAATTATATTTTTTATTTCTACAATTTCTATTTGAGTCTTTTAAAATCTGCCTATTCATTTAAAAAATCTTATTCTCTACTCACACCTTATTATTTCTTTAAACACATTAAATGTAATAATTCAATAATTACAGTATATAATATCTTTGTGGGTCTGAATCTGCCATTTCTATTTTTTAATTTGTTTGGTTGTTTGGGTTTCTTTGGCTTCATTTTTGCCGATTTGTGTTCATGGTTGCTTCTTTCCTTGTGTTATACAATTTTGTAATCATGAGTGCACGTTCAAAAAACTTTATGGGAATTTTTGAGTCCTAAGTTAAAGACATGTTATTTCAGAGAGATTTATATTTGCTTCTGCCAGGCATTTTGGGACACTGCCAACCAAGGGTCACTTTATAATAAATTCTATGTAAGGTATCTCAAACACAATAGTAGTATAAACTTGGGCCTCAGATCTCTGAGGTGGCCAGCACAGGGAAGAGTTTTTTCTTCCACTCTGAGTAGAGATCAAGGCAGGGATATTTTAGTACACTATTTCACCAAGAGTGTCATGTGGTGGGTCTAAGCTTTTTACCTCTGATATCTATGCTGACATGGTCTTAGTTTTTGCTTCTTGGCCCCAATTTAATAACAAAACTAAAGCTCTGAGTTATGGGCAAATGGCAGGTGACTTTAGGGAAATGGGTGATTTTCACCATTAGCTTACTTCTGTGAATTTTTACTTTTGCATTATTTTTAGCTTCGTACAAATTTATTTGTTTCCAGGTCAGCAATGCATTTAAAAATAAATATTAAATATTTTACTGAGCATTTTTAGGTAGACAAGGGCTTTAGGATTCTAGTCTGCTGTAATGCTTGAAATAAAAGTCCCCTTTGAGCATGGAGTACTTTTTCACAGTTAGTGTATTTATTTCAAGAATGATACTGATTTCAGTGATTCAGATGGGCTGGGAAAAGCCTACCAATGCAGAGACAGAGGAAACTGAGTCAGGCTTCATAGACAGTCTCTGTTTTTATGCTTTCTGAGATTTTACTTTAGGGGCCAGACACCAAGGAGGAATGGAAAAAAGCAAACAAAAACTTCCTTGAACAAAAATCAAAATCTTTTTCTTCCTGCAGTAGTCTCCAATGAATTGCCTAAAAGGAAGATCTTATCCTTCTTCCTTCCACTCATTTTAGGGAAACATATGTTAAATACTTAGCATCTTTGATTATTTTAAGCTCTTTAAATGAGCTTAAGTTGGCAAAGTTGAAATAATAGAGTATGTGGTAGCATGGTGGTTTCCTATAAAACCCCATAAATAGGTATTCTAATCTGAGATCTTCCGTATATCCTGGAAAATCTTTCTAAATGAGGACTGTGAGCACCCTGCAAGTCCTCAGACTTCATCAGCTCTTATTTTTACCTGTTGGAGGTCACTTCAGTCCATGGACTCATGGCTAGGGCCTATTATGACAGAACCATCCTGATTCCTAATGAAGCTATCTTGAGTTTCACTTTGGGGAGTCCAGGCTGCTGGAACGGAGACCACTCCCTTTTCCGGAATGCTCCCTTTGGGCATATCAGCTCCAGCATGTAGCCTGCGGCAGCCAAACATGTAACTTACTGAAATTTTGGTAATACTTTCCTTGACCTGTTGGCTTTAAAGTTTGCTTTGATGCCCTTTGCCTTTTATTCCTTCATCTGTTCCAGAAGTTCCACCACATAGCCTGACTTCACTTTTGTTCTTTGTTCTGTCATTCTCTATCTCTGAAACAGA
Organism: Mandrillus leucophaeus; assembly: GCF_000951045.1. Taxonomy (NCBI): domain Eukaryota; kingdom Metazoa; phylum Chordata; class Mammalia; order Primates; family Cercopithecidae; genus Mandrillus; species Mandrillus leucophaeus. The sequence continues at coordinate 549,060 of NW_012106253.1, forward strand.
AATAACCATCTTTCCTGTGACCTGCCTCCAAGAGATAATGTGAAACAATGCTTTGAACACATCAGAAGAAACTGTGCTAAATAATTTCAAAAGTAAAGAGATTAGTCATTTTTTTCTTAAAATTCTTATGGATTGTCATAAAACATACCAATATAGCCTAACAACCTCTGTTCTGTAAAGCCCAAAAACATGAGGTGTGTAAGAACTTGATATCAAACTTCAATTCCAATGTCACTTCCTCCAGGAAAATTTTCTGACCCCTCTCACTCTCTAAATCTAATACCTGCTGTTTAAAAGTATAAATGTTGGCATTTATAAAACTCTTACTATAAGCCAGACACAGTGTCAATGCTTAATATGCAAAGCCATGTTTCCATTCATTTATTTCCTATTAAATATAAATATTTAAAGTATATCCTCTGTGCCAAGCTTTGTGGTGAAATGAGTTTACGGTGATGAAAAAGATATGATCCTCACCCTCCTTGAGCTACAGTCTAGGGAGGAAGATAAATATTGTATATATAAAGAAGAAGATAGAACTAAAAGTATGACAAGTACTGTGTAAGAAAACAACAGGCAGGTAGGAAAGAAAATAGAAACATGAATAGAACTGATATACACTTTGAGATCAGGAGAAAAATGTTTGACCTGTGTCCTGTGAAAAGATATTTAGGCTGAAATCTCAGAGATGAGTCACCACTAGTTGGGGGGAGTTGCAGTATTAGAACATTTCAGCAAAGGAGTCAGCATGTTCTAAGGCCCAAAGTAGGGAAAACTTGGTATATTCCAGGACGTCGAGAAAGTGTGGCTGGTATGCAGCATGTAAGGAGAGGCTGGGAAAGATGAGATTGATGAGAGGGGCAGAGACTGGAATCTAGCATGATTGCAAGGAGTTTTTATTTTATTCTAAGTGATTTCACATTAAGTATATGTCATTAAATCAAAACAACTTTTGAGATGAACACTACTATTGTCTTCACTTTATAGATAAGGAAACTGAGACTCTGAGAGACAACATAATTTGAGCTAGTGAGGGGTATAGGTAGTATTGGAAACTAGACTTCAAATACCCATGTTTGAGCTCTTAAAAAAATTACACTGAACCACCTCTCTATACTGCCAGAGGATCTTGTGCAAATCACCATTATAACATGTATCGCCATTGTATTTCAGTACTTACATCACATAATAGCACTATGTTTTAACTAATTACTTATCTTTATCTTTCATGTAATAGCACTATGTTTTAACTGATTGTTTATCGTTATCTTCCTGCGAACTGAAAACTCCTTAAAAGCAGGAATCAGATCTTATTTGACACACTGCCTTGAACATAGTAGGGCCATGCTCTTATTGCATGAATGAACACTCAGGTATGTAAAGTAGGACAGACATTGAGCTAATCCAATCCATGTCTCTAAGGCTTATCCTTTAAAAAAATATTTAGGGGAACAAAGAAGATAAAGTCAGGCAAGACTTTTTAGCCAATCTGTTATGAATATCTGTAAAATATTAAATATAATTTGACGTGTTCTTTGTTTTCTTCAGGGAGGTCACGGAGAACGCTTTTCTTATTCTCATGAATAGAGTTTTAAAAAGTGATATGGTTTCAGGGCACTTTAATATGAAACCAACACGTTTTAAAGTGAATTTTTTGTGTTATTCTTTCAAGGTACTTTTTCACCCCATGGAAGGAGTCTGCCCATAATGGTTTCAACCAATACTAGAAAATAAAAACTCAAATTGTACTTTATAAAGCTAGGTTTTTCTAGCACTATTAATAGCTGATTAAGTAAACATATTATAACCATATTGCCATTTACTGGAGCCATACTAAATGCTCTCTAGATAATTCTGCATTCATTTATTTTATTAATAAATTTAATTAAATTTTTATTGCGTGATTATTACGTGCCAGGCACTCTTAGTCTCAATCATAGCTAACAAGCAGTTGATACACTCAGAAGATTTCATGCTATTCTTGAACAAAGGATTTTATTAAGCTGCAGGAATTAATCAATATGATATTCATTCATGAAGTCATGATGACCTATGACAAAATGGGCTCAGAGTATCCCTGAATGGAAAAATTCCAGAAAGATTCTGCCACAAGTTGTTCCTCAGCCAATGTCTCAGGAGATTCTCTTCCAAAACTTCAAACTTGGCTCTGTGCTGCTTTCTTCCTTTCCTCCCCGGTGGCCCTGAGTAGGGGATGTTGAAAAAAGCCTAAGCTCAGAGAGGCAGTGAGGGCAGAAAATTTATTTTATTACATGTCATGAAATGTAAATATATACATTCATTACTCCTGTTAACTTGGAGCAACTTATTACAAGGTATTATATTTTCCTTCTATTTCTCACCTCATTCCTGTCCCCAGAATGAACTGGAGAACTGGAGATATATTCTCTCATTCTCTCTCATTCTCTCTCTCTCTCACACACACACACACACACTCCTTCTATCAGTGAGCTGGCCAGGTCACCTCTTTGCAGTTTCTCCCTGTGTGGACCTCAAGGTTAAGTCTCACTACCCTTCAAAGAGCTTCCTAACTTCTTGAGCTGGACTACCTTTCAGACTCTCCAAAACTCTTCCTTATACATAATTTCCTACATAATTTCTCTCTACTAATTTTCTCTCTACTTTCCTACATAATTTCTCTCTACTAAGGCATGTCTTTACACACCAATTCCTTTGATTTCCTTTGATCACATTTTTAGCTGATTTGCCTCTGGTCTGCTGTTGTATTCCTTTCTGAATCCTGCTTTGGTGACTCCAACACACAACAAACTATTTTGTTTGTTTGACAATTTTTTTTTCTGAGGCCTTGCTCTAAATCCCAGCCACCGATTCTGAGATAATGTAAAAATCATATTTACATGCCTGACCTCTACATGTACTAAGACCCCACATCTACATGTAATAAATAGTTATGTTTTCTTTATTAAAAAAATACATACACAGTCTGTATATACAGTAACCTCCTCAATAGATTGGAGAGAGTTGTAAGTCTTCATCTGAACTTGAAAAACACATGACAGAAACTGCCAATTACCTGCTCGTTTCATACACTTGGGGGTAGAATGTGCCCAAATAAAAATTACCTTTCCCAGCCTTTCCTAGAGCGGGAAATATTGCTAATATGAAAACAGGAGCACTTACATGTCTTTCTGCAACACTTCCAGAAGAACATGTTTTGCTCTCCTGCTCCTTCCTATCTCCCTTCCTGCTATTTAAGCACCTGAAGCACAGATGGTGTGACTGAGCAGCCATCCTGTGACCTTGAGAGTGTCAATCTTCTACTAAGATTTTGGCAGGGCAGAAGAACAGGAAGAGTGTGAGTCCCTGGAGCTTCATGAGGCAACCACAAGGGCTCTGAACTGCCTACCACAGGACACTTATTTAAGCCAATGTAGTCAAAGCTTAAATGAAATTCCCAATGTCTGTGTGTGTGTGTGTGTGTGTGTGTGTGAGATTCCTAATTGATACGTTTATGGGTACGTGTCTCTTTACATGCAAACAAACATATTTATTGCTATATGGTCTGAGCACTTTACATACTTTTTAAGGATTACATGAAAAAATCAACATATAATACCTGGCACAGAATATGACACAGAGCAAGGAGTCCATAAACATTAACTACTATTTCCTTTCATCTTCTCAACACCCGCAGGAGGCATGTAGCATCATTCTCATGTTACAGATGAGGAAATGGAGTCTTAAAGGGGGTAAGTACTAAGACTTGATTCATGCAATCAGCAAGCAGCAGAGTCAGGATCTGAACCCAAGTCTACCTAATTCTAGAACTCAAAGTCCTAAAGGCAAGGTAAACTGCCTCATTCAGCACAGCATGGAATCCCAGTGAAGAGAAGCCAAGCAGTCATCCTGTGTGCTGAGGAGGGGGCTTCTGTAACAAGGAGTCAGTGGAGAGAACATGAGTTGAGCCTGAAGGTCCCCATGGCAAAGTCCCAGGTCTGCCACTTGCTGGCTTTGTCATCTTGGACAAGTCATCTCTGCTCCCTAGGTCACATTTCTTTCATCTTTATAGAGATTGACTTGCTTCTAAATCTAGAATGTCATAATCTTTCCAAATCTTCTTTCCAAATCTAGAATGTCATCAACTAATGATTCTCTATAGTCAGTTTATTGAAATAGTACTGCAAAACAAAACCTGACTTTGAGGTGTGAATGATATATTTTGGTCTGTGAAGTCCTTTTTTCTAGATGCTTTTTGATTCCCCTTTTGTCTTCTGACAACATAGGCATTTTATCAGTCTCCGATAAGCTTTTAGAAAGAATTGCCTGTATTCGTGTATAGTAGGAATAAGCAATGTGGGGATCAAAGGAAATGAGCAGAGGGGCAAGAGGTAGAAAGGGCTTCACATTTAGGAGATGGGGTAAAAACAGAGAAACAGCATATTGCCACAGAGGTACACAGTGTTGCTGTGTCTTGAGTTCTGCCTTAGAGTCCTCTTGGTTACTTTTGTACTCTTGCAGGCAGTTGCCAAAAGATGAACCCTCAACTGCAGTAGGGCAGATAGAATTTTGAATTAGAGAGGCCTGGGTCTCAATTTCAACCCTGCCATTGCTAGCTCAGTGACCTTAGACTTTACCCATCCATTTGCTGTGTGACTTTAAATGAGTTATTCGACTTCCGTTGCTCATTTACAACCTGAGGTTAGCAACAGTCTTCACTTCTAACGATTGTTGTCTAGTGTGTGTAGAAGCTTAGAACAGTGGACTGTACACAAAAATTGAGTTATATGAGCATAAATCCTATTTGGGTGTTGAGCAAATCTACAAATTCAAAGTTTAAAGAGTATATTATGGCTGTCGTATTTTATGTGGCCAGAGGAGTCTTTGCTAGCATTTCATAAATGCCCCTTGCTACATTAGCTATAACTTCTGAGACAGGCATCAGAGGCTTCATGATTTGTAGAGTCTAGTCTGGTAGCAGTTTTGCGGTTTTCTTTTTAATGATTATTTTGGTAGTAGCTTGTTGTTTGCTTAGTTCTGAAAAGCAAACTCCACTCAAAGACTCACTGTTATACCATTCAAATTTATTTTAACGTAATTTGTAGAAAGACACAAGTTGGGAATTTGTCAAAGAAACTTGCAGAGTCTAGGCAGGGGCACTTCACTTGGAAAGTGTTAGCCAAGAGCCAGATAAGCCAGCTGGCCTCAAGTTCAAATTATAACATTTTCTTCTCTTATCTAGCTTTGAAATATCTAAATATTTGGATTAAAAACATCAGGATTACCATAAGCACAAAATACTGATCCATCATGCTAAATAGTGAGAATTGTTGCCATCTCTGTATGTCCCATATCACATAATTTAAATGTAATTAAAGGTAAATTTTTAGAAACTAGACCTTTTAGGAAGGAATCTACGGGGTGCTTTCACCCAGGCTATTTCTTCTCATGGGCTACTGGGCAGCTGTTAGTTTCAAATAAACTCAATACTAGATTTGCAACAGATGTTCCTAAAACAGAACAAATAAGAGAATTACTGAATTTCTTACAAAGACAGATTAAACCTGAAAAAATAATTGAGATCTAGCAAGACAGTCATTAACATGAGGAATGAAATTAAGCATGTTACAAAGAATAATGCAAATGTTTCTCAACTAAGAGGCAAGAGGAAGAGCTCTTTAGTCAGTTTTGTTTTTCCTTATTCATCCATTCAACAGACACTTATTACTGAGTTTCATTTGGTGCTATTCCAATTTGTTGCCATCTTCTTAAATTATATACATGGGAATGTTAAAACTACAGCTTGTCTGCACTAATGCATTTTATTAAGTAAAATTTCACCATGCCATGGAATCATCATTGCAGAAGTTCATAGATTCACAGCCACAGTTTCTTTAAGATTCTCTCGTTTCCACGTAGTGGAATTTTTTTTTTTTTTTTTTTTTTTTTTTTTGTATAGTGTTTCATCTTGCTATGTTGCCCAGGCTGGTCTCGAACTGCTGGGCTCAAGAGACCCTCCCACGTTGGCCTCCCAAAGTGACAAAACTTGCTACTGAGTTTGAGATGAGTTTTTTTGTTGTTTTTTTTTTTTTTTTTTTTTTTTTTTTGTATAGTGTTTCAACATTAATAGCAAAATCTCAAAACAGTGAAATAGCAAAATTCACTAATAGCAATTCACAAATAGCAATTCACTAAGCAAATTCACAAAATAGTGAAATAGCAAAATCTCAAAAAAAATAGACACTAGGTATCTGAGAGTAGAAGAAACTGAGATTTCTCTTTTACTTTATCCAACTGTATTTAAATTTCTTATGTACTTGTCTATAACCTCCACCAGATTGTAAACCTCCATAGCCCAGTGACCTTGTTTGCCCTTTCAATATTTTCATCTCAGTTCTTAATATAGAAGCTGGCATTGAAGAAATATGTAAAAGAAGAAGAAATATTTGCTGAAAATTATAGAGGAACACAGGCAGGTATAAAGGCAGACAATAACTCATTTTCTTCTCTGCTCATTTGCCAGTGATAGACACCAGTTGTAATATAAATGATGTAAAGGGCTCTAAGGGTTACAGTTTAATTAATTTAATTTAGTTACCTCCATATCTAGTGTAGTTCCCAATTTTTTTGACGTAAATGCAAAAAAGACACACCCATTCTTACCTACCACTTGCCTCTAAAACAAAAACCTAAACTATTAACTCACTAAACAAACATATAAAAAGGCCCAGATGTAACTAATCACCTATTGCTAATTTAAAACAAAACTGAAATTTGTCTACTTTTTATCACTTTTCAGCCTTTTGGCTAAGATTAAGTGTGTCTTCTTTTAAATATTTCAGTGGATGGCTATGTGGCCATGGAGTTAGTCATCTCTAGTGATTCACTGAGATGCATCATGAAGATTTAGAATATGAGGCTGATGCGTGGATCCTTCACTTTCTGCTTGGCTGATCTTAGGCAAGTTATATAAACAGTATAAAACAGAGATAATTATGGTCCCTACCTTATAGAATTGTTGTGAGTATTAAGTGGTTTAAATACATAAAATGCATAAAACACTGCCTGGCAGATAGTAAGCACTGATATGTATTTGTTATCATTACCAATCTCATCATCATTACTTCTGTATCTTAACTCACCCTTCCGGCTGTTTAGATCAAACCCCAATTCTGTCTGGAGCTCTCACAACAGTATATCAACCCACGTTCCACCATGAAACTCTCTTCCATGAAGCCAGGTTTATCAGATAAGACTGCATGCATAAAAAGACAAAAAAAAAAAAAAAAAAAAGGCTGACTTTCTATTACTCTTTCAGGAGAGGACCAGGTCACATCTCTTATTTCCAAAAGAACCACTAAAATATCCTAGCTACTGGAAGTTGCTTTAGGGAGTGAAATGGGGGCTGAAAGTGGAAATGATGTTGCAGAAAGTATAGACGACAATCTAATAGCATTCTATGTGTTTTCTAATAATATCAATGAACTGATTGCAATACCTGGTTTATTCATTGTAAAAAAAAAAAAAAAAAAAAGAGTGTTTCATGGCTAGAGCATGAGATAGCGCTGAAAAGAATGAGATAAAGTCATATTCATTTATTCCATTTCCTTTGAGTTTCCAGAGCAAACTTCAAATTTGAAAAGTATGGTAAACAAAATATTTTCAATAGCCCCTGAACAATAAGATCCTATTGCTGAATCAAATATAAAATTTTATTTTAAGTGCATTGCTGGGAATATATGAAAACAAGAAAAATCAAGCTCCTACTTTTCCCATGCCCAAAATACGGAGAAAACAAACCGAAAAAGTAAGGATACCCTGAGACACAATGCCTTTCCTAGAAATGAGAGATGAGAGGCTTTATTCTGGGCCAGTACCTTTCAAATTAAAACTTAATTAGAAAATTCACAGATTATGAAAGACATCTCAGAATTAATAAAAATAAGAATCACTAGAATGCTTTCACTTGTTTTATCTCTGCAAGTCTCTCAATATTTATTGCATCATCCAATACTCTGAAAATTGAGAGTATGTGTTGGGTAGATTAACTGTTTGTACAAAGCTTAATAGAATGCTAAAGGAACAAAGATAGTGCCTGCAGGTGTGGTTGATGACATATCACCAAGAAAATGTAGAGGTTAAGAACTCAAAATTCTTGGGAGCTTCTTTCTGCCAAGGAATGTGGGTGCAGTATTTGGAACTGCCAAGTTATGCAGCTGAGAGGTCTAAGGTTGACTTCTAGTTCAGTGTGATAATAACCTCATAATAAAATCCCAAGTTTTATCTATGAGACTCAGAAATGCTTATGGATAACCAAATGCAAGCCACTTAAGGCTTCCCTTTACCTCTTAACAAGGTGAGCTTTCATCCAATTTGCATACCTCTATTTGCACAATGTAAACAGCTTCACAAAATCGATTGCTTATTTTCATTCTATTTTTATTATACTTAATATGCTGTCCAGGTAAGGTGGCTCATGCCTGTAATCCCAGCACTCTGTGAGGCTGAGGTGGGTGGATCATTTGAGGTCGGGAGTTCAAGACCAACCTGGCCAACATGGTGAAACCCCATCTCGACTAAAAATACAAAAATTAGCTGGGTGTGGTGGCACATGCCTGTAATCCCAGCTACTTGGAAGGCTGAAGCAAGAGAATCACTTGAACCCAGGAGGCAGAGGTTGCAATGAGCCAAGATGGCACCACTGCACTCCAGCCTGGGTGACAGAGCGAGACTCTGTCTCAATCAATCAATCAATCAATCAAATATATAGTTACCTATCTATATGCTGGATTTGATTATTGATTAATTATGGATTTGATCGTTGTCTCACAATGTATTATGTAAAGGTAGCACCATTCCTTATTTCTCTTTGTACATATTTGGATCTACTGATCATACTGATTTGCACATAAAAGGTATTCAAAAAGAGTTATTGAACTAGAAGACATTAAGATGTTCTTTCTGAAATAACAGTTTGAGTCAATGTGTATCTTTAATCCAGAAATTTTCTTTCCTGTCTATCCACAGTTATCTCTTACTTTCTTAGTCACAGCACTTGATTGCATTGTGACAGTAAATGCATTAAACTATGTCTAAAGACAGAAAGTAAAATATGAAGTGCTGATAAAATTTCAAGAGTTTAGCGAGGCACAATGAACTCAATTCAAGAGAGAGGCTGAGCAAGTTAAAGACTTTGTTAGGAGCAAAGTGTTCATTCATATACCAAACTCCGGCCAAGGTAATTACCTGTTTTGGACAGGCACTCTATTCCCCGGAGGCTGCTTCACTCACCCTGACTTGACTCAACTTTGGATAAGTTCCAGTATAAATATTCCCACAAAAAATCAGGCAGAGGGAAACATCTCAGTTTCTTTTAGAATAAAGGGGTCTGACTCTCAGTTTTACATCTCTTTATTTTTGCTGATCAGCGCCCAGCACACTGACCTCTGCGTTACTCATCAGCATTACTGCATTACTCAGGTGCAACTGAAAGGAGACCACACTACTACTTCCATACCACCTTTCCCTGCCAAGATTTACTTCTTTTTTTACTTGGAAGTCTCAAATGTTCTCATTTAATGTGTTGATGACATCACACTTAAGGGTGGTATGGCTGGCAGGACATTAAATAAATTACGCTTTATAAGGTGCCTAATGTGCTAATACTGGGAGGGCTAAGTTGAGCCCCCTGCCATCAAAGTTCCTATCTGGATGTCAAAAATGAACCAAGAACCTTAGAGAAAATTCCTCCCTGTTAACTTATTAAGCATATTTCACCATTGTTCTTCAGACAAAGAGAAAAATATTAGGTCACATGGTATTTATTGTGCATAAGACCACACACAAAAGTACACACATAATCTTACTTTCTAGAAGATGAGCCGAAGAAGAGAGGTTTTCATTTCTGAATTTAAGGAGATGAGATTGATGTCTTCTATATCGAATTAGAAAGTTTAAAGGGACAATGTTGCATGTCTTAGTCCATTTAGACTGCTGTGACAAAATACCTTAGACTGGGTGGTTATAAACAACAGAAGTCCATTTCTCATAGTTATGGAAAGTCTCAGATCAAGGCACAGCCAGATGAGGAGAGGGCCTCATCTGGTTCAAAGATGGCATCATCTAGCTGTGTCCTCCCATGGTGGTGGAAGGGGCAAGGCAACTCTCTGGGGCCTGTTTTATAAGGGCACAAATCTCATTCACAAGGGTTCTGTCCTCATGACCTAATCACCTCCCAAACACCCCACGTCCTAATGCCATCACACTGATAATCAATCAGGTTTTAACATATTAATTTGGGGAGGACACAAACATTTAGACCATAGCATTGAATTAACTATAGATGTATTAAGTAATTATAATAACTTGGTACAAACAACTTCAGTTTAACATCACTAGTGATTCCATGTGGATATTATGTACCTTCTTACATCATGTGATAAGGAGGACATTTCACCTCTGTGGCATTCTTTCCAAAACCCCATAGCGCCATTCTAATCATGAGAAAAATATCAGAAACATCTATATTGGGGGACATTACACCAGGTAGTTGGCCAGTATGCCTCAAGGTCATCAAAAACAAGGAGAAACTAGGAAACAGTCACAAACCAAAAGAGACTGGAGAGACATAGCAACCAAATGTACTGTGGTATGCTGAAATGGATCCTAGAAATAAGAGACAACATTGATAGAAACACTGGTAAAATTCACATAGAATCAGATTAGTATTTTTAAAAACTCAGGATGGCCTTTAGTGGGGACTGTTTCAAAACAATTGGAAATAAAGAAGCATACATATAATAAGTTTTGAGGGCAGAAACATAGTATTCTTTTTTGGAATCTACTTAAGTGATCAATTCTAGCTATCATGAGAAACTTGGACCTTACCTACTCATTCATTCATCCATTCATTCACTTACTAAAATAAATAGTACCTGCCATGAGCCAGGCCCTCCCTTGGGTGCTAGGTAGAGTCATTAAACAAGACAAACCAGGTCCCTGCCCTCATCTACAACATGTCTCCTTTTTGGAGCCAATTTGTCTTCCTTTATCAGCAGTAGAAACAGAAATACTGTTTGTTATGCTTGGGCAGCCATACAAAATACCACAGACTGGTGACTTAAACAGTAGAAATGTATTTTCTCACAGTTCTGGAAGCTGGGAAATCCAAAGATCAAAGTTCCGGCCAATTCAGTTGCTGGTGAGGGCTCTCTTCCTGGCTTGCAGACAGCTGCCTTCTCACTATGTCCTTACATGGCTTTTCCTCAGTGCATACATACAGAGGCAGCAAGGGAGTAAGTTCTGTGGTGTCTCTTCTTATAAGGAAACTAATCCTATTGGATCAGCGCCCCACACTATGACTTTATTTAATTACTTCTTTACTCTAAATACAGCCACATTGTGGGAGAGAGCTTCAACATATGAATTGGGGAGGATACATACATTCAGTCCACAACCAATTAAAAAATATATATGATGAACTGTTGAACAATCCAAACCTCAGGCTGAGTAAGACTTGAGTAACTCAAAAAGCAGAAGGCAGGAAATTTTAGATCCCTTCTTCTTTCTTTTTTTTTTTTTTTTTTAATATACCCTGGAGAGTGTTGAGAAGTACAGCAAAGTCTGCCTTTCACACAATTTATAGAAACTTCTGTTTCTGCTATAAGCTAGAGCCAGATAGCACAAAATTGCATAAAAATAGGAGACAAGTCACCTGAGCATTTTTTTATGCTCAACAATAATATAAAGTTGGAATTGTCTAATTTGAGGTTTGCTTCAATTGCCTCACTTTAAACTACACACATATTCCATTTTGCAAAATTTAATTCTATTTCTAATGCTGCTTTCATTCACTGAGAGGAGAGAGAAGGAACCTAAATCTGGGTAGGGCAAATGCAACATAGATTTGGCTTATTAAAAACTTGGGACATGTCCAAATCCAGGAAAAATGAAAAGGAAAACAAAAATCAACATGAGAAAATTGAAATGCAAAGCTTACCTCTGAATCTAGAACATTCCCAGGCTGACACTGACATTATTGCCAGAAAGTTTGATCTTGAAGATATGCAAAAGTTTTTACAATGGCTGTGACAGTGACCAGCATTCACATTGTATTTGCTCTAAGGTGCTCTTGTATTTCCTGAGAAATACTTTTAATTTGATAATTAATTTAATGTGATATAGAATTTTGATGTGAATTAGTGCTGTAATCATAATAGAATTTACTAGACCTTTTAAAATATATAAAAGCACTGTTTATTTGCAGTAGGATTGCCATTTACCTCATTCTTATACATCGCTCTCCTTCTCCCTATTAAACAGGCGGGCACTGTTCCCAGACAGCAAATTGTGGCAGCTATCTTTTTTTTCCAGTAGCATCTGGTGTTTTGGCAGAAAACTCATTGGGATAATCTTAAATATGGTTAGTTTTCTTTCTCAAATCTTTTTTTTCCTTCAAACACTGAAAGAAGCTGAATTTTCATTATTTTCAGAACTGAGTAGAGAAGCGCTCAGGAAGCAATTTTTAAGGTAATATATCCTTAAACTCAGGAAAGAAAGTCATTCTGGGGACTAGCTAAATTAGATTTTTTTAATTCCTTTAAAAAAATATAATTTTTCCAGGAGCACAAGAACGTGAATTCTACCTTGCTCATTCTCTCTGTCCCACTCTCTAATTTTCTGTGAGAACCGAAAGCCGAAACAAAATCAATTTGCTTTGACTTTTCCAGAATACAACTAAGAATTCCTTCTTTTTTCCCTAAAATAATTCCAACTCCCAACCTCAAAATAAGCTCCAGGTATCTTAGGGGTTCACATAAGTAATGCAGTAAACAAGGCTCAATGAAGGAGCAAACAAAGACCTCTTACTTGGCGGGGTAGGGGGAAAAACTGCACGAAAGCCGGATTTTGCAGAGCTTCTTGGAGTTTGGTCTTTAAAATAAGCACAGAAGGCTTTCATAGAATAGAATTGCATGACCAAAATTGTGTTCTCAAAAGATTAATCTGATTGCAGTGTGGGAAAAGATTGGAAGGGAACAGACTTAGGGCAGCAACCAATTCAAACCAATCCAAAGGTCATAGAGGCGATTCAGAAGGCTGAGGCAAGGGAGTCACAGAGGCAGTGGAAGATGGGAGAACAAGTGATATATATATATATATATTATTTTTTTTTAATAGAAGGAGATGTTTCTGAGGCCAGGCCTGCTCCTGCAGCTTCCTGGGTTGACCCTTCTCCTGTGGACACCGTATGCAGAAGGCACAGTCAAAATGGCCTCTACTCAGCCTCTCCCACGGGGAACGTCACACTGCCCTGAGAATATTGCCTCCTACTCTACTCCTCTAAATAGTTCTTTTGTTTTTCTGTTAATGTTTTTAAAAAATAATGGTTTCCCTAATCCACTTTACTCTTACAGTTTTAACTTAATTTTTATTTTTCTTCTGTTGCCTTTTTAGTTCTGACTTCCTATTCCAAATCCTTAATCGCAAGGATTGGTCTGTTTTCTGCTTTTCATCTCAGGCTTTAGCCTTTTAGCCTAAACCATTATAGCTTTTACTGATGTTTTAACCTTTTATCTCATTGGCTTACGATATTTTATCTTTTATTTTAAAATCTCATTTGTTTTGTATTTTTAACTCTTAACCTTTTATCTTCATGCAGATTTTAAATTTCTTATTTTAACTTTCATGTCATTCCCTTTTAGCTTAACTTTTCCCCTCTTTTTAATTTTTAACCTCCACTTAACCAACTTTCCTTTTTACTTTTCCTCATTTTTTTTAAATTGTATATTGTTTCCTGGCTTTAGCATATGTTTATAAAGAACTTCAAGTTCATTATGAAAATGCTCAAGTCCTCAAACGTCACTAACTATGGTAGCATGGGAAGGACCGAAACCACCATAATTAGGGACAACTGAGCACTTCTGCCTCATCCTCTAGCCAGCTTTCCACACCTCCACCTATACAAAAAATGCCTTTCTGGTGCCCCTAATGGATTTTCTAGCCTTTGTAAGACTGAATATTAAAAAATCAAAATAAACACATAGCTTAATTAATAAATGAAAAATTGTATTTTCAAATCTTTGACCACTGACATACACAACCTGTAAATTTGGGGCAAGTTAGTTGCCTATTGTCCCTGAGATTTGCCTTATGAGGAGGCAGGTGATGTTGAAACTCTGCACAGGAGAAAGCAAAGTAGATGGCCCTTGGTCATGCTATGTGCACCACTTACAAATCTCATCTTCTTCTAATATACTTCTTTCCAGGTTTATCGTCTTCTTCTCAGCAGATTCTTAAAGTACGCTTTCTCCTCTATTCTAAAAGATGAGGATAACCTGCCCAAAGTGGAAGTTATCACAAATAGAACTTCTAAAAACATAATCTAATGTGCTCCTACCAGCTACCTTTTTTTTCATGATCTACATTGGAAAACTTCAGGACAGTAAGAGGCGCATTTCTCCTACATATAATGGGTGTAAGTTTCTCTCAAAAAGCTTCAGGGGCACAGCTGAGATTGGTTTCTCTAAGCTTTTTCCTACCTTCTTAGGGAAGGACTGAGTCTCCAATGGCTACATCGTAAGAGCTTCACCTCTACTTCATGCACTGTCATCTCACGGAACTCCTGCTGGGTCCCCATCTAAGATTCCGCTAAGAGCCACTCTCTTCTGATAACAAATCCTGACCCATTGTTTTACAAGTGGATTACCTGTAACCCCTTTCCTGCCTCAGGAGGTAGCATGGCCTTCAACTCTTTCTACTTGCTGGGTAAGACAAGAGTCACTCTCCTCACAATTTCACTTGAGAATAGTCCTTATTTTGCTGAGTACCATGTCTCAACCTACCACAGTGACCTGGTAGAAAACAAGCAAACAAAAAACCCAACCGACTCAACTGCTGCAGGAACTGGCTAAACATGCTCTACCTCAAACAGGATACTTTTCAGTGAGTACAACCTTAAAGTTTCATGTACTTAATTTCTGAAGAAGCTACTGAAGCAGATATGTCCTGCCAAAACAAGAGAGGAGACCACGAAAGGACTACACAGAATCCAATAAACAGGGAACCCAACCTAGGAGAATAGTGAGAGGAACCCTAGAATGGAGGCCCAGGGGAGATTTAATGGCAAGGCCTGGGCAGGAGGCCTGGAGAGCAAAAGGCACAGATCAGAGCAGAAGAGGGCTCCAGGAGGGGCATCTTCCAAAAGGAGAAGCTGATGGGATTCCTGATGTAGTGGATGTATTAAGAGAATACTAACACTTCTGATAAAGATTTTGGGGAACAATTAGTGATGAGTACATAGATAAAGAAGCAGGTATCAGAGAAGACAAGTATAATGTCCAGAAAGGACAAAACCTTTTTACGAAAAAAGTAAAACTTTCCATAGAATCCTATATGCCTCATCTGTGAGTTATATTTGCATGATCCTAATAATGTGAATTCATAATACTGAATATCGATCTAATCAAAAATGATTCTATATCTATACCATAGCAGTAATTCAATGGATAATATCAATAAATGGTGATGTAAGCATGTTATTTAGAAACATGGAAGAAAACACCTAAAGAAACAGTTAAAACAGTTTAAAACACTTGTCTCAGTGGAATAAGAATCAAGTACGTGATGCAGAGAGGGAAAGAAGACTGCTATATTTTGTTCAAAATAAGGGAATTGTATTGGCTCATTTTCATACTGCTGATAAAGACATACCAGAGACTGGGAAGAAAAAGAGATTTAATTGAACTTACAGTTCCACATGGCTGGCAAGGCCTCAAAATCATGGCAAGAGGCAAAAGGCACTTCTTACATGGGGGCAGCAAGAGAAAATGAGGCAGATGCAAAAGCAGAAACCCATGATAAAACCATCAGATCTTGTGAGACTTATTCACTACCACGAGAACAGTATAGGGGAAACTGCCCCCATGATTCAAATTATCTCCCACCAGTTCCCTCCCACAACATATGAGAATTATGGGAGTACAATTTAAGATGAGATTTGGGTGGGGACACAGAGCCAAACCATATCATTCCGCCCATGGCCCCTCCAAATCTCACGTCCTCACATTTCAAAACCAATCATGCATTCCCAACAGTTCCCCAAAGTCTTAACTCATTTCAGCAGTAACCCAAAAGTCCACAATCCAAAGTCTCATCTGCGATAAGTCTCTTCCACATATGATCCTGTAAAATCAAGAGCAAGCTAGTTACTTCCTAGATACAATGGGGGTACAGGTATTGGATAAATACAGCCATTCCAAATGGGAGAAATTGGCCAAAACAAAGAGGTTACAGGGCCCATGCAAGTCCAAAATCCAGTGGGGCCATCAAATTCTAAAGCTCCAAAATGATCTCCTTTGACTCCAAGTCACATATCCAGGTCACGCTGATGCAAGAGGTGGGTTCCCATGGTCTTGGGCAGCTCCACCCCTTTGGCTTTGTAGGGTACAGCCTCCCTCTCAGCTGCTTTCAAGGGCTGGCATTGAGTGTCTGTGGCTTTTACAGGGGAATGGTGCCAGCTGTTGGTGGATCTACCATTCTGGGGCCTGGAGGACAGTGACCCTCTTCTCACAGCTCCACTAGGCACTGCCCCAGTAGGGACTCTGTGGAGGGGGGGCTCCAACACCACATATCCCTTCCACACTGCCCAAGCAGAGGTTCTCCATGAGTGTCCCACCTCGCAGCAAACTTCTGCCTGGGCATCCAGGTGTTTCCATTTGGATTCTGGAATCTAGGCAGAGGTTCCCACACCCCAATTCTTGACTTCTTTGCACTCACAGGCTCAATACCATGTGGAAGCTGCCAAGGCTTGGAGCTTGCACCCTCTGAAGCCATGGCCTGAGCTCCACATTGGCCCCTTTCACTCATGATTGAAGCAGCTGGGACACAGGGCACTAAGTCCCTAGGCTGCACACAGCACAGGGACCTGGGGCCCAGCCCTTTAAACCATTTTCTCCTAGGTCTCTGAACCTGTTATAGGAGGGGCTGCTGTGAAGACCTCTGACATGCCCTGGAGACATTTTCCTCATTTTCTTGGCAATTAATATTTGACTCCCTGTTACTTATGCAAATTTCTGCAGCTGGCTTGAATTTCTCCTCAGCAAATGGGTTATTCTTTTCTATCACATTGTCAGGCTGCAAATTTTCTGAACTTTTATGCCCTCCTTCCCTTATAAAACTTAATGCCTGTAACAGCACCCAAGTCACCTCTTGAATGCTTTGCTGCTTAGAAATTTCTTCCACCAGATACCCTAAATCATCTCTCTCAAGTTCAAAGTTCCACAAATCTCTAGGGCAGGGGCAAAATGCTGCCAGTCTCTTTGCTAAAACATAACCAGAGTCACCTTTGCTCCAGTTCCCAACAGGTTCCTCATCTCCATCTGAGACCACCTCTCAGCCTGGACCTTATTGTCCATATCACTATTGGGCTTTTGGTCAAAACCATTCAACAAGCCTCTAGGAAGTTCCAAACTTTCCCACATTTTCCTGTCTTCTTCTGAGTCCCACAAACTGTTCCAATCTGTTACCCAGTTCCAAATACACTTCCACAATTTTCAGTTATCTTTTCAGCAACTCCCCACTCTATAGGTACCAACGTACTGTATTAGTCTGTTTTCACACTGCTGATAGAGACATACAAAAGACTGGGAAGCAAAAGAGATTTAATTGAACTTACAGTTCCACGTGGCTGGGGAGGCCTCAGAATCGTGGCAGGAGGTGAAAGACTCTTCTTACGTGGTAGCAGCAAGAGAAAATTAGGCAGATGCAAAAGTGGAAACTCCTGATAAAACCATCAGGTCCTGTTTTCACTACCACGAAAACAGTATGGGGAAAACCGCCCCCATGATTCAAATTATCTCCCACCGGGTCCCTCCCACAACACGTGGGAATTATAGGAGTACAATTCAAGATGAGATTTGGGTGGGGACACAGCCAAACCATATCAGGAATGTTGGCAAAGTTTTTGGTAAAGTTAAACAGATAGGAAGAACAATCTTCATGTTTGACAAATGAATGAATGAAGAAAATTGTGTAGTAAATATAAATTTACATATAATTTTTATGATTGAATTAAGACATTAATGTTAAAAGTTCACAGGAATAAACAGAATATGGTAATAATGTCTTGAAGTTAGCTTTCCATGATCCGGAAACAGTCCACCTTGGTAGCATCATCTTCAGTCATTCCCTCTCCATATATATTACTCCCCTCCCTTTACAAAATACCTGCCTTTTTCCTGACATCCCATAAACCTTAACATTTGTGCACTCTGCCTATCCCACACCTACTGGCTGCAAAGTTCTCCTCAAGCCCCATCCCTTTTCCCATTGTGCACTCCCCACCCTTGACAAAATCCTGGACAACTCCTGTCTAAGGAGTTTATACAAATCAAAGATCATTTCAGTCCTGAAGCTTCCCCTCTCCTTCCCAAGTAGAATTAGTCACTTCACCGATCTTGCTGAACTGTAATTATGTATATGTGTTTATATCCCCGTGAGCCTGGGCACTCCTCATAGGCAGCCTCTCCAATACAGGCAACTATTTACACCCAGGGGCTACAATGCAGTACATGGAACTTATGTGCTAAATATGAACAGTATTGAATGAATGAACCAGGAAGTCACGATAGAGGTAAAGTGACAAGAAATACACACAGGAAATAACAACAAATCACCAAGCTGGCCAAAAACAACCTCCCTCACACAGAAACAGTGATGGTTTCTGAAAGATTTACCACTATCATGTCAACAAATTCTGGGATGATAAACATTTTCCTACATTTTTAGCAACTGACTTTTCTAAGTCTACTATGGATATAAATTTTTAAAAAATAGTATACTTACTTTTTTAGAACTTAAAAATATTCTTCATATGGTAAGGGTAAGAGAAAAAATTAAAAATTAAAAAATTAAAAAGAACTTTAAAAAGTATCTTTGCCACAGACTAATTGTTACAGTTAATTTGTATGTGTGCATGTGTGCACATGTATAATATGTATTCTTTAACTAGCTTCCCAAAAAGTCTCATGAATTACACCATTGCACCCAGACTTGCAACTGGGAAAATGAGGTCAAGTGTATATAATGATAGCTGATTTTCAACACTTTTTAAATGAGGTTATCCATGTATGAATTGCAATCATGTAAATTTTGCCCTCGATAGTTACCAAGGGCAAGAAGGTGAGCGTTATTTCTCTGTCTATACAAACTTTACTCTGACTTTTTATTAGTCAAAGTCAAAATATTTTCTACTTAAATAATTGTCTTTGTCTTACATTTATAATTTGTTACTGGCAAAAGAAGATATGCTAATTCTCTCCTAGTTTCACTTCTCCTTTGCTATTATTTTAATTGGCAGAGGCCAGGACAATGCATACCCTTCATGTGTACTGTAGGTCTCGGCTGCATACCCCAGACCCTTCCCATTTCTAATGAAGCTGGACCGACTCCTTCATCCTTCATAAACAAATAGATAAGGATCTGAGTGGGAAGTAGGTGGGAATTTTTAGAAACTAAGTAGCTGGGTAGAAACAAATTCAAGGTTGTATTGATTAGAAAGAGTTTTGCCTGAGCAGATCTTCAAAATATTTGCAAATTGCCCAGTACTGTATATTTATGTGGCTGAGTATTGACAATTATGTGTTTACTCAACAAAGACCTCCTGAAAATTTCTGTGTTCAGACATTGTGTTAGAAACTAGGATTAAAAATAATAAGTTTTTCCCTCGTCCCTATGGAGTTCACTGTCTAGTGAGGAAGACAAACATAAAACATATCATCACAAATGCTTGTGGTAAGCCTCATAATAGATGCATTCATGGGGCACTTAGAAGAGCAGTTGACCCAGTTTTGGAGAATAAACAAATTCTTCTAAAAGAGATAATGTTTAACTTAGGGTCTAAAAGATGAACAGGAAGTTGAAGGTAGGGATGAGGAGGTAGGCAGGAAGTTCTAGAAAAAGTGAGCATTATGTTTAAAAAACCTTAAGACAAGAGAAAAGTAATTTTTAGGGAAAATACAAGTAATTCAATATGGCTACAGCACTGAGGGGAAGGGACAGGGAGTCCAGCTCCCTGGAGAAGGAAGGAGGCACCTGATGGTGAAGGATGTGGGCATTCAGACTCAGTTCTGAGGGTGGTAAAGACCAGGGCATCTTTACATAGGACTCACGCATGATCAGATTTGCTTTTCAAAAAACCACCCACCTTCATTGTAAAAAGCAGATGAAGGGAGGAGACAAAACAAAACAGAACATTTTTCAGTAATCTGAAGAGAAAAGAATGGAGCCCCATGATAGGGGAGAGGAGGCATGAAACTGGAGCAAAAAGAACAGATTTGCAGTATTATCAAGAAAGGAGAATTAGCTGGACTTGGTGACTGTTGCATGTGGGAGAATGAAGGGAAATGAGGTATTCCGGAATAATTTCCAGGTTGTAGTTTGCAGATCTAGGTCTTCTCTGAGGGAGGAGTCAGGGAGAGATTTAGGGGTTCTGGGAGGTATGCAAGCAGGCATGCTTAATAGGTACTCTGGTTCCCGGTCTGGGGTTCCATCCAAAGAGCTTTCGGGGCAATAGTTAAAGATGGGAATCATCTGCATGTATTTGGCAGTTTAAGCTTCTGGTCCATTGAGGATCAGAGTTGGGGAACTGAATTACACCCAATTGCAAGGCATTTTGTTAAATTTGTCAAGTTCCTTTCAGTAGCTCCCAGTTGTGCCTAAATGTCCCCCCTAAAGTCACAATACAGATACTCAATAAAATACTTTCCCAAAACACCAACACTATTTCCTGAAGGTTTCAGATGGCATTCAGGAAAAATGAACTCAAAAAATTCTCCTTAAGTACCTCTTATCTGCCGAGCATTGTGCTAGGTTCTGGGGCTACAAAGATGAACATAACTCAGGCCCTGGCTTCCTAGTGCACACAATGCAGCAGAGTCGAATGGCAATTAATAAATAATTAGAGCAATATAATTAGGATAAACAAGATGCTAAGAGAGCAAGGGGGGAAGCCTGAAACAATCAGGAAAGGCCTCATGCAAAGTGGAAAACTTTGAGCTGAGTCAGGATTGAGTTCATCAGGCAGGTTAAATAAAAGACTTAGGGCAGAGAAAAGAGAAGCATCCAGGAACACAAAACAATCTAGTATATTTTACATTTAGTACAAACAGAAGGTAGTTCAGGATGCCTGGAAGAAAGAAAGCTTTAAAAGGTCACATCAAAAACTGTCTTGTGTATCACAGTAAGGAGTAGAAGGAGAAGAGCCTGTTGGTAAGTTGGGAAGTTCTCTGTGTAAAACTGTATATGCCTGAATTATGACAAGGCCAGTGAAAATGAATGCAGATTTGAGAGAGATGAGAGAGTAAACACAGAGAAATTAGAGATATAAATTTTAGATGTATACTAAAATTATAACCGCACAGCAGCTAGGAAAAATGATTTACATTTATGTTTATTACAATAAGTTTACACTTATAGAAAGTTGGAAATGCTCAGAATTGGGTCTGGACTTTTTAAATTGATGCCAGTAAGTCAACTAAATTCTACTACAGGACCTCCTAGGGCAAGTTGGAACTAATGAACAACAATCTTACAAGGCTGCATGGTGGAGCATGAATACATGCATGCATGCAGCATAGGCTATATGCATGGGGCTGGGCAGACCTGGGCTTGAAAATTGGCTCCACACTGACTATACAACTTTGAACTCAAATAAGGTCATAATTAAATGATACTGATGAGGATCTTTACTCCTTTGTACCACCAGTGAGAAGGAAAGGACGTGTGTTTGAGCTTGAGTGTGTGGATGGGGGCATGAATATCTGTGTGTACATTTAAGCTGGATACAACAATTATTTTTGATTTCTGCAGGGAACTGTCACGGTAATGAACCAGCTTCAAGAGGCTATAATAGAGAAATGGCTCACAACGCCGCTCCCATAATCCCCAGGTGTTTTTCGTTACTCAAAACCAATGTCCTTAAGTTCACTTAGGCTGGTTTCAACTAGTGGATATTTTGATCACCTGAAAATTTGGGGTGATATTGAATATTTCCTTAACAAATAGTTTCTTAACAAAAAATAAACCAAAATTAATTGTATTCTATCTGTATGCCGTAAGGAGAATTTAAAAATCTTTTCTGAACCTATGGCAAAGAATGAGCTTGAAAATCTCACTTCAGGCCTCCTTTAGACAACATAAATATATGCATGTTTTACAGTTCTTTCAACAAACAGCATCAAATTCCTTTACCAGAACTTACATGTGGACTATCACCCGAAGGTTCTTTACCTTTCCCAGTGATATGATTTGGCTGTGTCCCCACCCAAATCTCATCTTGAATTGTAGCTCCCATAATTCCCATGTGTCATGGGAGGGACCTGGTGGGAGGTAATTGAATCACGGCAGTGGGTCTTTTCTGTGCTGTTCTCATGATAGTAAAGAAGTCTTATGAGATCTGATGGTTTTTATAAAGGACAGTTCCCCTCCACATGCTCTCTTGCCTGCTGCCATGTAAGATGTGACTTTGCTCCTCCTTTGCCTTCTGACATGACTGTAAGACCTCCTCAGCCATATGGAACTGTGAGTCAATTAAACCTCTTTCCTTTATAAGTTACCCAATCTTGGATATGTCTTCATTAGCAGCATGAGAGCAGACTAATACACCTAGGAATTTAATCTCATCCTGTCATTAAGATTCTGAATTACTGATACTAAAAATAAATGCATGCATACATACACATATACATACATTCATACATACATACACACACTCTTCTGAAGTAAGAAATAGGTGTGCCTGTTTTGCTGCTACCAGCTTCTCCTTCTCTCCGGCGCTTGCTCTCTTGGTCTTTCATCACTGAAGCTGGTGTTTACCCTGGAGCTGACATTTTAATGTCCACCCACCAGGTGTTCACAGTCCTCTCTCCCATGACACTCCTGTAGCAGATGGTGCAAATGGCCTGGCACATACATTCTGATTCATTGCAAAAACCAAACTGCCAGACTGCTGACTAGCTTGGCAAGAAAAGGAGAAAGTTGTTGCTGAAAAAACTATTATGAATTATTCTTCATGTGATGACTTCGGACTTGTCCCTGCTTAAAGATGATTAGAATTTACTTAACTAGATTAAATAAAAACTTTTAGAGGAGTGCCCTGTTTGCAAAGATAGCTGTAGGCAGTAGAAACTTGTCCTTACATAGCAAGAGGCAAACAATAGGAAGTCAAAACAAAATTACATCAAATGCAAGTTGCTTTTAAGCAATTTTTTAAAATTAATAAATTAAATGAAAATAGTAAAAGTTTTTTGGACTTTTTTACTTCCTGATACTTTTCCAAAATCTCTAATACAAAACTACTTCTTAAAAACACTATTAATAATCTGTACGATTAAAGAATATTTTCCAAAAACATTCTATAAGTTAGTTACTTTATACAAAGTGCTTCTCATGTTTTGTACCCTTGGAAAGGGCAACTTTAAAAATGCTGGAATTCTACCAGGCAAATCTACACACACCCAGACATACAGAGAGAGAAAAAAGATTGAAATCTAAATGTTTTCTTTGTATAGTTAGAAACTTAGAATTAGATCTTCAATTTCTCTTTAACACTTCCATTACTTTTCTTTGCTTTTCCTTTGGGTCATTTTGAGGTCTGCCATCTCCCGGCACTTCCAATAGGATCTCTGATGCCTCCTTCTTTAGGTTCAGCCATATGCTCCTCTGCCCTATGACTCAGGCATCAACCCCAGAGTCCTAGAACGAATCATCATGCCAGAACCAGAGATATCTTGATTCAGTGTTTGCTCCACTCTTGGTCATATGGCCCACTCTATACCACTAGACTCCTGACTTGAGGCCCCTGCCCTCCAGAGGAAACCCTGGCCAGTCACTTTCCAGAGCAGTCTAGATTCTACAACCCATATCCCAATATAGAGAGCCATTGCATGTTTCCTCGGTCCAGAGTGACTAGTACATTAAGGTCCCAGCATGCTTCCCAGCTGAGCAGCAGTGGTAAAGAAAAAAAAACCTTAAAAGCAACCAATAAAAAGATAAATTAGCTAAGGAGGAACAAAGGTAAGGATGACAGATTTATCATCAGAAGTAATACAGAGATAATAGTGAGAAAAGAATATGGCAACATCTTTAAAGTACTGAAAGAAAAAAAAAAAAAACTGCCCATTTGGAATTCTGTAAAGTGTCTTTCAAAAACAAAGGTGCTTTTTCAGACAGGCTGAAAGAATGTGTCACCTGCCAACCTACACCACAAGAAATGTTAAAGGAAATCCATTTGGCATAAGAAAAATGATAACAGATGGAAATATGGATCTATATAAAGGAATGAAAAGCACTGGGTATAAGTACAGGGTAAACATATAAGACTTTTTATTATTATTTAAATCTTTTTAAAAGATGAATGATAGTTAATAAAAAAACATAAAATATAGAAAAATAAAATGTCTGACAACAATATCACAAAGGTTGGAAAGGGATAAATGAAAGCAAACTATTGAAAGGGTCATCTATAATTTATAAAGTGGTTTAATATCATTTGAAGATAGGCTGAGAAAAAAGCCACTGAAATAATAAAGAGTTATAACTAAGCCAGCAAATGAGATTAAAAGATATATTCTAAAATATTTAATTTATTCAAAATAAGGTAGAAAAAGAGAACAAAAGTAATAAAGAAAAGATGAGACAGGTAGCAAGAAGATAGATTTAAACCTAATCATATCAACAAACACATTAAATGTAAATGGTCTAAATACCCCAATTCAAGGTTAGAGATTGTCAGCTTAAACAAACAAACAAAAAAGACCCAGTTTTATGTGCCTACAAAGAAGTGCACTTTAAACTTAATGACACAGACAGGTTAGGAATAAAAAACTAGAAGCTCCTGACACACAAAAAATGTTAGAGTTGCCATATTCATATTATTCAAAACAGATTTCAAAGTAAAGAATAATACTAGGGATAAATAAATTGTTTCATAATAATAAATAGGTCAGGCCAGTTGTGGTGGCCCACACCTGTAATTCCAGACCTTTGGGAGGCCAAGATGGGCTGGAACTAAAGACCAGCCTAAGGAACATGGCAAAACTCTGTCTCTGCAAAAAAATACAAATAAATTAGCCAGGTGTGGTGACACATTCCTGTAGTACCAGCTACTGGGGAGGCCGAGGTGGGAGAATCACCTGAGTCTGGGAGTTCAAGGCCTCAGTGAGCTGGATTGCACCACTGCACTCTAGCCTGGGTGATGGAATGAGACACTATCCCAAAAATAAAATAAAACAATAAATAAATAAATGAGTCAATTCATCAAGTGGTGTATAAACATTTATGTACCAATAACAGAGCTACAGCATGAAGCAAAAACTGATAGAACTGCAAGGATAAATAGACCAATTCATGATTAGAAAGATTTCAATACACATTTCTCAACAATTCATAAAAACAAGTAGACAGAAAATCAGTAATGTTGTAGAAGACATAACACTATCAACACACTTGACCTAATTGATATTTATAGAACAATTCAGGCAACAATATCATTCTTATCAAGTGCACAGGAGCATTTTCCAAAATAGACCAAATTCTGGGCCATAAAACAAGTGTCAATAAATTTAAGAGGTTTTTAATTCACACAAAATATATCCTCTGACTACAGTGTAATTAAATTAGAAATCAATAGCATGAAAATTATGTGGGGAAATCCCCAACTGTTAAGAAATTAGGGACAGAACTCTCATCTCCCTGAGATTGACCCCTGGGGTGGAGGGGCAGCTGTGGTCTTCACAGATCAGCAGACTTAGTCTTTTCCCCTACTGGCTCTGAGGAATTTAGGCACTCTACACAAGTGAGATTCCCCCCAGCACAACTCACTCCCTCTGCCAGGGGCAGCCAGAGAACTTCCTTAAGCAGGTCCCGATCCTATGCCTCCTGACTGGAGGAGACACCCCAATAGGGGTCGCCACATACCTTATACAAGAGCTTTCCCACTGGCATAAGGTTGGTATCCCTCTTGGACAGAGCTCCCAGAGGAAGGAGCAGGCAGCTATCTTTGCTATTCTGCAGCCTCCACTGGTGACACCTCCAGGTGCAGAAGGGACCTAGGCAAATAGGGTCTGGAGTGGACACCCAGAAAACTGCAGCAGCCCTAAGGAAAAGGAGTCTGACTATTAAAAAACAAACAAACAGAAAGCAACAACAACAACATCAACAAAAAAGTCCCCACAAAAACCCCATCCAAAGGTCAGTAGCCTCAATTGAAGATTATCTATTGAAGCTAGATAATCTTACAAAGATGAGAAAGATTATAGAAAAAAAATGCAAAAACTCAAAAAGCCCAAGTTCCTCTTCTCCTCCAGATGATCACAAAACCTCTCCAGCAAGAGCACAGAACTGGGTGGAAACTGAGATGGTTAAATTGACAGAAGTAGGTTCAGAAGGTGGGTAATAATGAACTTTGCTGAGCTAAAGGAGCATGTTCTCACCCAATGCAAAGACGCTAAGAACCATGATATAACATTACAAGAGCTGTTAACCAGAATAACCAGTTTATAGAGGAACATAAATGACCTCATGGGGCTGAAAAACAAAAAACAAGAAGTTCACAATGCAACCACAAGTATCAATAGCTGAATAGACCAAGCAGAGCAAATGATTTCAGAGCTTGAAGACTACCTTGCTGAAATAAGACAGGGAGACAAGATTAGGGAAAAAAGAATGAAAAGGAACGAACAAAACATTCAAGAACTATGGGATTACATGAAAAGACCATACCTACAACTGATCGGGGTACCTGAAAGAGACAAAGAGAATGGAACCAAGTTGAAAAACATACTTCAGGATATCATCCAGGAGAGCTTCCCCAAACTAGTAAGAAAAGTCAACATTCAAATTCAGGAAATTCAAAGAAGCCCAGTAAGACACTTCATGAGAAGATCAACCCAAGACACATAATTATCAGATTCTCCAAGGTTGAAATGAAGGAAAAACTGTTAAGGGCAGCTAGAGAGAAAGGCCAGATTACCTACAAAGGGAAGCCCTTCAGCAGACCTCTCAGCAGAAACCCTATAAGGCAGAAGAGAGTTGGCGCCAATATTCAACATTCTTTAAAAAAAGAATTTCCAACCCAGAACTTCATATCCAGCCAAAATAAACTTCATAAGCAAAGAAGAAATAAAATCCTTTTCAGACAAGCAAATGGTGGGAATTTGTCACCATTGGGCCTGCCTTGCAAGAGATCCTGAGGGAAGCACTAAATATGGCAAGGAAAAACCATTACAAGCCACACAAAAACACACTGAAGTAGAAAGACCAATGACACTATGAAGCAACTACATCAGTAAGCCTGCGAAATAACCAGCTAAACACACATAGGCTCAAAAACACACATAGGCTCAAAATAAAGGGATGGAGGAAAATTTATCAAGCAAATGGAATGCAAAGAAAAAGCAGGGGTTGCCATCCTAGTTTCTGACAAAACATACTTTAAACCAACAAAGATCAAAAAAGACAAAGAAGGGCATTACATAATGGTAAAGGGTTCAATTCAACAAGAAGAGCTAACTATCCTAAATATATATGCACCCAGTACAGGAGCATCTAGATTCGTAAAACAAGTTCTTGAAGACCTACAAAAAGACTTGGACTCCCACACAATAATAGGAGACTTTAACACCCCACTGTCAATATTAGACAGATTATTGAGACAGAAAATTAACAAGGATGTTCAGGACTTGAATAATAACCCAGCTCTGGATCAAATGAACCTGATAGATATCTACAGAACTCTCCACCCCTGAAACAACAGATTATACATTTTTCTCAGTGCCACATGGCACTAGTCTAAAATCAATCACATAACTGGAAATAAAACACTCCTCAGCAAATGTGAAACAACTGGAATCGTAACAAACAGCCTCTCAGACCACAGTGCAATCAAATTAGAACTCAGCATTAAAGAAACTCACTCAAAACCACACAACTACATGGAAATTGAAGAACCTGCTCCTGAATGACTCATGAGTAAATAATGAAATTAAGGCAGAAATCAAGAAGTTCTTCAAAACCAATGAGAACGAAGAGACAATGTACCAGAATCTCTGGGATGCAGTGTTAAGAGGGAAACACTAAATATATATAGCACTAAATGCCCATATCAAAAAGCTACAAAAATCTCAAATTGACACCCTAACATCACAACTAAAAGAACTAGAGAACCAACAGCAAACAAACACCAAAGCTAGCAGAAGACAAGAAATAACCAAGATCAGAGCAGAACTAAAGGAGATGGAGACACAAAAAAACCCTTCAAAAAAATCAACAAATCCAGGAGCTGTTTTTTTTTTTAAATAAAATTAAGAAAATAGACTGCTAGCTAAATTAATAAAGAAGAAAAGAGAGAAGAATCAAACAGACAGACCAATACAATTCTTGTTGTATCCCAAGAAATACAACCAACAAAGAAAACTATAAACACTGCTATGCAAATAAACTAGAAAATCTAGAAGAAATGAATAAATTCCTGGACACATACACCCTCCCAAGACTGAACCAGGAAGAAGCTGAATCCCTGAATATACCAATAACAAATTCTGAAATTGAGTCAGTAATTAATAGCCTACCAACCAAAAAAGGCTCAGGATCAGATGGATTTACAGCTGAATTCTACCACAGGTACAAACAGGAGCTGGTATCATTTTTTTTTTTTTTCCTGAAACTATTCCAAACACTTGAAAGGGAGGTACTCCTACCTAACTCATTTTATGAGGCCAACATCATCCTGATACCAAAACCTGGCAGAGCTACAACAAAAAAAGAAAACTTTAGGCCAATATCCCTGATGAACATCAATGCAAAAATTCTCAATAAAATACCAGCAAATTGAATCCAGCAGGACATCAAAAAGCTTACCCACCACAATCAAGTTAGCTTAACATCCCTTGGATGCAAGTCTGGTTCAACATTCCCAAATCAATAAACATAATTCATCACATAAACAGAACAACAAAAACCACATGATTATTTCAATAGACACAGAAAAGACCTTCAATAAAAGTCAACATCCCTTCATGTTAGAAACTCTCAATAAACTAGGTGTTAACGGAAGATACCTCAAATAATAACAGCCATTTATGACAAACCCACAGCCCATATCATATTGAATAGCCAAAAGCTGAAAGTATTCCCCTTGAAAAACGGCACAAGACAAGGATACCCTCTCTCTAACCATTCCTAGTCAACATATTTCTTTCAAGAAGAAAGAAATAAAGGGTATTCAAATAGGAAGAGAGGAAGTCAAACTGTCTCTGCAGATGACATGATCCTATATCTAGAAAACCCCATTGTCTCAGCCCAAAAATTTCTTATGCTGATAAGCAACTTTGGCAAAGTCTCAAGATACAAAATCAATGTGAAAATATGACAAGTATTCCTATACACCAACAATAGACAAGCAGAGAGCCAAATCTTAAATGAACTCCCATTCACAATTGCTACAAAGGAATAAAATATGTAGGATTACAGCTAACAAGAGAACTACAAATCACTGTTCAAGGAAATCAGAGAGGACACAAACAAGTGGAAAAACATTTGATACTCATGGATAGGAAGAATCAATATTGTGAAAATGGCCATACTGCCTGAAGTAATCTACAGATGCAATGCTATTCTCATTAAAATACCATTGACATTCTTCACAGAATTAGGAAAAACTAGGCTGAATTTCACATGGAACCAAAAAAGAGCCCGAATCGCTAAGACAATCCTAAGCAAAAAAACAAAGCTGGAGGCATCACGCTACCAACTTCAAACTATACTACAAGGCAATAGTAATTAAAACAGCATGGTACTAGTACAAAAACAGACACGTAGATTAATGGAACAGAATAGAGATCTCAGAAATAAGACTGCACACCTACGGTCATCTGATCTTTGACAAACCTGAAAAAAACAAACAATGGGGAAAAGATTCCCCATTTAATTAATGGTGCTGGAAGAACTGGCTAGCCGGATGCAGAAAACTGAAACTGAATGCCTTCCTTACACCTTACATGAAAATTAACTCAAGATGGATTAAAGACTTAAATGTAAAACCCAAAACTATAAAAACCCTAGAAGAAAATCTAGGCAATACCATTCAGGACATAGGTACAAGCAAAGATTTCATGACAAAACACCAAAAGCAATGACAACAAAAGCAAAATTGACAAATTGGACAAGTTAAAGAGCTTCTGCACAGCAAAAAAAACTATCATCGAAGTGAACAGACAACCTACAGAATGGGAGAAAATTTTCACAATCTATCCATCTGACAAAGTTCTACTATCTAGAATCTATAAGGAACTTAAACAAATTTACAAGAAAAAAACAAACCCCATCAGAAAGTGGGCAAAGGATGTGAACAGACACTTCTCAAAAGAAGTCATTCATGTGACCAACAAACATATGAAAAAAAAGCTCATCTCTGATCATTAGTGAAATGCAAATCAAAACCACAATGAGATATCATCTCATAACAGTCAAAATGGTGATTATTAGAAAGTCAAGAAACATATGCTGGTGGGGTTGTGGAAAAAATAGGAACACTTTTACACTGTTGGTGGGAATATAAACTATTTCAACCATGTGGAAGACAGTGTGGGGATTCCTCATAGACCAGAAATACTATTTGACCCAGCAACCCCATTACTGGCTATATACCCTAAGGAATAGAAATCATTCTATTATAAAGATGCATGCATGCATATGTTCATTGCAACACTATTCACAATAGAAATATATGGAATCAACCCAAATGCCCATAAATGATAGACTGCATAAAGAAAACATGATACGTATATGCCTTGGAATACTATGCAGTCATAAAAAGGAATGACAGCCTGTCCTTTGCAGGGTCATGGATGGAGCTCAAAGCCATTGTCCTCAGCAAACTAATGCAGGAACAGAAAACCAAACATAACTGGGAGCTGAACAATGAGAATACTTGGACACAGGGAGGAGAAAAACACACATTGGGGCCTGTTGTGGGGAAGAGTGGGAGGAGGGAGAGCATTAGGATAAATAGCTAATGCACACTGGGTTTAATACCTAGGTGATGGGTTGATAGGTGCAGCAAACCACTGTTGCACACATTTACCTCTGTAACAAACCTGCACATCCTGCAGGTTTGTTACATAGGTACATAGGGTTTTTTTAAAATAAAAAAAAAAGAAATTAAATAGTACATTTCTAAATAACCCATGGGTCATAGAAGAAAGTAAAAGAATGAAGATGTTTCCAGCTAAAAAGCCACAAAATGAAAGTTTACCCTTTTATATGAGTCGATACATTATCTTGGACCGTATAAATAACATTTTTCCAGGTATGTTATAAAGCTTTGTATTATAAATTAGGTGAAAAGAAATGCTAGAGTTATGTTTAGTTGTATTCCTTTGTTCATTTTTTTAAACTTCTTGGAACGTTAAATGAATATTATTGAATACAGTCATGAAAAATATAAATGTCAATTTAAGTTGGTGGTGAAGAACAGAGACATTGGAATTAGTTGTGTTCAAATTCCAGTTCTACAAATTCCAGCTCTTTTTGTCCATGGAAAATTCACTTAACTTGTGTCAGTCTATTTGATCATCTTTAAAACTGAGCTAAAAAGAACTTGTTGCAGAAGCACTTGTTGAAGCTAAGAACACAGTTGCCATGAGGGTTAGATAAAACAGGAAAGGTGTTGCATTTAAAATAGTGACTAGAGTATGATGAGAGAGAGAGAGAGAAAGAGACATGAAATGGAGTTGAAATATTAGACAGGAACATATTTCTTTTTGGTTCAAAATAGGTGCTATCAACATTCTCCACTGCAAGAAGAAAAGGTAAAGAACAAGGCTAGGAACAGATTTTTGTCTTACCCATAATCACTGAGAAACTGAAATGGAAATTTAGGATATTTGGAATAACAGGTATCTTAGAAACTAGAACCCTGCCAAGCTGAACTTCTGACAAGTAGGATCAAATAACATTAAGTTTCAGTGTATCTTTTTTCCAAGAACAAAATGCCTAGATGCGAGAGTCCCTGTGAAGCATGTCAACCTGACCATGGAGTCCAGATGCTCATATCCCACCACTTACCAGACCCTCCACCTGCTGTCCCACGGGCACTCCTAATTCAGAGTGCTCAGCGTTGAATTCCTCACTCTTAACACTGCCATAATTAGCACCCCACCACATACACTCACGAATGCTGCTTGTCTTCAAGTATTCTCTACCTCACTTGTAGCTTCAATGTGGTAGTGACTCTTTTCCTGTGACAGAAAGCTAAGAATCAGCCAGATTCTTCCCTCATCCCCCACATTCAACCAGATCTACAGATTCTGTCTCTTTCCCATCTAACTCTGTCCTCTTTGCTCTGTTTCATCCTGTCTTCAATCTTCCTGACCATCTCTCACCCGAAATATGATAATAACTTCCTAACTGGTCTCCCTCTATCCCATCTTCTCTTCTAAAGAAATCGCCTGTCCTGATCTTCACAAATATCTAAAACACCAGGGCTACCCAGTCCCTCTGCTGACTAATGCCACCACCAGTATCTACAGATAAACACCGGCTCCTAAACAATGGCATAAAAACTGCCTCATAATGTTTCCTCTATTTAGATCTCCAGCCACTGATCTGTCCTACCTTCACTCTCCCATCTTTATCTTGCAACAATAATGAATTTCTAATTATTAAAATGGCCACATTTCTGTGCCTTGGGCATGCAATTCTTACTGCCTAGAATGCTCCTTCTCACCTCCTCTTGTCTACCTCGTGAACTCAGTGAAGCCTTCCATGACACACACCTCACAATGGTGCCCCACAAAGTTAATCACTGTGATGTTTATATTTATACTGTTGCCTCTAGCAGGCTGTACTGTAAGCATTTATTTATATGACTCTCTACCACACTCAACTGACAACTCCTCAAGCTTAGGGATGGTGCCTTATTCATCTATGTATCTGCATATATGTTACAGTGCCTGGCATATATGGTTAGAATTTCATCTGTCTTTTAATCCAATGTGAGCTGTTTACTGACCTTTGATTCTCTTCATGTTTATACATATGATATTTTTGCAGGATCTATTCTGGCAATTTCTATATGCCCTGGTTACAATGCCTAATAGAAGTCAATGATGAAATACAACACATTCTTCAGCTGAAACCAAAAGAGGCCACATTGATGGACCGAGGATTTGGAAAGGGGGAATTGAATCAAATACCAGGGTGAAAGCATTCCAGTGCTGATGGTCATGAGATGGGACAAGATCGGGCTCATTCTGGCATTGGAAAGAGGCAGGCAATTTGAGGGAATCTGGAATTCATTTGGTGTTAATGGTTTTAGGGACTGTAAATCAATCTTTTGCACTCTCTCTGGCAGATGGTGTCCTTCATCAGGAAAAGAGGCTCTGTCATGATGAGTCAAATGTTTATTGTGTTGAGTTAGCAGTACCAGCTCTTCCATGTCAGTACTCAACTAACTGCTAGCAACACATCATTAACAAATTGCAAAACCCACATGTCTCCTCATGACGTTCAGCATTAAACTGGAACATGTTTAAAGCCAACTCTACTCAATCGAACAGGATTGGAAAAACAGTAATCAGCTCTTTAATCACCTTTATCATGCACCATGGTTATTTAGTTAATTGATTCTTTTAATAGCCCCCAAACTTAACTTCCTCATGCCAATCTAAATGTCTCTTATGCACCTGCTTTTTCTTTTATGTAAAACTTCTCTCCTTTTCTCACTATTAACTCTAAAGAAGATAAAGTTTTCTTTATGAGTTTACCAAACAAAGCAAAGAAACTAAAATTTACCAATATGAAACTGCCCTTTTTGGCAAAACAGAACCCAACACTCTTGGGTATGATGCCACATTAATGACACGCAACTTCCTCACTTAATGGAACCTGACTGCTGGAAATTTCCTTTGAATGAGAAGTTCTCTGTCCATGGAATATCCAGTCCTGCAGCATAGAGAATCCAGCGTTCTATGGTTGAACAGAAAGCTGCCTTCACTAACAGATACTGTCCAACATTTACAGAATTCAATTGAACGGGATTCCCTTGTGACAATGAGGAAACTCCCAGAATGGACAGAGTACTTCATAATAGAAAACTCAACTCTGTTCTGCCAAGAACAATGGTGCAATCTCATCCCTTCAGCCGTTGCTCGGGCAGAGAGTTGTTTGTTTAGCTGATTTTCTGCCCCATATGGCACAAACCACCTTTCTATTTCTTCCACTTCAGCAGAATCCTAACTTGAAATTAAATACTTGTATCCAGACAATGGAATATTATTCAGCACTAAAAACAAATCAGCTATCAAGCCATGAAAAGACACAGAGTTAACTTAAGTGCATATGACTAAGTGAAAGCAGCCAATCTGAAAAGGCTACATACTACGTGATTCCAACTATATGACATTCTAGAAAAGGCAAGACTATGGAGTGAAAAAAATTAGTTGTCACCAGGGGCTGGGGGAAGAGAGGGATGAATAGGTAGGGCGTGAGGATTTTTAGGGCAGTGAAACTACTCGGTATGGTGCTATAATAGTGGATAGTGGTCATTATACATTTATCAAAGCCTGCAGAATGTACACCACCAAGA
This sequence comes from Mandrillus leucophaeus, assembly GCF_000951045.1. Classification (NCBI taxonomy): domain Eukaryota; kingdom Metazoa; phylum Chordata; class Mammalia; order Primates; family Cercopithecidae; genus Mandrillus; species Mandrillus leucophaeus. The sequence goes on from NW_012106253.1 coordinate 583,675, forward strand.
GTGAAGACTAATGTAAACTATGAATGTAAACTATGGACTTTAGTTGATAATGATGTGTCAGTGTAGGTTCATCAGTTATAACAAATGTACCACTCTGGTGGGTAATAATATGGGAGGCTATGCATGCAGGGGGCAAGGATATAGGAAGTTCTGTACTTTCCACTCAATTTTGCTGTTAACTTAAACCTACTCTAAAAAAAAGTTAACTTTGTTAATTAAAAAATTGAATATCTGATAAAGAGGCCTTTCCACCTGCTTATACAGATGGACATCCTTTCTGTTTTATTGAGCCATTCTGAAGTCCTTCCTGTATACAAAAATCTTAGACTATGTCTTTAGATTTCTATTTTCTAATTGCAATAATCTATCTCATACCTTATCCTATTTAGATGTAACAGCCTAAGCTGAACTAAGAATAGTTTAGACACATAACTAGGTTGATTCCCTCCTTTATCAGAGGATGCTGGATCTCCAAAGAGAATAAACATAATGAGATTCAATTTTAATCAGTGTAATTGTTGCTGCCTTGGTACTGAACTATTACATTTTATTCACAGATCTCAATTTCATGGAAAATAAATTGTAGTGGGTTGAAAATGCCTTAGAACCACATAATAGACTCTCATAGTTCACCACACACTATGCTATTAGTTGGCACAGACAACCTTACTGAGAACGTATGTGACTCTCTCAAAGCTAGGCACCTTTCAGATCAAGATAAAATTCATAAAGGCAAAAGGGTTTCTTCTACTCCTCTCCCTGTAACTTCCTGCAGCAGTCAGCCAGCTCTCCCCTTTCTCCAATACTGAATCCTGGCCCACACTCAGTTGTATCATAAAACCTTAGACTTTTAGTAAACTATAAAATCAACCAGAACATTAAGATAAATTGTGATTGCATGCAGTGGTTAAAAAAAAAAAATCTTTCAAATAGAGTTGGGTGCAAGCAAATGCAAGCCAAATTCTCAAGATTTTACAAGGGTGTGCAAGGTGTCTTGATGTTGCCTGTCTCTCAGAACTACAAATGGGCACTATTCCATGAAAGATAGCAGAGAGCACTTGTGCTGGTTTTACATTTTAGGCAAAGATTTCCTAATTATTTCTCCACTTGTCGTTTGCTTTTGTAACTTTCATTTGAGCAGGTAGGGTGGAGCCATTTCCTGTTCGGCAATGGGTGATACAGTTCTCAGGCAATAAAACCTTGGACCTCCCTGACTGAAGTGTTTCCTCCATGTTTGTTGGCCCTCTCAGTTTTCCACTCTTAATCAGTCCCCTCTGGAGCACATCCACATACGGTTTATATTACATGATCTTTATTGTAAAAACATATGCAAAGTACTGTCCTACAATGGATTAGACCAACCCTATCTCCTCCCTACCTCTATCCACAGGGATTTTCATAGCCTGGTAATCCATAAACAGAAAAACAAATCTTGTTCAGAAACGGGCCCTGGTATATTAGCCACAGGCTGAACGTTTTGGTTTGAGTAGTTGTTTTATAATATTTTTGTTTCTCTGGCACTAACCCATGTGCTTGTGAAAAGTCAACCATATTAACATCTTATCTTCACGTTGCTACTCTATCTGCTGCATCATTTGGCACCTTGGGGGAAGCCCATGCCCATTTTCATGCTGACAGGAAGCTTTCTGAGCTGGTACTGTAGGTGGTCTCACACCTGCTTCTTGAGCCAGAGTACCAGCAGCTGTTATTCTAAAGCCTTGTTTGAGTAGGCTGAATTTTGTTGATACATTTCCATTTATGAGGTAATGTTTGCAGCTTAAGACCATGTGAATTTCTATGTACCTGACTGAAGAAATGAAAATTGCATAGCATCATCAAACAACTTTTTTTTCACATCGAATATACATACACCCACAAGATCCTCCCACATTTAAATTTCGTCACAAAACCAAAGCAAAAAAATAAAAAATAGTGCATTAAAAAATGAAGCACAACAATGTCCTTGCCTCTGCCTCATATATTTTCAGCTTAAATATTCCCTGCAGTCAACAATCGGTGCCTGTGCCAGAGCCGTCTGTCAAAGATTTCATAAGCCCCAGGTCTTCTACCTTCTAAGAGTGGAGATACATACACATACATATACACACACACACACGCATATATATGACACATACACACAGTGAGGATGGAGTAGTAAGCCTCTCCAAAAGTGAAATGATTCCCCCAAAAATCAATAAATGAAAATTGTAACCATTTTGACTAATGTCTAAAGTTAGAAGCCTACTATTAATTGAAAGTACAATCATACAGAAAATCGGACAATGGGTTCCCAAACAAGCAGTAAAAAGTCTCTCAATGCCAGTTTTTAAAAATTCAAGCTATATAACATAAACTCCATTGTAAATTGTTTTATATGTTTGCAGGCCACCTGTGGCCTAATCAAGTGTGAATAGACCTAAAACTTTCTAAATTCTAAGCACATGAAGAATATATTGCTCAAAATGTATATTTCTCCACATCCAGTGATTTTGATTTTAATCCTGAAAAATTCTAAGGACAAAATTCCTTGGGACAGATCATAGAATATTTGTCACGGTTCAAAGACTTTTTATAACATAACATCAAATAAGTCATGAAAAGTGTTATAAAGATCGACATTTTTATTCCATCTCTCCAGGCTAAAGCACCAATTGATGGTCACCATTAAACTTTTCAGTTCATAACATCAAATCTCATATGCAGATACTGGCTATTTTATTTCTTTCCTTACGTTAGTGTGCATTTCTGTGAAGATTCAGCTCTTCCTTTCTTCCTTCTCCCTTTCTCCTCCTCCTCATTAGCATTACAGCACATGTACATGTGGCTTATATTTTGTATACTAATAAGAATAAAGTGAAGCGTTTCATGGACATGGAAAAAAGCTAGTGAAACTACAAAGATTCACACATAGATGCCATTAGTCAAGTGCATTTTTTATGTTAAATCTTTAACTTTCAGCAAAGACAGTTCATTAAGAACTTGGTTCACTACATCTTTCAGGGTTCTCTATATAATGTTCCACACATAAAAAGACAGAACTAAGTGCTTGGAAAAGCTTTTCTTTCTCTCAGGAACAGAGATGAGCTCCTTTAGAAACAGCCTAGTACAATGGTGAAAAGCAAAGACCCTGGGGTCAGGCTGCGTGGGTTCAAACTGTGGATCCACCAATTTTGAGCTGCATGCTCTTGGACAAACTACTTTGCCTCTCTTATTATTCATTTGAAAAATGAGTTGTTTGGGGGAGGGGGTCCATGTGGAAGATATATATAGACCCACACACATACACACATATATATACACACATATATATATTTGAGATAAAGAGCTATATATAAATGTAGATATGTATACACACATATACATATACATGTACATATATACACACAAATAATATTTTCATATATAGTGTACATATATGTACACACACAAACCACTTAGAACTTAGTATTTACTGGTTAGTATTTATCTTATAGTAAGTGCTTATTTCTATTATTTGTGAACACTAAGAACCATGTGACTGCCCAGGTTCACCTTTTCATTTTGATCACCAGAAAATTTGGGACAAATATTCAGCACAACTATAGTAACCAATAATATTTTGCAGCCTAAATAGCTATGATCTATTTGTTTTTTCCTCAGTCTACCTTTTTTTGCAAATCTACATTTTTCATGTTCTTGACTTATTATTAAATCATTTATTTTAATAGCATGGTTTAAATTTATTTGTATACAAAGGAGGAGAAAAATATGTTAAAGTAATTCTAGAAATTATTGATAAATTTGCAGTTACAAATTTGTAGATTTGAAAGTGCCCAAGACAAATCTGAGTAACTGGAGTGATCAAATAATTTAAAAGAAGAAATTTAGGCCCTGTATTTATGATCTGCTGTAACAAAGCATTTGTTAATCAGAAAAGAGTGGTCTGCCTAGAAAAGAGAAACTAAAAATGTTTCTTCCCATTCACAGTAAATCAGAGGCGCTCACTTTATCTATCATGAGAGTGATGCTCTGAAAACCTAATAAACATTGAAAACATGGGTCAGGCAACTGAGCTTTTAAAATTACAAAGCTGGGAACAGATTATGGGACATGCTCACATGAAGTCAGAAAGATAAAAAAGATGTCAGGTTTGAAGCTTTTTTTTTAATTCTTAGAACCATGTCTTCACAATCCACAAAATTTTAGAATGTTAAAAAATGTATCACAAAGACATTGGTCATCTCAGAGAACTATTAATATAATAAGAACCAATCAATCTCCAAAATTATCGCACTGGAAACCATTTTCCCAATGGCTGGGTGGCGTGCTCACTGGGAGAGCTGAGAGGTATGCTTCACAAATACAGAGCAGTAACCTTGTTTTAGGATGACAAAAATCCTGGATATCTTTTCTGAGACACATTTGGCAAGGTTTAGGGGTATATCACTAGGTACATTGCCTGTATAAGGGACACCATACAGTCCGATGCCATAAGCTTCATTTTCCCCGCTGCCTCCCACCTGTGCTCCTGGTTGGGGACCTGACATCTTTGCCAAGGAACTTAGTTACCATTGTCATTGAAAACATTGAATTCACGTTGCAGACGCTGATGAGCATAGGCCAACCAGGAAACACTATCTTCTTCGGGGTTGCAGATGACATGAAAAACACAGAAGCCTTTAATGGATTAATGAGCAAATGCAAGCTCTACGTCCATGCAAACAACTATCCCCACAGTTCTATGTTGAGAAGAGCTTTTGCATCTTGCCTCAACCCATTACGCAGAGTAGGTGATAAATAATTTCCTCGAAAACAGGCATGCCACATGGAAGCAAATTGGGTTGTACACTCAGATGAAACCAACTTTTGCAGGAAATCCCCACATTTGGAAGTTAACGATGATGAGGAAAATTTTACTTCTGTAACATGAGCAGAGTGGTCTCTATTCAAGCCTAAATAAATCCCTAATATCCCTACTTAGTCCCAGACACCCTTACACTACACATTTTCTAACAATTAAAGGTTCATTTGGGTTACGTTTTGTAAAACATAACCTGAGATTAGCTAAACCTCTTTCAACAAGAAGATTCTTGGTGACCTATGCAAGAGTAGTTTCAGTAAGGGTGTAAGAGAAATCAGGCAAAAAAGCTTGAAGGGAAATTCATGGTGAAAAGAGGAGACTTCAAGAATAGAAGATTTTTGGGGGTGTTTTTTTTAGACATTTGGCTGCAAAGGGGGAGGATGTTAATTCAAGCGTGACTTCCTCAAGCAATTACCAAATGAGAGCCCACGAGGTCAGCCAGAGAGTGTATTGCACATATGAGAGAAAATCTCAGTATGCAGGTCTCCCCAGGGAACCCTCAGAGAACTCAAAGTTGCCCCATTTTAGAGTGCCATATATAGGCACCTGCTAAGCAGGTAGCTAGATCTCAATAGCATCTCGCCTAGGATAATCACCTTTTTCCTTTAACCTTCCATAAAAGGGTAACTTTCAGAGGGAGATCCCTGCCAAACTGAAAAGATATGTGGCCCAGGGCCCAGGTGAAAGAGATTAATTGTAATTGGAAGAAGAATCTTGATGATAGGGAAAGATAGAGGGTGAAGTTGTTTGCTGAGAGTCCCTCTGCCTAGTGGTCTCTGTGGTATAGAACTTCATGTATGCAAAAAATAAATAAATAAGTAAGGAGGCACCTTGAGGGGTAGGAAGTTGGGGTGAATGGCCAAGATCAGAAATAACAATTGTAGAAAATGGGAAACAGAGACAACAGTTCCCAGAATTAGACTACATGGTTTCACATAAACACACTGCGTGTTTTGAAGAAAGTTATTTAGTTTTTAAGCCTCAGTTTCTTTGTTTGTAATAAAATCATAAGCAATCTACATCATAGGAGGAATAAATGAGATAATGTGTGCATAGAATTTAGAACCATGCCTGGCACAGGGCTTTCTAGCTCAAAAATTCTAGCCATGATAAGACACTACCTGGAAATAGAAGGAGCTTTTCCTGGAAGTGTAGGAGGCCCTGCTAAACCATCACCTGGCTCACTTAGCACCTATACCTTTTGTTAATTTTCTCCATTACACTTATCACGCAGGAGAACACTAATACTTTTTTTTATATATATAGTTCCCATTCTACCCACTAGAATGTATGCTCTATGAATAAAAGGGTTTTTGTCTGTTTTGTTCATTAATTCATGCCCAGCTCTTAGAAGAATTCCTGGCACAGAACAGATTCTGAAAAAATACTCTTTTGAAGGAGCTGAATAAATTAATGACAGGAGGTAGGTGCTCTCTAGACTTGTAACTCCTTGAAGGCAAACACTGAGTCCTTTACTTTTCTATTCTCCACATCTGGAGAAGTGTGGATGCACAAAACAGACAGTAAGGTTTGAGAGTTACAGTAGACACACAGACAAAGTGACTGGACTTCTCTGAGCCCAGGCCTCCTCATCAATAAGTGCTGGGATTAATGATCTCTACCTCTCAAAGTGGATTTGAGGAGTAAAAGAGAAAACAGGTAAAACACCAGCACAGTGTCTAGCACATGGTAGATGCCTCAGTGGTTGTTGGTTGCTTGGTCTTCCAGATGCATTCTCAGCCTGTCTCTGTCTTGCTGTGTGCCCTGGAGAATGGCCTCAGTGGACTGCAAACCTGGGATCCTTTGCCCTCTGGTTAAGCCAGCAGGCTTGAGGTGGGAGAAGAGAAAGGAGGGGCTATTTATTCCCCAAATCCGTACTGTCCATTTCTCCTCACCTCTCCACCCCCAGTTCTTTTTCTGCCCAGCCTTGGTTTATCAGCAGCTACATTCTGCTTCTGTCCTGTCACACCTATTACAAGGCCACCGCTCTCACTGGCTCCCAGTAATAACTCCCTCCCTTAATTACAGTAACCAGTTTGTCCAGAACTTTCTCAATTTTAGTACTAAAGTCTCATGTCTCAGAAAACCTCTCAGGTCCAGGAAAACAGAGATGCATGATCACCCTATTTCCCTTGCCTCTTCAGTCCTAATGCAAAATTCTAACCACTAACCTCTGTAGGCCTGTGTCAGGTTATTTTCTAAAGCGATGGGATTATGAATAATTTTTACTTTATACTTTTTAGTATTTTTTTCAAATTAGATACATGTATACATACATACATAAATTGGAGCAGGGCTCTGGAAGATGGAAATCTTGTGTTCTAGGCTGAACTGCAATCATATGACCTTGTGCAAGTTACTTAACATTTCTGGTCCTCTGCTAAGTCACTTATGAACTGGTTTATCACACCTGTTGAATTCTTTATGTTACCTCCTTCTAGAGAAACACTAGACCATATCAATGCCTTCAGGTCTCTCAAGACATGAGCTGAGTAAATATCTTGAAGGAGTAATAATTTCCCCATTGGTTGTTTGACCTCTTAGTTTGACTTCTAGCACATTATTACCTGAAACTTTTCTGATTCAAGGCATCAATAATCTCCTTACTGATTGTCTAATCCAATTGTATATCCAGTCGTTTCCCTGACATTTGCTATGACCTACAGTAGTGGTTTGAATTGTGTCCCACAAAAAGATATATCCAAGTCCTAACCCCTAGCACCTGTTTACATAACCTCATTTCGAAATAGTGTCTTTGCAGATACAATTAAGGATCTTAACATGAAATCATCCTACATTCAGGATGGGCTCTAAGTCCAATGACTGATTTCCTTATAAGGAAAACAAGAGGGAGATTTGAGACACAAAGACAAAGAGAAGCAGCTCATGTAAAGATGGAGGCAGAGGTTGGAGGTGCTCAACCACAAGCCAAGGAATACCAGAAGCCACCAAAAGCTGAAGAGGCAAGGGAAAATTCTCCCCTAGAGCCTTTGGAGAGAATGTGGCTTTGGTGGCACTGTGATTTAGGATTTCTAGCATCCAGAACTGTAAAAGAATGCATTTCTGTTGTTTTAAGCCACTTGTTTGTGGTAATTTGCTATGCTAGCCCTGGAAGGCAAATATACCTGCTCTCCCTTGGTTTTCAAGAGAGTTTTCTTTTTTGTTTCTTTCCTATCCTTCTGTATATAAACAGTCATTCTTTCTCAGGACACTTCACTGACACATTATCTTTTGTCCCCTATAATGACATGTTTCTGCAAAGCTTCAATCATGGCCCTCTTCTAAGGCTTGTGCCATAGACAGCTTTCCTCAACTGAGTGGTTTCCCACCATGAAATCAAACACCCTAATGGGTGATAATTCCCAGTACTCTATCTTCTACAATAACCCAAGCACCTCTTCTTGGATATGCTACAGTCAATTCAAACCAAATATGCCCAAACTCGAACTAATGATCTTCTCCCACAAACTTATTCTTTCTCCCTATTTCCTAATTCAGTTAATGACATCATCATCTATCTAATCTTCCAAGCTTTGAAGAAATGATCCTCATCACATGAACTAGTCATTTCTGTCTCAGAAAGATTTCTTGAGCCCTCCTTACTTGTCCATCCACAAAGTGACTATCTAAGATCACAACCGCCACTGATTCAGGTCACAGGTACTGTAACAGCTCCCTGGGACAAACATATCTCAATTTTTGTCCATTCTCAACATTGCCTTCAAAGTTATCATCCTGAAAAGTCAAAATCATCTTCTTCCCACTGTTTGACTTCAAAGTTTCCTCTGGATCCCTACTGCCCAAAGCAGTGATTGTCAACCAGTTTCTGCCACGCTTAGAACAGATGTTCATATGCACTAATGGGTCACGTTCTACACAATTCACTGAATGTTTGCCATAACCCCGCCTTTTTCTTTTCCACTGAAGAAACACATCAAAATAAAAGTGAAGGAAGACTTATGTATCAAAATAACTTCAAGTGTTCTCTAGTTGAGAGTAAAACTAATCATTTTAGAAAACGTCAGCATTTTAGTATTCATAATAAATTACTTGCAATATATCTCCTGGGCACACTGCACTGTGCAATAAAAGTTAAGGACAAATAGCCTAGAGAAAAGTCCAATTCTCTTCAGTATACAATACAAAGTCTTCACAATTTTACTGAATTTTTTTTTTTGAGACACAGCCTTGCTTTATAGCACAGCTAGAGTGCAGTCAGTGGCACAATCTCAGCTCACTGCAACCTCTGCCTCCAGGGCTCAAGTGATCCTCCCACCTCAGCCTCCCCAAGTAGCTGGGACCACAGGCATACGCTTCCATGCTGGCTAATTTTTTTCTTTTTGAGACGGAGTCTCACTCTGTCATCCAGGCTGGAGTGCAGTGGCACAATCTCGGCTCACTGCAGCCTCAGTCTCCTGGGGTCAAGCAGTTCTTCTGCCTCAGCCTCTTGAGTAGCTAGGATTACAGGTGCATGCCACTACGCCCAGCTAATTTTTATATTTTTAGTAGAGATGGGGTCTCACCATGTTGGCCAGACTGGTCTCAAACTCCTGACCTCAAATGATCTGCCTGCCTCAGCCTCCCAAAGTTCTGGGATTACAGGCATGAGCCACCATGCCTGACCACACCAGCTAATTTTTATGTGTGTGTGTGGTTTTTTGTTTGTTTGTTTTTTGTTTTTGTAGAGATGGGGCTTCGTCATGTTGCCCAGGCTGGTCTTGAACTCCTGGACTCAAATGATACTCCTGGCTTGGCCTCCCAAAATGCTGGGATTACAGGCATGAGCCATCGCACCCAGCCTACTGCAATTTTTAATTTTCTCTTACTCTCCATATCACATCCTGTACTCCCATGACACTGAACTACACAGCATTTCCTGAAGACATCTGCTTATTAACTTTGAATTTGCCATTATGTCCCTTCCGCCTGTATTGTCCTTCACACCTTTGTGCAACTGGCAAGCTGTTCTGTCAAGACCCTAAATAGCATCTTCTCTGGAACACTTTCCCTGAAACTTAGACACAGTTGCTCCTTGCTCCTTCTGGTATAGTATTTTATGTATACATATAATAATTTCCTGGGGCTCCTGTAGCAAATTAAAACAACAGAGATTAATACTTTCACAGTTCCGGAGGCCAGGAGTTCAAAATCAAGGGGGTGGTAGGGTTGGTTCCTCCTGGAGGCTCTGAGGGAGAATATTCCCTGCCAATTCCTAGCTTCTTGTGACCTCTGGCCACCTTAGCATTTCTTGGCTTGGGGCTGCATAATTCCAGTCTCTTCCCCCGATCATCACATAACCTTCTCTGTGTGTCTCTGTGTCTCAAATTTTCCTCTCCTTTCTTATATAAGGACAAAGATTTAGGACCTATCCTAAATCCAGGATGATCTCATCATGAGACCCCTCATTACATCTACAAATATTCTATTTCTAAATAGGTTTATATTTATGGGTACTTGGGGTTATGGCTTGGACATGTCTTTGTTTGGGACACAATTCAGCCGAGCACAGTATCTGTGTCAGACCTTATCATCATAATTTGTTCATATGTATACCTCCTTCACCAGAGTGGGGGCTCCCTAAGGGCAAGAACCATCTCCTACTCTTTTTTCTTCACTAATTGCTACAGCTTGTCATGGCACTCAGCATCTACTAAGTATTAAATAAATGTTAGTGAAGAAGAAGGGGAAAAGCAGACGGATCATAAATGAAATTGTCTCTTTTCCTCTGATGCAGCTTCTCTCTGCTTCCAAGAATCTTCCATGCACAATACCCTTAACGAGAACACTACCAACAACCAGTCCCAAAGGGCCACCAAAGTGACACTGAAGGTTTTCCTGTCTTTTCACAGAGCGGCAGATTTGAAAGCATTTGTAAGTCTTGAGTTCCTGCCTTGAGTCACTCTGTACAGTTAGGTTGATGTAGCATCTGATAAACTAGACTGAGGGGAATCCATCCTGCTTTTAAAGGCCAATAGAGAAATGCTTTTTAAAATGTCCCTTTGTGATGCCATTCCCTCTGTCACTTTATTTTTTTTTTAATGCCCAATTTCTCCTTACACATAATGTTGCATGTCCCAGGCTTTCATCCCTCTGCCAACATAGAGGCTCACATTTTGAGACCTTAGGAAATCCTTTCCAATTGCTTCCCTCCTCTTGGAAACTGAACACAGCTCAAGAGGGAGATAATCTAGAGTTCTTGGCCTGAGACAGACCACTGAGATTTCCAAAGCTCCATCTGAGTAGCTCTAAAGTTCAAAGATAAGCACAGCACTAACTTTTAGAAAAAGAGTCATGGATCACCCAATTAATTACTTCAAAAATTTCCACTTACAACTGTATAACTAATAATTATTCATTTCTTTTCCTCTTAACCCTGGATTTTTAAGCTGCCTATAAAGCCAAAACTATTATATCTTGCTGTTTCAAGATTAAGTTTCATTTTAGTTCGAGAAAGAAGTCAAAACAAAAAGGAGAGGGGAAAAGGGAAAAAGGGAAACACCTCTAAGCCATGCATAGTTAAGGATTTGGTTTCAGATCAATGTTAAAAAGCAGGGATAATTAGAAACATCATATGATTTGTGTACAACACAAGAGCTGCATTGCTAACTAAAACCATAACTGACCTAATTTTACTGAATGTTCTAGTGAAAATGACAGACATGCAAGAAAGAAATATAATACGAGCAGTGGATGATCCATATTTTCCCCTTGAGTTTCAAACACATTCCTCAGACGATGTACAATGCTGACATATTACTGACAACAGTACAGGCCTTCAGATGGCCAGCAAAAGAGTGTCTGCACATCAGAAAACCCACAAGATTATAGCTACTTCGCCCCTACAAGTCTATACTTTTTTTCAAATTAAACCTGAGTGTATTCAGAGAATAGAACAGAAAGCTAATTTAAAAACTCAGTCCATCACAAAATCCTTCTTTTTCCTTAAATATGCTAATAAATGTAAAGATCCTATCATGGGAATTTGTTTTTCTCTTTCAATATAAGACAATATTAACTAAATCTCTACCCTTCCCTAAATGATTCACAGATCCCTAACTTCACACTGAGGGATACCCACACAACACACAGAAAGTAACACCCCAAAGTCTAATCTCTCTTTCAGATAGTTGCTCATTCTTTATTGCAGCTATTCCTCCATGTAAACATTCTTGTGAATAGGGCACATTTTGTAAGTTATCTCAGATCGTCTGGCAGGATTGAAGCTATAAACTGGCATTTTATTTAACTTGCTCTACTTGGAAATCCCTCACATCAGTTCTGCTTTTACAAAAGGAGTCAGGCTGTGCTGTTTTCTCCTACATATTCTATACTGAATCCTGGTAAGCAAATGCTTATGGAGTCCACCCAACAAAGTGTCAGAATATAATGTCAACAACAGCAAGATTGAGAGGATCCAGGGAAAATTCTTGTCAGTAATAAATGAGGATGAGAGCACCAGCAAATTGGAAAGTTCAGCCTCCGCAACATCTTATCTCCATCTAGGCTGTGCGGCATTATCTAATGCGGCTTATCTGTCTCCCTCCTTTCAAGTAACGACCTGCCCTGCATTCTTGATTCCCATAGCTTTAGCAGTAAAAGATAGAAGAATACACTCGCCACAGAGGTGACTGAGTTCACTATTGTTTAGGAATTGGCTCATTTATTAAAGAGATGTTGTCTCACACCAACAGCAGATAACAATATTAGCTCCCTGTGAACCTGCTGAGGTATTGTCTGTTCAAGATTCAAGTAAAGATAGGCCAGTCCCTTGGCCAAACATCCAGTTGTTACCATTGCTGACATTCTCAGGATGGAGGAGGTAGGCATTGCCATCTGGATTTCAGAGGACTGCTGAGACTTATTATCTTTTCACTGGAAAGCAATTCTGTTTCTACGTGAATAGGGCCTTGTATTTGACTCTCTAAAAATTATCCTGCAGGCCGTTTACTCATTCAATGAACATTTATTGAACATGAGACACTATGCCAGATGCTGGGAAGCACTGTGGTGAATAGAAACTCTCCCTTGCACAGTGTAGTGTGGAAGAAAGATCTGTAAGCAGATAGTTATAATCTAGAAAGAAAGTGGTGGAATAAACACAGTGCACTGCTGTGGAAAGAGCCAGGCAGAATTGGGTCCAGATTCCAGCTCCACAGCTCACTGTTGTGTAACTTTCAACAATTACAAGTCCCAACTTCCTGATCAATATAATGAGAACATCTTTATAGATGTGTTTTGAGAAATCAGTGAGGAAATGTATGCAGAAAAGCAAGTGCTATGCCTGAGATGCAGGAGATATTTAACAAAAGGAAGCCACTGCTGCTGCTTTGGACATAGGGACTTTGGAGAAAATAAGACAAAAAAATCATTCTACCCCCAAAACAGACCAATTACTGCTTGGGGGAAGTAATATGTGAACAAAGTCTTGAAGGATATTGTTTCAGATATTTATTTCTGTGTGACAAACAAAACTTACAGCCTTAAAACACTCAGCTTATTTTGCTTCTGATGTGTTGGTCAGGAATTCAGGAAGGGCTCCGATGGGTGGTTCATCTCTGATCCACACAGTGTCCATTGAGGCAGTTGAGGCTGAAGGATCCACTTCCAAGAAGGTCCCTCACTTGCCTGTCCAGTATCTCAGTGTTCCTCGGACTCTCCTTCTCTTCACACAGCATCTCATTCTCCAGGGCTTCTCCATGTGGCTTGGGCTTCACACCAGCATGGCAGTCTCAGGGTAGTCAGATCAATTCACGGCAGCTGGCTTCCTCCAGTGGATGCTTTCCACGTGGTAGGAAGTGGTAGCTGCAAGTCTCTGAGGCTCAGGCTTGTCCTGTTCTATTGGTTAAGCAGTCACAGAGCCTAGCCAGATTTGGCATGAAGGAATACAGACCCCATCTCTCAATGAAAGGGGTAGCAAAGATTTGCAGCCATCTTTAGTCTATCACAGATGTGTGGGAAATCCTTAGAGAACTGGAGAGAAGCATTTCCAGCTAGAGAGAACAGATTGTGTGGACAGAGGCTATAAGGCAGTTTGGACTATAAGGCACATAGTTGGAGGCAGGGTTGAGTGGGCTAGTGCCTGTTGTTCAATTTCTTAAATACTTTTTATGTTGCACCTGTGCAGGAACTACAGGGCCTCATCACTACCTTGAAAGTAAGAAAACTGACCTTCTAATTTGGCATTTCTCATCCTGGTGTTGTCATATCTTGTGATGATGGAAAAAGTCTAGTGCTTAGTGATTATTAAACAAGCTCCTCTACAACCACCCTCTCTCATTCTTCCGTCCTTACAACCAAATCTTTTTTGACTCCTTATTGAACCCTGAACCACATTTACTACAGTATTTAACATCGCATACATTTTTATCCTGATTCCCCCACTCAACTATAAGCACCTAAGGTTGGATCTGCATTTCCCATCTCCTGCCCCTAGCTCCATGTCTGGCCCATGCTGAGCTGGGAGTGGTTTTAGTTCTGGGAAAGCATAATAAATATGGTTTAATTTATGTCCTCGAGGGACTTCTCTTGTTGAAGGGCAGTGAAATAAAGACAAACCACCACAATGTACTGTAGCAAACACAGAGCTAAAGGAGACATACAGCCATGAAGGAGATGTGCCTAAGCTAGCAGGTGGACTTATTTGGGACTGTATTGGTCTCCAGGTGGTTTTATAAGAGATAAACACACACACACACACACACACACACACACAGTGAAAAAGTGGTTAGGATACAAATTTAAAAGAGATAAAATTCTCTGAACAGCTTTTTAGGGAAAGGCATATGTTCTAGGGGTGTGGTTATATGTTAACCATATAAATGATATAATTAAACCTTGGTTGGTTGTTGATTCTGGTAAACTTTTGCATTAGTTGACCTTAAAGGTGAACTGTGGATGACCAGACACCTCTGCCTGTCTTCTCTACTGTCCCTCTGACCTACTGTTCCCTCATTTTAACTATTACTCAAGTAACTAATGAACTTCAGACTAAGCTTGGCACTCTCAACCAGTAAAATTCACCCCCTTGCTTTTCAGCCCACACCCAGATTTTCCTCTTGGTGTGAGATCATTCAGAGTGTATCATGGGGAAAGTTATCCGAAGCAGAGGGAGGAACAAGAGCCAGGCTGCCTGCCATGAGGAGCCAGCCCTCAGGTCTGCCCACACTTTCTCCATTTTTTGGTTTTTCTTCCTCCACTGTTTTGGTGCTTTTTCCTCTGTCATCTATTTCAAAGAACCCTCATAAATAAGCATTAAAAGTCAGCTTAATTAGCTCTTTACAATGTTTATGTAATTTAAAGGGAACTCAAAGAACATCTCACTGAACATCTTACTTTGCAGAATAAGAGTTGAGCCTCAAATATATTCAATATTTTCCCCAATGTCACAGAATCAGGGTTTTTGCGCCCACTAAAGCAAGTTGCCTTTCCTAGCATGTCCGAGAAGTCAAGAGAAGAAAATTTGTAGTCTTAGCTATGAAGTGCTGTGAGCAAGAATCACAGGAGTGCTACTTTTTAAAAACATAACCTGTTCCACCTATGAGATTACAGATGGCCTAAGAACATCTCAGATTTGCCCAGATTCAAGGCAATAGACCTTCCAAAACAGGCAAAGTATTCTAAATCAATTCAGGGAATAAAGTCAGACATGCCTACTCCCTAAAGAAAAAATACATACATACAAGCATCTTTTCTAACTAAAAAGAATATTCATCAATTAATTTGAATATGAAAATAGGTTTTTAACAAAAATTTGCTCTAAGAATAAGGCAAACTTGTGTGGTTTCCTTCAAGGGTCAAATTCTTACCTTCCATAGAGAGGTAATAGTCATGTTGCTTAAAATTTTGTGAGTATAAAATGATGGGTAAATCCTGAATGATATAAATAGTGCTTTATTAACACACAAGTGACATAGTTGAACTGCTATAGAATAGTCTCTTCTTTAACCAGCAGAAAGGAAATTGGTTTATATAATAGCAATTATATAATTAGGAGGAACTACAATACGTTTGACTATTTTGCCTCAATAACTATACTATGATAGAAACAAAATACTATTTATGTTATCCTCTCATTGAAGCCAATAAAAATTATAAGGCAGCTGATTTTATTTAAAGATGTCTATATATTACAGATTCCTTTTAGATTTAGCTACCACAAAAAAATAACTTTTTGGCTTCAAATATGGATGGCTGGATAATTTAATAGCATACTATCTCAGCCAAATCAAATCAAAACATAGTGAACTTCTATCTTCTACCCAAGTGATTTTTCTTTAACTGTTTTTCTGCAAGCGTTCTTGATACGTTCTGACTCGCTGGTTGTCTGACTTCTTGTTAGTAACTGCAGACATCCAAAATGACACTGTGCAGAGCATTTAAGAGTCAGTCTTGCAGATAAGTGTAAGACTCAGCTGGATAATGAACCAAAGCACAGCTGGTTAGGAGCACCAGATGACAGAGCTCAGGGCGGCGGGGAGGAGGGTAAAAAAAAAAGAAAAAAAGAAGTTGCTTATTTATCAGAGTCTACAGCTCATCTAGACAGGCTGAAGTAAATTCCCACTTGCTGAAAGCATAGGAAAAAGCATTATTTGACAAGGAGGCCTCTTTCTGCTAACATACAAACAGGCCCATGCACAGGGGCAACTCCCAAGTACAGAGTTCTAACACTTCTGTTGGGTCAAGGTTGACTGAGACTCTTGGTTGGACAGTTTTCTGATATGTAACAAGCACCAAGATGAAAAAAGCTCCACAGGATATTCCACCTGGGAGTCTGCTTTTCAGATAGCCAAATCATGGATGAAAACAAGTGAAATGTAAAAAATAAATGACTAGTCCAGAGGAAAAAAGTAATAATATTGCTAAACACAAAGGAAGGTAAATCCATGGGCCACTTGGGTGGAATTTTGAAGTTCCTGAATAGGGTACATGTTTTCTTTTTTGTTTGTTTTCCTTAAGAGGTCATTAAAATATCTAGCTCAAACTTATGATATTGTCTCATCAATTTCCTCTTTGTTTACAGCACATTGTTTTCCTAGGTTTTACTTTCTTCTGTATCTTCACAATGTTAAGATGAATGCCTGCCTCTTTTTTAATCTGATAGTTTATAACAAGAATATGAGTTGCCTGAGGACATGAAACAAATACATTACCTTTGTATCATCCAAGATGGCTTACCTAGTGCTGAGTGTTTAACTGGCTATTTCCTATATTCACATGTCTCATTCCCAGGAAATAATGAAGTACCTTACCTTAAAAAAAATACTTCATATGTTATCACTGCAAGATAATATTCATACATTAGTGTTTTTAATTCAAAGGAGCGAGTAAAGGAGAATGTATAGTTCAACGGCTGGTTGAGGACAGGAGTCGAGCATGGAGATATTTTGGAGCATAGAGCATTTGGGTAAACCTTCCACCCAGAAGAGAGGTTTTTGCCACCTCTATGGCACCTAATGTTAGACCTGGCTCTGTCTCTGTAGGGACAGCAAGATGGTGTATTTTATGTAGGTCATATGCTTGACAGTTTTTTTTTATTGCATAATGTCATTTCATACCAAATGATACAATAGAAAGTCTGAAAACCATAATTCCAAATAATGTTTAGTCAATGAGTCGATACATTAAAATAGAAGTCATTTCTCAATAATAAAAAGGAACACTCAGAAAAGGAATCCTGTTCTCTCTCTAAGTAAAAGCATTTTCAAGTCAATCTGAGTTTATACATTATTCTATCCCAGTGAAACAATACTAGATTGATGATGTATTGAGACTTTTCTTCTTCCAGGGTAACAATCATTTGAGGATGTAAAATAACTGTTTTTGTTAATGGGACATTGTTGTATATGATCCTATATTTAATTTCACATTGTTGCTGTCTTCTAAATGTCAGGTGGTTTTGAACATAAAAAGACATTGAAATGCTAAATAGTTGGCAAGTGTATATTGCTTCCTCAATAATACTAGCTTCTTTACTTGTTCTTGATGCATTATATTGGCTTGAATTATTTTAAAATACTACGTAACTGATCATAACGTCTTTTTGCCCCTTTTCCTTTTCCTAAAGACTGATGCATCTGGCTATATCTAGTGTAGACCATAGCTAGATATTTTGTAGTCAAGTTAAAGTTAACACCAACTTATGATATTTGGTGACAAAACAAAAACAAAAACAAAAACAAAAAAACAGACTTTTAAAAGTCACTGAGGTTCCCCAGAATTTTATTTCTATGCCATGAAATATTTATTAGCACTAAGGAGTAACCAGAAAAACTAGCACTTTTGCTATAACTTTCTTTCCTTATTCCTGGCTCATTTCTGATAAAAGTGTTAGAAGCAGAGAAATGACAAAAATAAAAGACTAGAAGAAATGAAGGAGAAACAGCTAACATGGATAATTTACAACCAGTTCCTGACTCAACTCAGGAAAGTTATGTCAAAGAGGTAAGTTTGTTGGAGTCTTAATAGTCTTTACAGTCTCTGTTTTCAAATGTTACCTGGCACAGGAAAAAAAAAAAAAAGTTCACTGATTGTTTAATTAATGACTCCATGATCTGTTGTTAATCCATAATTTATCTCTTACAATTTTTCTTTTATCAAAAATCTCTTTCCCAACACTGGATTTTTTTCAGTATGTCTCCTATTTATAGCTTGTTCCTTCTCCTTCACAACTTAATTATTATCTAGCCATGGGGCCCTCTTGTCTATTCACTCAATGGTCTCTCTAGGAGCTTTGGACACTATCCACAGTGTTAGTTACCTGTATACAGATGACTCACAAATGCATGTCTCTAGACCAGACGTCTCCCTGAGTTCTAGCCATACATCTAATAGTTTACACTTGACCTCTCCGATTGGACATATAAAGAATCTATAATCTTAATGTTCCCACCTCACCCCAACCAAATATGGTTCTCTTCCAGTGTTCCCTATCTCAGTAAGTGACACTACCACCTACACATTATACTTGGCAACTTCTACACCTTCCCCTTATCTTGAAACCACTATCTTTTCACTCTTCTCTGGTATCACCTACTTCAAGATGCCATCATCTCTCACCCCTAGTATTATTTTGCCTTTACTATATCCACTGACATACTAAGAAAAGTCAAGTTAAAATAGGGCTATGCCCTACAAGTTCAAGGCCATTGCAATTACTCAATACCCCAGGACATCAGGATAAGAAAACATTTTCGATTTGTATAGCTTCCAACCATTTACACCTATACCTTAGACCAACATACACATATACACATACACATGCTATTCACATCACAGCATAGTTGCCACCTATAGCAAGTTCAGTATTGTTTACTATTTATCTTTCTGCTCTTCTCATCCACCTAGCCTTGCAAACTTCCCAGTACAAATTTTAATCACAAGGTCAAGATCTACAGCTCTCTTATTTTAATGGGATATTTATTCAGGACTTGCTCAAGGTGAATGCCGATGACTGCCAAAGTCAAGACCTGAATAGATTTAGTCATAGACAGTGAGGTATAGATTTCACATCTTTATTTTTGCAACCTCTTCAGAACAGGCCTAAAACAATGACATTCATCAGGTTGATTTACATGTTACAGTATTTTAGAAGGCAAACTGGTGTAATGGACTTATGGGCTGTGAAAAACCAGGTCTAAGCCCAGATCCCCCACTTACTAGCTGGGTAATGTCAGGCAAACTACTTAACCTAAGAGGACTGTTGGGAGTTTTGAATCTGAAAATACAGAATGACAACAAGGACGGTGCTGTGATTTCAGATTTCAGAGGACTGGCTTTGGAGTCAGAAAAACCTGACTTCAAGGTTAAGTCTATCACTTACAAGATCTTAGGACAATTTCTTAACCTTCTCTGGACCCCAATTTCCTCATGTGTAAAATGGAGATAATTCTACCTATCCCACAGGGTTGTATTAAAGATCAAATTAATTCAGGGACAAGTGTTTGGCACAGCAACTGGCAGTAGGTGGGATACAGTGGCACTCATGATGGGGAAAAGAAACTAGGAGAAAATGAGACACATGCCATGCAGTCCTTGGCCAGGGAAAAGTGAGAGGGATGCTGAGTGAGCTGTTGCCAGCCGAATCGAAAAGCGGAGAGGGAAGAGAATAAGGAAACCAGGAAACAGAGTGACCTGCAGCCAGAAATCTATCACCAGTCAGTAAAAAGTGAGAAGAGATAATGAAGAAAACACCCAAAGTAAAGGAAATGAGAGACTACACAGTCCCAAAGAGAGAATATTGGAGACGAGGACTTCCTGATGATTTTCAGTTCCTGTGGAGCCATCTATAATTCATAGTATGTGATTTCTCTGCATTATAACAACAACAAAAAATTTTTTCAGGTAACTTCATAGTGGAAAAACCTAACAAACCCTACCTCAGCCAGGTGACCAAGGTCAACATCAACAGTGATTAGTCATGTTTATTGTAGGTGGGTAACTTGGATATGATGTGATGACAGTGGCACTTTACCTCTGTGGTCCTCCTCCCAAAAACACAGAACCTCAGTCCAATTATAAGTAAAACATCAGACAAACCTCAACTGAGGGACGTTCTACAAACATTTGACCTGTACTCCTCAACACTGTCAAGGTCATCAAAAACAAGGAAAATCTGAGACACTATCACAACCAAGAGAGGCCCAAGAAGACATGCTAGGTTCAATGTGGTATCTTTGCTAGGATCCTGGATGGAAAAAGGACTTAAGATAAAAACCAAGGAAATCTGATCAGACTATGGACTTTAAGAATGTATGAATGTTAGTTTATTAATTATAAAAATAAACTATACTAATTTAATATGTTAACAATGGCCAACACTGGGTGTTCTTTGTACTATTTTAAAAATGTTTCTCAAAATCTAAAACTGTTCTAAAATAAAAATATTCAAAAAATGTTTTTTCTTTGAGCTAGACTTAGACAAGATCTGACCATACAACCAAACAATATCCCTGGCTAGACCAGGTTGAAGCCTGGCTCTGGCACTAACTGGCTGTGTGACCTTAAGCAGGTTACTTGTAATCTTAGAGCTTCTTGACTCATCTGTAACATGGAGAGAACACATTATAAGATTTACCAAAAGGATTGAATGGCTCAATGCGTGAACAGAATCAGCACTCATTCAGAATAATAACTGTTATCATTTTTACTACTACCATTATTATTTAAAGGCTCATTGCCCAGTACATGGCAATACTCAACAAATATTTCCTTTGTCCATTCCTCCTGAGTATTGGTTCTTTATGACAGATACATGCACTACCTAGAATATCAATAGATTTCAAATGTCTGTGCGAACTCTATTAAGACAAGCACAGTATATATTCTACTACACAAAATGTTACCCTGCACTAGAGTCATGTGCCTACTCAAAGCATCTACTGTGGAGAGGTATTTACTACATTCTGCCAGGCATTTATCCAGGGTGCCAGGCATTTATCCAGGGTGCACAGGCTGACAGTTTGTCATGGGCTGCCTTGGTCTCTTTCATCTTTTTCAAACCCTAGGTTGAGTTGGCCTCAGTCTTGTCTACTCATAAAATTTGCTAGTATTTCCATGTGGTCAAAACTTCTACTCTCCCACTAAATAAGGAGGATCTCTTTAAAAATGGAGTGGGTGGTAAATGCACTGTTAAGCCCATACATGAAATTCTAATATAAATATAGTGTCTTTTTTTTTTTTTTTTTTTTGAGACAGTGTCTTGCTCTGTCACCCAGGCTGGAGTACAGTGGCACGATCTCGGCTCACTGCAACCTCTGCCTCCCAGGTTCAAGCGATTCACCTGCCTCAGCCTCCTGAGTAGCTAAGATTACAGATGCCTGCCACCACGCCTGGCTAATTTTTGTATTTTTAGTAGAGACAGTGTTTCACCATCTTGGCCAGGCTGGTCTCGAACTCCTGACCTCAGGTGATCTGCCCACCTTGGCCTCCCAAAGTGCTGGGATTACAGGCATGAACCACTGAGCTTGGCCAAAATATAGCATCTTTTGATAAATTTTTTTAAAAAGCCAACTTTCTAAAACAAATCAGGAATGTGACCTCTGTGTTATTCAGGATGGTATAAGCAAAGAAAAGGAGAAAAGTGATATTTCATAGTCATTGTACTGTTTTCACAAGAAAAGATACTTTCTTGAAAACACAAAATATCATAAACTCATTTTTGGTAATATATATAAATATCATATAAAATACACAAGCACAAAAAAGAAAAATATTTCTAAGTTTGAAAAGTACATGTCCCCCATCTTAACTCTGATGTTTAAAAAATTCTCTACATTCCTTTGGTTTATTTTATGTCAATAGACAGTATTTTTCAGGCTTTGTCCCAGCTCTGGCCCTATCCATTCAAATGTGATTCCATTTCATTTCACTGCATCAACATATGGAGCACGTGGAATACATCCTTGGCACAGTGCTAGGCCTTCTGAGGACACAAAGGAGGAATGTCACAATCCCTGTCCTCAGGTGACTTACTCTAGAACAGAGGAAATGAAACATGAAGATTATTATTATATGTGCTTGGCTAGAATATAAGAGCTATAAAAGAAACTTAATCAAAGTGTCATGAGATCGCTGAGGAGAGAGATGTTAATTCCAGCCAGAGGGATCAAGAAACTCATGAGCAAGGGTTGATCCTAAAAAATTGGTATTTTGACAGCGAGAGAAGGGCAGGAGGGGGAAGGACCCAAGAAGTGGGAGGACATTCATAGAAGCCGGAAAGTGGAGTTCATAATCCAGCTTAGTCTTAACTGTTTCACATCAACAGCATTCTGTTGCTTCTTAAGCATAATATCTCAGTTTTGTAAAGTTCACCAGATGTGAGTTTTTTCTTTGCTTGCTTTGTTTTGTGTTGTTTTTGAGACAGGGTCTGGTTCTCTCACCCCGGCTGGGGTACAGTGGTGAAATGGCTCAATCTTGGCTCACTACAGCCTCCAACTTCCAGGCTCAAGCAATCCTCCCACCTTAGCCTCTGGAGTAGCTGGGGCTACAGGCACATGCCACCACGCTCGGTTAATTTTTGTATTTTTTATAGAGACTGGGGTTCTCCATGTTGCTGAGACTGGTCTCGAACTCCTGAGCTCAAGTGATCCGCCCACCTCAGCCTCTCAAAATTGCTGGAGTGCTGGGATTACAGGCGTGAGCCACCATACCTGGTTCTCTTTTTTGTTGGATTCTTTCCTATCTATCAGAGTAACTGGGTGTTGGGGCTCAGAAAATGATACCCAAGAGTGAAGGCCTCAGAAGCAGCCTCAAAAGCAAAGCTTCCCTCTGCTCTTCCCCTGACCTCTTGTCTCTCACTCCTCCTTCTCTCCCACCACACCCCACCCCACCCGCCCCATGGCGAGCCATAGCAACTAAGAATTCCCCTTTCCCAAGTAGGTAATAGAAATCTGAATCCATTTTCCCCAAAGCCAGCCATAAAACCTGAAAATATGATTTCAATCTTAGCCCACCTCTGTGTGTAAGAGCTGGCCATTAAGAAATTCGCTACCCGGTCTGATTATAGGTCCTAAGACCCCCATTCCAGAAAGGGTCCTGCCCCATGCCCCAAAGGAAGGAATGCTGCTCAGAGAGGCCAACAAGAATCTAGACAGACGGGCCTTGCTGGCTTTCCCTACTCCGCCTAACAGCATTCGATCATACCTCTATGTGTGTGTGTCCAGTCACAGTTCTACACAGCTGCTCATTCGCTAAACCTAAACATAAAAATGGATTGTTTTCCCTGTATCTTTGGGTCTTTGTTCTGAAGGATCCCAAGTAACATAAAACTATGATTAAATACATTTGTTATGCTTTTCTCTTATTAACTGGTCTTTAGATGTCGGCAGTGATCCTTAAGATTGGAAAGAAAGGGGTTATCTGCTTTCCATCCCTATGTGGGTGATGCACAGCATTTAATTTTGTCCTGATTCCTGGAGAAACTTCCCCTCTGGGTCACTCTAGCCTTTTATAGAAGAGACTTGTGATGCCACTGTGATTGTCCCTGAGATTTAATTTGCCACGTTTAGGTTTTCTTTATGTGAATAACTCAACGCAACTTAGAAATCTGACTTTTAAAGAACCGATACTATTATAAGGTCAGCGCAGTGGCTCATGCTTGTAAGCCCAGCACTTTGGGAGGCCAAGGTGGGTGGATCACCAGAGCTTAGGATTTTGAGACAAGCCTGGGCAACATGGCAAGACTGTCTCTCTACCAAAAATAAAACATTCACCGGGTGTGTTGGCATGCGTCTGTGGTCCCAGCTACTTGGGTGGCTGAGTTTGAGCCTGGCAGGTGGAGGTTGCAGTGAGCCAAGGTCACTGCCACTGCACTCCAACCTGGGTGACATCTCAAAAAATAAAGAACCAATACTACCATAAAACAGGGAATATATGCTCAAGGGAATTACCTTAACAGGACACTTATAAAATGAAAAATCTAAAAAGAGATGTATGTTTTCACAAATGCAGAGCTCAGAAAAAATGTAGTCATTCTTGTCATCAACTGTCCCTAATGGATTCCAGTTCATATGTAAGATCAACCTTTATGAATCGTAGGGTGTTTCAATCAACCAAGTATGTGAGGTTTAGGCAAATTGCTGAACTGAACTTCAGTTTTTCACAGGTAAAATAAAAATCTAAGTTGTCTACATGGAATCAGAAAATTAAAGGATC
Source organism: Mandrillus leucophaeus (assembly GCF_000951045.1). Classification (NCBI taxonomy): domain Eukaryota; kingdom Metazoa; phylum Chordata; class Mammalia; order Primates; family Cercopithecidae; genus Mandrillus; species Mandrillus leucophaeus. Next base: position 608,165 of record NW_012106253.1, read on the forward strand.
AGAGCTCTAGAACCTACTGAGAAATGTGCTTGGACATAAAACTAAGCCTTGATAATTTTAAGAGATATGTCTGGAAACCTTAGAAAATTCTCAAATGTCCCCAAAACACAAGGTAAGACATGGTGGTTAAAATGGTCACTAACCTGGACTCAGTGACTCATGCCTATAATCCAAGCCACTTATGAGGCTAGGGTAGGAGGCTAGGAACTCCTACCCTAGCCTCATAGGGTAGGAACTTGAACCCAGGAGTTAGAGACAAGCCTGGGCAACACAGTGAGACCTCATTACAAAAGAAAAAAAATAAGGCTAACCTAGGAGCCAAGTAACTCTCTGTGAGGTGGTGGTGCCATGGCCTACAGGATAGCCTGGGATAGGCAAGTATCATGGCTAAGAATGCCTGTGGTCTGCCTGAGATGGGTTCTAAGAAATCCCTGCTGGTAGCAATCCTGTCTAACTAGCTCCTCTAGATAGAAATAGTCTTCCATAAACTGTGACTAGGTTTACTCCTCCATTCAATAAAGGATCACTAAGAAAAATCTAATTGTAATTGTATAATCGTATTTTAGAAAACTGGATCACAAGAGCCATGATATCCCCAAATCTATCTTCACAATTACAAAGTATACAGCATAGGAGGGGGAAGGAAGGAGTCAAACCAGTCTGGTGGGAATCAAACCTTCTCCACCTGATGTGGGAATGGCTTCCTGGAGGAAGCAGTCATTACTGCAATAACTATTGGGGTTCCATCTGCTGCTGGCATGTCTGGTCAGGACTTGAAATCAGAGAGGCCCAAGTGGGCTATAACACAGGAATTCCAAGTAGCAAGGACTTGATGTATTCCACCTCATCTAGAAATAGATTCACATGTCTTGCTCTTCTATTTAAGTGAAAGCTGTTTGAAGACAAGGACCTTGACATTTTGTAATCCTTCCCGGCTCTCATGCAGTGCCTGGTACCAGGTACTGATAGATGTCAGTGAACGGTATGAATTCACATCACGCAACCCCAGAGCTGGAAGAATCAGAGAGTTACTATTCACTGCTCCTGCTAGGATAGCTGGACTCTTCCCAGTCATGACCCTGGCAAAGGAGAATGATAATCCTTATAGATGAGGAAGGAAATCCAGCACTGAAGCTTTTCTTGTCTCTCCCAGGTGTAAATGTGCCCAAATAGAAAACAGAAAGATGAGCATACATATTGGCTCTGCAAATATTATACACAATAGTGAGCTCTCTTCCCCATCCCATAGCCACCTCATCCTACCTCACCCCACCTTCATGGCAGAAAAGTCTGGGCTATGGAGCTAAATAATAACGCTAAGTTTAATTTCATTCACATTTACTAGGTACTATGATAGATTTTTTACTCTTGTTCAAAAATATTTTCTCTTCTTCCCTGTGGGAGAATTATTTTTCCTTTCCTCACAGGAGGCAGACTTGGCAGTATGGTTTCCTTTGGCAATGAAATGCAAGTGGAAGTAACTCTCTCTTCTGAGAGAAGCTTGAAGAGACAGTTCATGGCTTAATATTATCCCTTTCTCCTCTGCCATGAGATCTGTACCATTCCAGATAAAAACTACTCTATCAGGCCAGGCGCGGTGGCTCATGCCTGTAATCCCAGCACCTTGGCAGGCCAAGGTGGGCGGATCACCTGCAGTCAGGAGTTTGAGACCAGCCTTGCCAACATGGCGAAACCCCCTCTCTACCAAAAATACAAAAATTAGCTGGGGGTGGTGGTACACGCCTGTAATCCCAGCTACTCAGAGGCTGAGACAGGAGAATCGATCGAACCCAGGAGGTGGAGTTTGCAGTGAGCCATGATCACACCACTGCACTCCAGCCTGGACAACAGAGTGAGACTCTGCCTCAAAACAAACAAACAAAACCCACCCCATCAGCCTGGGTCCCACATTAAATAGGATGTAGAGCAGAGGCCAAGCTGGCCAATGGTGGACACCTGGTATAGGCAAGAAAATAACCCTTTTTTTCTCATAAGCTACCAATATTTTATGGTAGTTTGCTACTGCAGCATAACATAGCCTAGTAGATTGATACAAGCATACTCTCTAAGCATAGGGAAGTGTGCTCGCTGCTAGGAATACAAAGGCAAATGGCACAGATCCTTATTTTAAGAGATTCTGATTGAGTGATGGAGGCAAAAACATACTCAGCAAAATATGATATGAATCAGATTTGTGAGGCAAATTGCATAGAATCTCTCTTGATAAACTTACCTTAAGGGAATGCAGTAGAAGGGCACACTGCAGCTGATTGGCTAACATGGTCCCTGTATCCAAAGAGTGGCATTTGAAGATTATAGAATCCAGAGGATTCTAGAGTGTATTATTTGTTATTCACAGAAATTAAGATGTAGAGTTTGCACAGTGGCTCACACCTGTAATCCCAGCACTTTGGGGGGCTAAAATGGGAGAATCATTTGAGCCTAGGAATTCAAGACCAGCCTAGGCAACACAGGAAACCCCATCTCTAAAAATGATTTTAAAATTAGCCAGGGATGGTGGCAAAATTAGCCAGGCATGGGGGAAAAATTAGTCAGGCATGGTGGTGTGTGCCTGTAATCCCAGTTACTTGAGAGGCTGAGGTAGGAGGGCCGCTTGAGCCCAGGAGTTTGAGGTTGTAGTGACCTATGATCACATCACTGCAGTCCAGCCTGGGCAACAGAACCAGATCCAGTCTCTAAAACCAAAAAAAAGAAAAAAAAAAAGAAAAAAATGTAAGATGTCCATATGTCCCAGTTTACCCAGAATAGCTCAGGTTTATACTGGTTGTTCTGGTGGCATTATCAATAGAATCTCCTTTTCTGCATCAAGGTATCCCAGTTTAGATGACAAATTATGCTATCACTCTAACAACAATAGAGCTTATGGGCTGCTAATAGCTAAGGATGGCCTACTGGACAGGCCATGTTTATCACATGGCTGTATGTACTGGTCAGACCATGTGTTCCAGATAGACCAGCATGTCCAAGATGGCCTGCACACCCGGATCCCTATGAAGAAAGCAGCCCAAAAGGCTCAAAATAAAACAAAACAAAACAAAAACAAAAAAACAAAACAAAAAAAATCTATGCCTTTCCATCATGATTCCCTAGCCCCCACTGATTAGACCTAAGAATATGCAGTCAAAGTTGTCCATGGATAGTCTGGACATAAGGGAGATTAACCAATGATATGGTTTGGTTGTGTCCCCACTCAAACCTCATCTTGAATTCCCATGCATTGTGGGAGGTAATTGAATCACGGGGGCAGGTCTTTCCCGTGCTGTTCTCATGATAGTAAATCTCACGAGATCTGATGGTTTTAAAAAGTGGAGTTTCCCTGCACCAGCTTTTTTTGCATGCTGCCATCCATGTAAGACATGACTTGCTCCTCCTTGCCTTCCACCATGATTATGAGGCCTCCCCAGCCATGTGAAACTAAGTCCACTAAACGCTTTTTCCTGTATAAATTACCCAGTCTCGGGTATGTCTTTATCAGCAGCGTGAAAACGGACTAATACAACCATTTACAAGATGACACATTTTGAAACTTGTTTATTCATTTAATAAATATTTATTAAGTACCTATTCTGTGCCAGACCCTCCATATGGTATAGTGACAAACTAACCCAACTAGATGTCCTCTCTTGGGAAGCATGGTATGGGAAGACACACAGGGGAAGGGAGCAGGAACAATGAACTTCACTTCTGAGATGATAACAAGAGGTCACCACAACTGCTGTTTATCTGGAACCCAGTGGGCTATCATCCCAGAACTCCTCGCTTCTTACTGAACATCCCAGTCGTGGCAATGCTGGAATGGTATGTATTAATAACCAGCTTTTGGTGCTGAGATGGTTTAAACTTCCTCCTGATTTCCACATGCATCTTTAAAATCAATCCCCACCTTGAGTTGCTAAAGTTAGCAAATAAAAAGATAAGATGCCAATTATATTTGAATTTCAGATAAACAGTGATATTGCATAGGACAAACTTATACTAAAAGATTATTTGTTGTTTATCTGAAATCCAAATTTAACTAGGTCTGCTAGATTTCTTCTGGCAACCTTACCCCTCTTGCATATGCAGGGATAGGCAGGACAGGAGGGTGGGGCACAGGGAATGTAGTAGCAGCAGCTAAGGGAGCTACTGTCAGCTCTGGTGCTGGTTCCATTTTCACCATTCACTCAACTTCAGTAAGATATTCCTTCTTGAAAAATCTCCACATTGAACTCCATTTCCAGAATCTGGAACCTCTCTTGGCCCATTATTCCTCAATTCTGATCTGGTCTCCTGAGCAGTGCAGCTTCATGGAAAGAGTTCAAATCATAGTGTTGCCATTAGTGATCGTGTATGACGTTGGACAAGCCTCTTAATCTCTCAGGGACTTGGTTTCATTAACAGGAATATGGAAATAAGAATTCCTTGCAGGGCTGTCAAAAGATGTAGGGCCATTCATTCATTTATTCAATCAATGATTGAACAAGTTCCCTCTTATGTTCCCTGCTGATGGTCATCAAGACATAGGCCCTTCCCTCAAGGAACTCACAATCCAGTGAGAGATATGAAAGAGTGAATTAGCAGATGAAATGCATTGTGATATAAACAGTTATGGGTATAGAGAACATTTCTAACCTAATGCCTAGCTCCTGACAGTTGCTCAAGAAATAACAACTAATATTATTTGTCTCTAGGGACAAAAATCTGGGTCTCTCCTTCTCCCTACCTCAACCTAGCATTCTTCCAAATGCTTAAGGGCTGTTGTGGTTTTCAGACCCAGAGTGAGGCTCCTGATGCCAGGCTGACATCTTGGGCTACCTTGCCAGACCTCCATTTTGGCTGCTCAGCCCCACTAACCTGCCAGCACCTCCTCTTACCTCCCACTAGGCCACCCGGTTGCGCGCCTCCCACCCTGAAAGCTGGCCCTGACCCACTGGTTCCGTCAATCTCTTTCAGGGCCCAGGCATCCACAGTAGAGATGGGCCAAGTGAGGACAATCCCTACCATGCCCCTTCACTTAGGCAAAAATATGCCTGTCTCATATAATAGTTCCCTTTTTTTAGCAAGACCTTCAGCATGCAGGCAATTGCTATGTGACGAGCATAGTGTTGATGTTAAAGATTTATAACAGTGTCAGAGATGGAAATAGCATATGATCCAGGTTTTCCAACCAGGAAGTGGGTTTATTCATGTAGCTACCTCTTTAATTCTGCTTCAACTTCCTAGTTTCTGGGTTGGCTTAAGCAATGTCAAAACCTGTGACTGCAGCGCCGGCAGCTTGAGAGTGGGAGTGTCAGTGCAGATCTATTTCTGTGGCAAGTTCTGTAGAGACTGAATTTAAAATATGAAAAGCAAAAGTGAGGCTCATGACGGTGCCATGAAAGGGGTGGGGGGAGGCACACAGGACTTCTACAGAAGCGCCATCAACCTCCTCCCAACTGCAAGTCATTACAAATGTTTCTCTATTCCAGCTTCTAACATGATGTGCCAAGCTGAAAAAGAGGCAAATCATTGTGGGGTTTTACTGTGCCTGCTTTTAGTAGCCAGCTCTGGTCGCGCCAACCCTCCTATCCTCTCGCCAGATATAGAGTTGCAACACAGAAGAGATTGTCTTTTGCTGAGTAGAGGAATGGCAAAGTCCCCACAAAACAGTCGTTGAAGAACTAGGCCTTACTGTGCGCTTAGGAGTCCAAAGGACTGAAGGAAGGAGAGCCGTTGAGGCATTGCAGTCCTGCAGTGCATTCCAGGCACAACGGGAGGGAGGCTGGGGGCAGTTGTTTTTTCAACTTAACTGTCCATAGGTATCTCCAGCAATAGCTGGGGTCCAACATCAGTGAATCATAAGATTTAAATGTCCAATGACAAAATTAGCATTAGCAAAATTAACGTGGGGTAGTCTTGTGGCAGTTTGAGTTTTTTATCCTTCTTGATGGGGTACACATAGAGCCTCTCGCATGTCCTCAATGGGTACAAAACTAGTGAAAAGGCTGTTTGTAGGGTGCTGTTTACTTGGCCTGCTCCCTCTACACATCCTCGCTTGCCAATTTCAGTTAGGCTTCCATACTGGCCTGGGAGCATTAAGAGGCCCTCGCTTACACCACAACTGGTTTTGAAAAGCATGAAGAAAACTGAGCACTCCTATGTATAATGAGCAAAGAGCTTAGGATGTGGCGGAGGGAGGAGGAAGACACAGGAACTCGCTCCCTTTTCTTCCCCTGAGGTATAAAGATGCTCTTGGCCCCGCAGCATCTTGTGTCTGGAACATCCTTCTGATCTTGCGAGCCTTCATTGTTCCAGTGGTGATTTGTGGTACATTGTCGCTAATTTTACTTTCTCTTTTAATGCCTGTGTCTGCTTTTTGGCATATCTTACCATTCCTTCTCCATGGAATAAACTTCAACCAGAAATGGAAAAAAGTATTTCCAACAGATAAACTTTTTCACGTGTCTAGCTTTTGCAGTACAATTCATATTTTCAACATAAATTTTTTCATTACCAGATTGGAAAAGATTAAGTTTAAACTCCATGATGGCCATGTCATCATTTATTTGGATTACCTCCCATTTTTTAGTATAACTTCTTAGTGATACGGAGACTAAAAATTTCCAGAACTGAAAATACATTTTTTAAGCTATGAGGTATTATCTGTAGCCCATGGAGTTTTATTCATTTATTAATCCAACTAATAAAGCGTTCCTTGAGTACAAGATGCTATACCCAAAACTAGGTGTTATAAATTCAGCAAAATAGGCACAGCCCCTGCCTTCAAGGAGTCAGCATTAATTCTCACACCTTTTTTTTTTTTTTTTTTTTTTTGAGACAAAGTCTTACTCCGTTGCCCAGGCTGGAGTGCGGTAGCACGACCTTGGCTCACTGCAACCTCCGCTTCCCAGGCTCAAGTGATTCTCTTGCCTTGACCTCCTGAGTAGCTGGGACTACAGGTGCTCGCCACCACGCCTGGCTAATTTTTGTATTTTTAGTAGAGACAAGGTTTCACCATATTGGCCAGGCTGGTCTCAAACTCCTGGTATCATGATCCACCCGCCTTGGCCTCCCAAAGTGCTGGGATTACAGGCGTGAGCCACCACACCCGGCTGCCCATTCTTTATTTTACAAATATTTATTGAGCACTACAATCTACTAGACAATTATGATCAGGCCTGAGAATACAGTAAGGAACAAAATAATGTCCTGGTCCTCATAGTATTTCTGTATTCTTAATTTTTTTTCTCTGTTCTAATGGCCTATTTTATATAAACTTTTGGTTCTACAACTGAAAAACAACTATGATGACAATTACCAGTGGTCTAAGAAAATGCCCTTTCAAAATTTTTAAACTTTTAATTAATTTCAGCTATTTTAGCCAGTTAAATGTAAGTCAGATTTATCCTGCTTGAGTCAATTCATTAAACTGAAGTCTTAGCTGTTTGAATGCTGTTTTGGGGTTTTTTTGTGTTTTTTGATTTTATTTGGAGACATAGTCTCACTCTGTCACTGAGGCTGGAGTGCAATGGCATTATGGTCTCAGCTCACTGCAACCTCTGCCTCCTGGATTCAAGCAATTCTTGTGCTTCAGCTTCTCAAGTAGCTGGGATTACAGGCACACACCACCACATGCCCGGCTAATTTTGCATTTTTAGTAGAGACAGGGTTTCGCCATGTTGGCCAGGCTGGTCTCGAACTCCTGACCTCAAGTGATCCACCTGCCTCAGCCTCTCAAATTGCTAGCATTACAGTCATGAGCCACGGCACCCGGCCTGAATGCTGTTTTGTAAAAGAAAACACAATCAGAAAGACTCTATTTTCCAGGAGATTCTGCTGATCATGGCTATAAAATAAACACTTTTATATCCATCCTAATGGATTTCTTAAATTTTTATTTAGACAAGGAAAATAATTCGCTAAAAATAAATAAAATCAACTTATAATTCTACCCAAGAAGAACTAACAGGGGTCTGATATACCCTCCCATCAGAAACATTGAAAATAACAGGCCAAGAAACACAGGACTTCAGTTAACAAATGACAGTGATCTTTGAGAGGTGGGCCCTATGTCTGCCCCAGCTTACTGCTTGGAGAGCATTTCCAGGCTTCAGGGCAGGGGCAGGGAAGGAAACCTGGCTGAGTCCAAGAGTCTCCTTGAGTTGAGGAGACATTGCTGAATGCCTGCAGGGCCCCAGGCACCTAGAGTTCACAGGGTAGGGGATGGGTAGAGAAGAGAGCTCTAATTTAGACTGAGAAGAAAGCAGCTTTCAGTTTGCTTTAAAGCTAAACTGTTACGCAAAAGTAGTAAGACCTGAAAATGTTCCTTGACTGTTCAGAGGAAATTGACTCTAGGGCATTTTCTGTGAAAGAGCTCTATCATCCGTCTGACTGAACACCACAATTTTGCTACTTGATAGTTTGAAAGCAACCATAAGGCCTAGAGGCTCCCAAATTGGTTGTATTTGGAGAAATACTCCTTCCTGAGTTGGGTACTAACTTACAATAATTTCTGTTTTGGTCTGGCTAGCTAAATGATGTAGATGGTGAAGTAAAAAACACATCCTAATAACAAGAACCATTGCCAATCACCTGGCATCGGATGAATAGGAACACCAGCCTATATCATCCGAGATATGATCTACCACTTCCTCTGTAGGCCTTGGTGGTTAGGGATGTATCCTTAAAGGCCACCCTCATGTCTCTGTCTCATCCAAGAGGCCCACTGTTATTCACCTGAATATAAGCAACTCATCTGTTTTCATGATAATTATCATGTTCTGACTTCGTTTCCTTATTGATCTACGGCAGCATTGATAATCCTCCATTTTAACATCTTTAAGATCTTTGTTGTTCATAATTCCTAGATTCACTGTGCTTTCATTTGCAAGGAGTATCAGTGTTGAGTGTCTTTCTTGATTCACCTCATGAATGTCATTATATTCTGTACTCATCATATTAATAGTACTCATTGTACTACCCTTAATTCTTACATTAATACTACTCATTATACCAGCTCTACTCCTACACACCCTCTCTGTATAATTTAGTCTACTGCCATGTTTCCAACTTCCAGCTATAAAATTGAATTTCCCATTTATCTCCAGAGATGAACGCTTGACCTACATTTTCAGCTGCTTTCTGGACTTCTCTACCTATATATCCTGCAAGCACCAGAACATGTGAATTTTCCCTATTCCTGATTCCAATTAACAGCACCATGGTCCACTAAAAGACTCAAACCAAACTGCCATCACCACCACAAATTCTCACCAAGTGCTTAGTCTTGAGTCCCTTGAAGAAGCCTATTTATACAACATGAATATTACTCAAATCTGCACCCACATCCCCATCTTTTTTCCACCTCTCATGTATCCTTTTAAACACAGATCTCGTTGGAAGACAAAATAGACCATCTTAAGCCCGTGTTCAAAAAGTGTCCTGCTTTTTAAAAGATGCCATGATTAAGCAGCATAGAGGATAGAAGAGAGAACATCCTTCTCTTTACAAGCATGTACAAATAATAAATCAAATTCAACAAAATATTTTAATACATAGCTGAGCTCAAAAGAAAAAAAGGAGACCAGAAACAAAGCAGGATCCAAAGCCAGAACATTCAGCTAAAATAACAACATGGCCTGGTGGTACATTGGGACCATTTGGCCATTAGGAGTAGAAGGACAGAAAACATAGCCTTGAGGTCACGCAAGGTGAGGATCTGGAACTGAGATTTTTAACTGGTACTCAGAAGAGCCTGTCACCAGGTCTTGGGAATTGTCAAGGTAGATGAAATCTGCTCAAGGTTCTCTGTGGAGATGTAAGTCTCCCAGGAGAAACTGAAATCTCAGGCCTTTAACACACACTGGAGTGGAACACAGTATTACAGAATCTGAAGCCTGAAGAAACCTGCAAGTTGATGGTATTTTGATATAAATATTACTTCTATACCAATGAAACCCTTGGAGCATCTAATAGAAGCAAAGACAAAATAACCCTATAGTCACCATTTCACCACTCTGCAAGCATGAGACCTCTCAAAAATAAATACTATGTTATGAAGATGAGCTTACAGCACAGGAGGACAGGATTTACTAAGAAAAGTTGTAGACATAACAGAGAGATTCACACTACCAAGAATATAGCATAAAATAACAATCTGGGAGTAACTACAAAATAAAACTGCTGCCTTAAAACTATTAAGGAGGTGAAAGAAGAAAAAATACAAAGAAAATGGAAATATAAAATGATGGACAATTTGGAAAAGAACATTTATAACATCAAGATGAAAAATTTAGTCATTGAAGTTAAAAGCTCAATGAACTGAGGAAACAGTAGGTTATATGTAGCTGAAGAAATCATTAGTGAATTAGAAAATGGCTCCAAGGAAATTATGCATAAAGGAGCACAAAGAAATGAAGAGACAGAAAACAGCACAGAAAGGTTAAAATAAGATCCATCTGGAGAACAGAATGAGAAGATTCAGCATATATAATAGGAATTACAAGAGGAGAGAATAAGCAGAATGACAGAGAAGTCATCTTTGAAAAGATAATAACTAAGAAACTTGTAAGATTGACAAAAGGCATGAATCCTCAAATTTAAGACTGAGACTCAGAGAGTCTGTCACCAAACAAAATACATGAATTCTCGAATTTAGGAAGCATATCTAGTAGCATAAATAAAAACCATTCTGCTTTTTATTGGTGAGACTCCAAAACACCAGTGACATAATAAAAAAAAAAAAATCATCATAGCAATCGGAGAGAAAAGACAGATAATCTAAAAAGGAATAATAGTTAGACTGCCAGCATGCTTCTCTCCAATAATAATAGAAGCCAGAAAATAATGAACAAAGGTTTGTAAAATGCTAAAGGAAAAACAACAATGATAACCAGCAGAAAGAAGTTGGCTCACTCAAGCTCAATAATTGAGGCAAGTTCAATACAGGGACTAGCTGCAAAGGTAAGGGCAGGTTTTAGAAAAAGCAACAAGAATGATATGATACCCCAGGGTTAATAACAGCCGGAAATGGTACAACTCCTAAGCTTAAAGAAACAAAAGGGGGTCACTTACTGGGACCTGCCGAAAGTTGATGGGGAAGGCCACCTATTTGGTAGCTTTAGCCTTTAGTTAAGGGATGCAACCAACCTAAAGTAACCCCTCAGAGAAAAGTAGAGGAAATAAATACCCCATTTTCACTCTCCCTCCAACCAATTTCTACCAGACTCTCCTATTGCTTTACCCAACCAGAAGCCAGGAGAAGGATGTGGAAGGGTAAAGAATGGGTCTAAGTGGGGCAAAAAGATAACATCCGATCATCCCCAAATCCTGCTCAAACCAAATGATTCTTCAAATCTGAGGTCAAATAAAGACTTTTCCAGACAAATACTTAGAAATGTTATTACACCAGATAGCTAAAATAAGTGCTTAAGAATACATACCCTTTGAAAGGAAGAAAATAAGTCCGTAAGAAAATAGCAGGTTAAAGACAAATTGTCAAACAATAACATGTATACACCTGTAGTAAATCTACACAAGGATAGGCTATAAGTACAGTAATAGTAATAATGACTCATGGGAAGGGCACTAAACACAATGCCAAACAACGATTTTAGATATGGAACGGAGTGGTGATTGAAATTATGGCATTAAAATATGTGTATTGATTAGAATGATAGCGATATTGATCAACTTTTTACTTAATACTTGATGTAATATCAAATATTTTAAAATGCAATAGTTGGCTGGGCATGGTGGCTCACGCCTATAATCCCAGCACTTTGGGAGGCTGAGGCGGGTGGATCACTTGAGGCCAAGAGTTCAAGACCTGCCTGGCCAACATGGTGAAACCCCATCTCTACTAAAAATACAAAAAGTAGCAGGGTATTGTGGCAGGCACCTGTAATCTCAGCTATTCGGGAGGTTGAGGCAGGAGAATCGCTTGAACCCGGGAGGTGGAGGTTGCAGTGAGCGGAGATCGTGCCACTGCACTCCAGCCTGGGTGACAGAACAAGACTCTCTCAAAAAAAAAAAAAAATGCAATAGTAATCACAAATAGAATAGAATATTTAACTTCCAAATAACTAAAGGGAAAATAGAGAATGATGAAAATATAATCAATCCAGTAAAACTCAGAGAAATTTTTAAAATGTAGTAAATAGAAAACACAAAATAAGATAGTAGAACTAAATTTAAGGGAGATAACTGAAAATGTTCAAGAAGATATTTAAATGCAAATGAAGTAATCTTTCTGGTTAAAAAACAAAACAAGTATCCTCCTATGGCTCCTAATTATCTCTCCAAACACTTTTGCTACAATGCATACAAGGCTCTATCTGCCTCTGAATCTTACAAGATTCTTTTGACTGTAAGTGACAGAAATTCAACCCAAACTTGTTTAGATAAAAACAGACGAGGCATTTTTTATTTGCTCACATAATCTAACATTGCAGAGTGAGAAGTAACTGGCAGTAGAGACTCAAACCCCCAAAACCAGTTGTCTTCCTCCAGGTAAGCCAAGCCTGACACCTTGTAGAGTTCAGTATTTCTTTCTCAGGGTTCTGAGACTTTCTTACATATAACTATGTAATAGAAGTCATTCCATTGTGACTACCATTATTTACATGTCTGTTCCCCTGCCCTAGTTACTAAATCCTTTGAAAACAAGTACTACGCACTTTTCATCTTCATGGCCTCATCTTCTAGTGTAATTCCCAACACATAGTAGTCAGTTAATCAATTTTAATGAAGAAAGAAAGAGTTGATGTTTTGGATCATTCTTATTTCTGTACCTATTCTCTCTTTCCTATCGGAGAGTCAACTTTTTGAGGTGCTTTTATTCCATCCATTCTACATTCAGTTCCTGTTCCTTCAACACAGAAGGCACCTAATATATATTGAATAATATATATTAAAAATACATAATAAATAAAAAGAACTCTCTTCCTTTTCTAATAGAACTGAGTTGTGCAAATTAAATGCTATAAATTCTGTATGTTCAGCTTTAAATTTTCAAATGTTATTTTGAAATTACTACAAATGTGCTTTGTACCAAACACTGTGGTCAGCAAGTGCTGACTCAGCTTCTGCTCAAGTGAATGGAGCAGTGTGCTCCTTCTACATCCCAGACCCAAGTCTGTCTACACAAACATGGGCTCACCCTCCACTGCAGGCTTTTCCCCCTACATTTCAGTGGTGGTTCAGTATTCCCTACAATGATACTTTCAAGCTGCATCAGTAATTTTTAATACTTCCACATGTCAATCAACAAAAGATTATCCATTTACCCACAACACTACTCAAAAGAGGGTATTGATTGAACTTGACAACATTTAAGTAGAGCCTTAATTTGTGGAATTAGCAAAATAAGAGAATGAAAAGGCTTCAATTAGTAGAAATGTAGGTAATCATATAAAAGATTAGCCAAGGCACAGGTTGGGTAGGGCATAAAATTAGTGAGGGCAAGGCACAACTTGTCTGGTAAGCAAATTCTCACCCTCCTTGTTCCACTGCCTTCTTATTAGACATTAAAAGCACTTAATTAAAACCAGTAAAGAAATTATAGCAAGGAAAAAATAGAGTGTGCCAGATATAATTAGAATTGTAAGTGTCTTGGAAAGCCTGCCTAGAATAGTTTTTCCAAGCTTGTCAAGTTTCAGAGCTCACAAATCTTGTCATGCAGCTCAGCTCAGTTCTTGGTCTCCCATCCCCCTCCAGCTGCTCTTCTCAGCCTCCTGAGAATGCATGTATTTCCATATGCTTATTGTGTGTCTCATAAAATGCATTGCCACTATATGAAAAATGTATGAGACACACCATACCGTGCAAAACAATGTCTCAAAATCGGCCAATTATATTTTGTGCAAGTTCAGAATTGTTCATGATGTTTCTAATACACTAATACACTGCGCTTCTGGCTGTGGGGACTGCGTTCTGCAGAGTTAAAACAGAGGGGTTGATAGCTTAATTGTGCTTAATAAATGAAAAGATGTTTAAAAATAACATGGAGAGTGATGCCAGTGTTTTTTAAAGGTCTACTTTAGCATTTACAAATTACATAAATAACCCTTTCAGAAAAAGGAGAAGTATATCATTTTTATACTGTTTCAAGTGACTAGTCATTTCTCCCCTCTGTCTTTCCACGATAGGAACTAAACCCCCCATCCAGTATTTCCATTCCTTCTTATCTGCTGCTGTATTTATCCCCGGGTGACTAATTCTCTCTCCTGACCCATCTTTCTGTCTGGTTTCCATCTATTAATCTCAGCCATTCCCTATCTTATGAACCTGCTTCCTGTGTCTTTTTTTTTTTCCTGTCTTCTTCTATTACTCAAATACATATTCCCTATTAACTCTTTTCCTTCTGAAGCTTGCATTGAATTGCTTTTGTTAGATTTTATCCTACTTTTTGTTTATTTTTGATCATAACTCTCCTAGTTTTCCCCACTGCTTCCTGAAGTCATCTTATATTTCAAATGCTATCACTGAATTGCAGACATATATGTTGTTTACCTAAATGTTATGTAAAACCTTCTGGTAACAGAAAAGAATTGTAATGATGTCCCCATGAAGATATTCTCCCAGCAGCAGTGTTACTAATATATTGAGAGATGTCCTTTTTCCATTTCCACTGATATCCAAGGAAGACAATTTGTATGAACCACAACAAGAAGTAACTTTGTTAAATATAAGGGACTTTGAGACAGTTATTCTCCTGTAACACTGGTTACTAAGATAAATTAAAACTCTCCTTTTTTAGGAGTCCTTAAAAATAGAAAACCTTCTCTAACTCCATTCACAAAGATAACTTGCTTCTCTTCACTCCAGAGTATTTATAACCTGAGCCACTCAACAACTAATTACATCCTGCCTTATATTATTATCTCACTATTTTGTGGATATATAGCTTGTCATTGTAGCTAAATTATAAGATTTTTGGCACTAGGAATTTGTCTCCATTTATATCACCTGCTTCTTAGTAATCTGTAAATACTTTAACCTAATTAGAACACATTCATGATGAATGATTGTTCAATAAATCTTGTTCTAATTAAAGAAAAAAGGGCATAGAGACAAAAATCCCTCAAGGTTTCTTCCAGTTTATTTTCCCACCTTCTAGCTCTTTATTGAATTTCCCTCAGTATCACATGCAAGTACACTACTCTCATTTCCTCTATTCCTTAGGCTTCACTCAGATCCCCACTCAGGATTTTGTGACTAAATCCTCAGTAGAAACTGGAGTCAAGTTCAGGTGCTACTCAGTCTTCCTACGAGAACCACTTTTTATGAAATGGTTATACTCACATTGAAATGTTTAGAATAACCCAAAAGGAATCAGTATACTGAAGAGATATATGCACTCCCATGTTTGTTGCAGCACGGTTCACAATAGCTAAGATTTGGAAGCAATCTGTGTCCATCAACAGATGAATGGATAAAGAAAATGTGGTATATACACACAATGGAGTACTATTCAGCCATAAAAAACAATGAGATCCTGTCATTTGCAACAACATGGATGGAACTGGAGATCATTATGTTAAGTGAAACAAGCCAGGCACAGAAAGACAAACATACCATGTTCTCACTTATTTGTGGGCTCTAAAAATAAAAACAATTGAACTCATAGAGAGTGGAAGGATTGTACCAGAGGCAGGAAGGGTAGTGAAGGGGTGAAGGGGAAGTGGGAATAGTTAACGGGTACAAAAAAATAGAAAGAATGAATAAGACCTATTATTTGATAGCACAGCAGGGTAAGTACAGTCAATAATAATTCTACATTTTAAAATAACTGAAAGAGTATAATTGGATCATTTGTAACACAAAAGATAAGTGCTTCAGGGGATGGACACCCCATTCTCCATGATATGATTATTATGCATTGCATGCCTATATCAAAACATCTCATGTACTCCATAAACATACACATCTACTGTGTAACCACAAAAATTAAAAATAAAAATAAAAAATTGGCTGGGCACAGTTGCTTATGCCTGTAATCCCAGCACTTTGGGAGGCTGAGGTAGGCATATCACTTGAGGTCAGGAGTTTGAGACCAGCCTGGTCAACATGGTGAAACTCCGTCTCTACTAAAAATACAAAAATTAGCTGGGCATGTTGGCAAATGCCTGTAGTTCCAGCTGTTTTGGAGGTTGGGGCAGGAGATTCGCTTGAACCTGGGAGGCAGAGGCTGCAGTGAACCGAGATCACACCACTGCACCCCGGCCTAGGTGACAGAGTGAGACTCCATCTCAAAAAAAGAAAAGAAAAGAAGAAAGAGAAAAGAGGAAAAAGAAAAGAAAAGTTCAGAATAGAAAGTCCAGTCAATTCTGAGGTTGAATGTTCTAAGATAGTGTTTTCCAAGATGTGTTCCACAAGAAGTCAAAAATTTTACACACAAAATTTTTCATAGCAAACATTTTGTTTAAAAGTTTGGAAGAGCTGATTTAAAGAATATTAAAAGAATTTCTTTACTAAACAATTGGTCAGAAACCTTTACATGAAAATTATTGCAGTAAATCTTAAAAGAGCAATAGAATCTGCAGAGTTTACTTAACTACAGAAAATTTTTCTTCAGTAGAGTGGTCCCCCCAAACATATCTTGAGAAATGTTTTAAGAATGAATGGATGAATAAAATCATTTTCTGAATGAATTAGTTAACTGGAATCTGTCTTTTTTCTAATGGAATGTACATGCCTTAGAAAACACACGCTGCAACCAAACTTTCACTGACACTCAGAATTTACCAGACCATTTAATTTGGCTCTACCTGTTAGAATCCCTCTTTCGCAGTTGTTAATCTGTCATATCTGTTGGGCATAAAGTTACATGACATGCACTGGGAAAAAATCAATATATCATAGGTACTTTAATGGTAGTAAGCACATTTTATATGTCTTTTTTATCTCTATTCTCGATAGATCTTGACAATTAGTTCTGCATCTAAAGAGATAATTGGGAATGTGAAGGGAAAGGAGCCATGCCATATGAGGAAGACTTATATGGATGCAGAGCTTTCTTCAAATACCTACAATGAGTAAGGCTTATTCTGTTTCACTCCAAAGAACTCAGCTGCAATGAATGAATAGAAAAGAGGCATAATTAGGTTCAGCATAAAAAAGAGTCCATAGCCCTACAACTGTCCAAAAATGGAATAGAAGTTGCAAGTTTTCAATGACTACATTTTGACAATGCTGTTGAGTAGATTCCTATTTTTTGGAATCACACCAATATTCTGTGCCTAGAGAGAAAAGTATTCATGTCCCTAATAACTGTATTACCAATCACATGTTATCTGCTTTACCAATAAAAAATAAGCAGGTTTATTTAAAGAAATACTGCATCTTAGTTATAGTTTATAAATAGAGATGATTGACTTTTATATAGTGTGGGCTCAATGAATGGGGCTGTTATAATTTGCTTTTTTGTACAAATTTTCCCACCACATCCATAGTAAACTATTCTTGCCTGTTTAAACTGCTTTTATCTGTGAGACTTCACAATTCTTTTCAGCTTTAAGATTCTATGGGTAGAAAGATTTGTTTTCTTTTGGATATATACCCAGTAACAAGATTGCTGAGTCCAATGGTAATTCTGAGTTCTTTGAGAAATCTCCAAACTGTTTTCCCCAATGGCTGAGCAAATTTACACTCTCACCAACAGTGTATGTGTTCCCTTTTCTCCACAGCCTCTCCAGCATCTGTTATTTTTTGACTTTTTAATAATGGCCATTCTGACTGGTGTGAGATGGTATCTCATTGTGGTTTGGATTTGCAGTTCTCTGATGATTAGTGATGTGGTACATTTTTTCATAAGTTTGTTGTCCACTTGTATGTCTTCTTTTGAAAAATGTCTGTTCATGTCTTTTTGTCCATTTTTAATAAGGCTATTTGTTTTCTGCTTGTTCAATTGTTTAAGTTCCTTGTAGATTCTGAATATGAGACCTTTATTGGTTGCACAGTTTGTGAATATTTTCTCCCATTCGGTAGGTTGTCTGTTCACTCTATTGATAGTCTCTTTTGCTGTGCAGAAGATCTTTAATCAGGTCCCACCTGTCAATTTTTGTTTTTGTTGTAATTGCTTTTAAGAACCTAGTCATAAATTCTTTCCCAAGGCCAGTGTCCAGAACGTCCTAGGTTTTCTTCTAGGACTCCTACAGTTTGAATTCTTACATTCAGATATTTAATCCATCTTGAGTTAATCTTCATTGTAATACTATTCACAATAGCAAAGACAGGGAATCAACCTAGGTGCTCATTGACAGTGGATTGGATAAATAAAATGTGGTACTTGTGCACCATGGAATACTATGCAGCTATAAAAAAGAAAAAATAATGTCCTTTGAAGCAAATGGATGCCTCTGGAGACTACTATCCAAAGCAAATTAATGCAGGAACAGAAAAACAAATACCACGTGTTCTCAATTACAGGTGGGTGCTAAATAGTAGATACTTATGTACATGAAGATGGCAACGATAGAAACTAGGGACTACAAGAGTGAGGAGGGACAGGGAAAGGTTTGAAAAACTATTGAGTGCTATGCTCAATACATGGGTAACAGGATCATGTATATCCCTAACCTCAGCATCACACAATATTCCCAGGTAACAAATCTACACATGTACCCCTAAAAGGGAAGATCTAAAAGTTAAAAAAAAAAAAAAACTAAAACTATTTTTAAAATAGAGCATAAATCCCATAAACCTGCATAGAAAACATGTTACAATACACACATCCATCTGAAATTAATAATTACACCTAGGCTTGTATCTGTCAGTAATTGTTTATGGAGCCTTGCTCAAATTACCCAAATTAACTTCAATCACTAGAGAGTGAAGTTAATAACATCCCAGTATACATCCTGTAGTTGATAAATATAAGATATTCAATAAATATTAACACAGTAATATTACCCAAAAAAAGAATCTATTGGTTCTTTTTCTCCCAAATGTATTTCCAGGGAAAGCATTGACCCTGAAAAGTCTTGGACAAAGTTAACATTAACAAACGAATCCCACTTTTGTATAGTTACCTTGCCTCCTCCATACAAATGTTCTTCCTGCTTTACACGCCTGTTCTCCAGTCTTTTGCCCCTCCTCTAAACCATTTCACATCCTCCTCTTTGCTCACAACTCCCCGTCTCTTCATTCTTCCTTGCCCAGCGTCCATTTTGAATGACAGCTCTAATACAGAATCAGGAATTAAAATGGAAAAACTACTAATAAAGAGTGAGAGAGACTAAAAGCCTCCACGTGGCCACGTGGCTCACTATTATCTCATCTTAAGTCAAATATTGACTGATGTAAAGAAATGCAATGTATCATCAATGCAAGGATCCAGTTGCTTACAAAATCAGTATCACTACTTTAGTTACCTTCAAATCATGCATATCTCAAAATATAATTTGAGTAGGAAGAAATCACTTAATTTTTTAAGATTTATTGACTCATTACATTCCAGATCCTGTTATGAGCACTTTACACGTATAAATACAGAAGTACTTAAAATCAAGATGTTTTTAAACTAACATTTTTCTATAATTATTAATGCATAATTTATCACCTTAATTGATGTCTTATCTCTCATAAGTTTATTTATAAATTTTGTGTAAAACATATGAAAAGAAGTGTGAATTTTGCAACTCAAATAACTCATTATTAAATATCAAAATCAGGTTCATTATATATACATATGACAGGAAACAGGGAGTGCCTCAAATTACCATTTTGTATTTCACATATATCAAAAACCTACTGAAATATACTAAACTGATGTCAAATTAATGAATGTATTGGCTATCTAGTGTTATCAGCAGATATTATGAACCAAAAGCAATGTGTTAAAGAAAAGAATAAAAGAGATATTTCTAAAAGAGCTTGAAGTTCTAAAATGAGATTCTGGGAACATATCCAGGCTCCTTTTCTCTATTCAGGTGTTTGACTCAAGTAAATTGTGACAAGAGTATAAGAGTATATACTCAAATAATGATCAGTTCATGTATTTCTCAGACTTCTACTGTCAGCACTATAATCACAGATCATTTTTACAAAAGCTAGAAAACTGTGTGAAGTCTATGTCTTCACAAAAGTAAATGTCTAGCAGCAAACCCACTTTAAAATAAGTTTGTATCCAGTCACAAAGTTGCATACTGGGTATGCAAAGGGTTGTCCTTTCTTGAATTTTTATTTTTTTAATTTTTCCATAAGTTATTGGAGTCCAGGTGGTATTTGATTACATAAGTTCTTTAGTGGTGATTTGTGAGATTTTGGTGCACCCATTACCCAAGCAGTATACACTGCACCATATTTGTAGTCTTTTATCCCTTGCCACTCTCCCACTCTTTCCCCCAAGTCTCCAAAATCCATTGTATCATTTTTATTTAGGGTTGTCCTTTTTAACATACTTTCTAAAATCAAGACAAAATTTGTGAAACAGTGGTTGTCATGACACTGGACTTCAGGTAGAGATGGAAAACAAAGGAGGTGAGCACTATGATTGCTCCAGCTCATTGCCTTGAGGGAGTTTCCAAGCAGTGGCAGAAAAAAAATGGAGAAAACTAGGCAGAGCCAGGTAGAGTACTTGAGATGAGGAGACAGGGTTGATAGTCCACAGAGAGTGGAGTTCTGGCGAGGAGATAGTTGCACAGGAGGGAATTCCAAAAATCTTCAGAGGGTGCTTTGAATCAGCATCTCACTAATCAGAACATCTGTGTAAAAAACCATGTGGAGCTAGGGATTAGAAGAAACATTATCTGGCTCTCACAGGCAAGAAATGATACCTGCTTCCATTAGCCAGACAAATAAACAAAACAAAACAAAACAAAACCTTATTTTCATGGGGTACTGAGTACTCAGAAAGGACTTCCATCCGTGGTAGGGAATAATTAGCCCTAGATTGAACACTTTTCTTGTCCCACCTAATAAATCTTAAAGACAGAACTCAAAAGGATGAACTGATTCCAAGTAACTTAATTGTATCCCAGAATAAAGTTCAGGAATACTTATAGGAGTACAAAAGTATCTAGCACCCAAAAAAAGGTAAAATGTACAATGTTTATCATCCAATCAAAGATTTCTAGGCATGCAAAAAGGCAGAAAAATATGACTCATGACGAGGGGTAAAAATCAATAAAAAAACTGAGAACTGATGCATATGTTACAATTAGTACACAGAAACATTAAAACAGTTATTATGTTTAGAAAGTTAAACAGAGATGTAGAAGAGTTTTTCTTTTTAAGACCCAAATAGGAGTACAAAAACACCCAGCATCCACACCCGACAATGTACATTTTACAATGCCTGGCATCCAACCAAAAATTACTAGGCATGGAAAGAAGCAGAAAACTGTGACCATAATAAAGACATAATTCAATTAATTGATATCAACCAATAACAGAGATGTTGAGTTAGCACACAAGAACAATACCATTATAACTCTACATATATTCAAAAGTTAGATTGAGACATGGAAGACATAGAAAAGGCACAAATCAAACCTCTAGAGATAAAAACTCCTATGTCTGAGATGCATACTACACTGGATAGGATGAGCAGGAGGACAGACATTGCAAAGAAAATGATTAGTGAATATGAACAGATAGTAATAAAAAGCAATTCAAAATAAAACAAAGAAAAAATATAATTGTTTTTTAAAAGGAATAGAGTATCAAGGATGTTGGGCAATTTTAAAGCAGTCAAATATACATGAAATGATGTTCTACAAGGATAGGGATGATGGACACAGAAAACACATTTCAAAAAATAACAAAGAATTTTCCAAATTTGACGAAAACTATAAACCCACAGATCCAGGAAGTGTAATGAAACTAAATCACCATTTCTTGAACAAATTGCAAGAATATTTATGAGTACAAAAGTATCCATAAATAAAACTACACCAAAATACATCATAATCAAATTGCTCAAAACTAATTATAAAGAAAATACCTTAAAGGTGGTTAGACAAAAAAAAAAAAAAAACCCACGCATTATGTTCAGAGAAATGCAGATAAGGAATCCAGAAGATTGCTTATTGGAAAGAATGTAAGTGAGAAGAAAGGTAAGAAACGTCTTTAAAATACTGAAAGCAAATAACTGTCAATCTAGCATTGCATACTTTATAAAAATGAAAAATCTAACCAAATAGACTTGATGACTAGCAGACCCTCATCATAAGAAATGTTAAAAGAAGTCCTTCAGACAGAATGGAAATTATACCAGCTGCAAATATGGATTTACAAAAAAGGAATGAAGAGCACTGTAAATGACAGCCAAATGGGCAAATAAATATTTGTAATAGCCAAAAACTGTAAACACCCCAAATGCCCACTAATACATGAAACACTGTTGTATAACTAAGAACTACACAACATAGTTTTTCCATACAGTCATATAGATGTCATTTCTAAAGAATACTATAAATTCGGTGTGATTTTCCTCTTAACTGAATAAATTACGAATTTATTCATTTTTAAGTGTTTAATTTTTTGAGATTTTTTTAAACATTTAATTTGTTATTAATATTGCTTTCATTTTTATGTTATGTATTTGTCTAATACATCCACTTATTTTTTATAAACTCTTTTTATTACAATGGAAGTTTTTAGGCTGGGCATGGTGGTTCACACCTGTAATTCCAGCACTTTGGGAGGCCAACGTGAGAAGATTGCTCGAGCCCAGGAGTTTGAGATTAGCTTCAGCAACATAGCAAGACCCTGTCCCTGCAAAAAAATTTAAAAATTAGCCAGATGTTATGGTGTGTGTTTGAAGTCCTAGCTACCTAGGAGGCCAAGGTGGGAAGGTTGCTTAAGTCCCAGAGTTTGAGGTTGCAGTGAGTCATGATCACCCCACTGCACTCCCGCCTGGGTGACACAGTGAGACCCTGTCTCAGAAAGAAAAAGAAGAAAAGAAAAAGAAAAAGAAAAGAAAAGATTTACAAAGTCAGTGTATAAAAGAGCATCAAGTTAAAAGTAAAACTCTCTCCCCTTAGCACTCCAGTCTCCTTCCCCTGAGGTAACCACTCAGTGATTTCCAGTGTTAAGTTATTCTGTAAGGGTTCTTTTACTACTTCACATAAAATGCTTTTATCCCTGTTTCTTGATTTACAAAACTACATATATTTTCTTTTTTGATAATGTACTTAAACTAGGTTCTACTCCTCATACTCACTCTAAATCACTATTTTTGATTTTTATATTACCATTTTTAGCTCTTTGATGGCCCACTGGAGATGGACTTTATATCACTGAATAATACATTTTAGGCTTTTTTGTGACACTTTATATAAGAATATATATCAACTCAATCTTGGCAAATGCACAACACTTATTGTAGTTACTTACAAGACATGCTTTAAAAACAGGTAAGGGTTATTTGGAAATAAATACACTCCTGACTAACAGTGGTTTAAGTTATACTTTTTCCAATTTATGATGGGTTTATTGGGACATAACCTCGTTGTAAATCCAGTAGTGTATCTTCTTCCTTTATGAGATACCCATCAAGATACAGTGCTTGGCTTGGCATGAAATGAATGTTAATTTCTATTCTTTTCCCTTTGAGAACTTCCAAGCCACTGAAAAGCTTGAGCTCAGAAGAATTAGGGCTAGCTGGGAATAGGGAAGAAAGAGATAAGTGAAGGGCTGCTAACAATGAAACGCATAAGGAAGATGGAAGAGGAGAGATGACAGGGTGATTGGGGTATAGTTTTGCACCATTCTTGGCTGAAATCTTGATAGGAAGACATAAAACTATCGTTGGTGGCACTCAGCTATCAGAATAGCATTCCACTTTCATCAGCAGACCCTACGGATTCCAAACAACAAACTACCAATAATAGTAGCTGTAATAATGATAATAATGTTTTCAATGCTAAGCAGAAAGTATACATTATGTTGATATTTTAAAATTAAATTATGACTGATCATCCACTTCACATTTTTACACATTTTCTGATCATTTTTACACATCCTCCTTTGTGTATTCACACCTTTCCTACAGCCCAGCACTAATATCCAGAGAGCTAGAGAAGAGTCAACATGTGTTCATATGAATAATAATATCCAGCATATTTAGACAGAGCATAATACTGCTGGCATACATCCTAATCTCTAACTTAAGTATAAGAAAATAGTAGAAAAAAACTTATATTAGATACCTTGAAGAGTTGTAAAATTTTAAACCCATGAAAAATTATTGGGTTATTAATTATGGCACATGCAGTTTCTTTTAGTCTTTTAACTATGTCCCATGAAATGCATCAGATAAACTGGTATCCGCTCACTGGTCATTATCAATGCTGTGACCCAGTTGCCCCAACCCATCCTTGATTCACCTGGTTTCTAACCTTATTACACATGCATATGACCTACTGTTCATTCTCCTCACTGCTGGGATTTGACAGCCAGGACTGTCTTAGTTCCTCACAAGTTCCTCCTTTCTACCTTTGGGTTGGCTTGGAGAAACACACCTCTCAGTTTTACTAGGTATAAGGCCCCCTATTTTGATACCACTCCAAGTTCTACATTGAATAGCATATTTACTAGATTATTCCAGGCCTTTAAGGAGGATTCAGATTTTTTAAAATACAAAATTACCAAATACTTCTCTGCCTATTGTTGCGAGTTTCAGAGAGATCCTATTCTATATTAGGATAATGATAATACCTTATATCTGCATAGAGCTTTCCAGTTTGCTCAATGCTTTCCCATATATGATCCAATTGGATTCTCACAATAATCTTAGGTATTAATATACCCATTTGCCTATATATAGTACAAAATCATTATCAATAATCATCTAGATTAAGAACTTCTTTCCATAATAAGGACTACCATGTTGCAGGACAGTCTTCCCAAGGTAAACAATAAGAAAAGCTGCACTAAGTGTATATATATATATTATTTCTTTGGAGGCATTACAGAGTTTCCAAAGCTTTGAGAACCAAGGGGTCAAGGTCTTAAAAATTAAGGAAACCCAGAGAAGTAACTCCAACATTTGGAACTGATTTTCTCCTTAAGTCATCTGTGGTTTCCCAAGTGGCTGCTGGGAAACTGAGCAAAGAGTGGCAGCTAAGAGGCTAAAAAGCTGAGCCAAACTTCTGACAGTTTACAAAACTGAGGGACAAGAGTTAATGTTCAAAAAGAAAATTCCATTTGAAGCTGCTCGGGCCTTCAGTTCAGACCACAAAAGGCCTCCACCTTAGGAATAGAGAGAAAACAAAATTAAATCAGCTCTTGCAAAAACTGACTCGCAGATTTGAATTAGCTCACACTCTAACTGGGTTAGGTGAATGGCACACACCTTAACTGCCTGACAGATGCAAAAGTATTTCCCTGGGGATGCAGAAAGCACCGCTCAGAGCCTCAATCTATCACTACAGTTGTTCATACCTGATGTCCTATAGTCAATCAAACACCGCTAGATGCATCAGAAAACAGGACCATGTGGCAAAAACCAAGATAAATATTACAGAAATAGACCCATAGAAGAAACAGATATTAAGTTATCAGACACACACTTCTAAATGTATCTTATTAATATGTTGAAGAAAATAGATGAAGAGATGGGATATTTTATCTAAAAAATGAATCAGGTGGAAATTCTAGAACTGAGAAATTTAGAAATGCATTCACTAATAGTTGGGTTAACCACAGAAACAGACTCTCAAAGAAATGATGAGTGAACTGAAAGGTCAAAAGAAAACATTCAGACTGAAGCACAGGATACAAAAGGATGGAAAAATACAGGGAGTGGGGAAAGTGGGTGGAGTCAAGGAATGGCAAAGACAGATGGTATTCCAGAAGAAGGTTTGCAGTCCCAAAGATGAAGGAAGAGAATAGTTCAAAAACGATTTTGAAAATATAATGGACTTAAATTTTCCAACATCAAAGAAGACATCAAGCCACAAAACTGATAAGTGCTACTAATCATAGTGAGGATAAATTCAAAGATAACTATACCTAAACAATGAGAGCAAAACTACGGAAAACCAAAGACAAAGAGAATTTTGAAGCAACCAGAGGCTGAGGAGCCACATCATTTTCTTTAAAGGAAATCAGTAAGACTGAGTGAGAATTGACTGCTTTGCAGAAAGCATGGAATCCAGGTGACAATAATGAAAACCTCAAGTGTTTAAAGAAAGTAACTAATCAATAAATATTAAGCTAGAATTCTATTTCCATCAAAAATATTCAGCAAAGGCCAGGAAAAGACATTTTCAGGCAAACAAAATGGATCCATGCTAAAGGAAATAAAAGAGCTTCAGGAAGAGGGAACACGATGAAAATATAAAAATTCAGGAAGGAATAAAGAGTAATAGGAAGGTTATAAATGTAGGTAAATCTAAGTGAATATTGACTGTACAAAATAATAATAACATCTAGGGACTTAAAAATATATAGGATTAAAACATCTGACTTCAATAACACAATATGGGAGGGAGTAAATGAAGTTAAAGTGTTCTAAGATTCTTTCATTGTCTAGAAAATGGTAAAAGTATGAATTTACATTAGATATTAATAAGTGAAGCCTGAATAGTATGAGCTCTAGAGTAACTTCTAAAAGAACAAAATTACATATAACAAATCAACGTAAAAGAGAAATAAAATAACAGAAAATATTTTAATTAATTCCAAAGAAGATAAGAAAGGGTTAAAAATGAACACAGACAAGTTGGAATACATATAAAACAAATAAATTTAACTACAAATATATTTATAACATCTTATTAAAAATATGCTAGGCCAGGTGTGGTGGCTCAGGCCTGTAATCCCAGCGCTTTGGGAGGCCAAGGCAGGTGGATCACAAGGTCAGGAGTTCAAGACCAGCCTGGCCAAGATGGTGAAACCCCATCTCTACTAAAAAATACAAAAATTAGTGGGGCATGGTGGCAGGCACCTGCAATCTCAGCTACTCAGGAAGCTGAGGCAGAGAATTGCTTGAATCCGGGAAGCAGAGGTTGCAACTGAGATCACGCCACTGCACTCCAGCCTGGGTGACAGAGCGAGACTCTATCTCAGATAAATAAATAAACAAATATATATATATATATACACACACACACACACACACACACAAAAATATATAAACTCAAAAAGTATATACACTCAAATACACATATATGTTTATTTAGCATATATATTTATTTAGCATATATATATGCTACTCAAAAGAGTGAAAAGAGTGAAAAGAGTGAAATAATTGGATTAAAAAATTAAACTTTATTCTATCTTATGAGACAGGCCTTAATATTAGAAAATAGAAAGGTTGAAAGATACATCTAGATAAAAATAAATATAAATGAAATGTAAATACCAGTAAAAAGTATGCTAGCATAGTTATATTAATAGCAAATAAAATAGATTTTAAAGCAGGAAGGATTATAAGAAATAAAATGGAAATATCATAATGATAAATAGTTGAATATGCCAGGAAGATATATTAATTTCTAATTAGTATGCACCTAATAATATACCTTTAAAACACATAAAGCAAACGACAGAACTAAATGAGAAATGCATCAATCCAAATCCACAGTGATAGACCTTAATATATTGTTATCAGTAACTGAAAAACAAATATATAAAATCTTACTAGAATACAGATTTGAGTAATACAAATAAACTTAACCTAATTGACCTAATTGACACATATAGAACACTGTACCTACCAATGACAAAATTCATGTTTTTTTCAGTGTACATGGAACAATGAAATCAAGCATGTTTTTAGCTAAAAACAAAAGCTTAATATATCTCAAACTCTGGAAACATGTAGAATATTATCTAATGTGGTAGAATAAATTAGAAATCATAACAAAAACATTATTTTTAAAACCTAAATAAGAAATTAAGCAATTTATTTTTCAATAACCTACAGCTGAAAGAAGAAATTATAGAATTAGAAAATACTTTAATAACAAAAACTATAACGGTTCAAAATGTGTAAGATACAGTAAATGCATGCTTACAGAGAAACTTATATAGGCTTGAATGCATTTGTTAGAAAAAAAGAAAGCAGAAATATCCAAGCATTTATTTTAAGACTCAGAAAAACAAATTCAAAATAGAGGAAAAGATAATAAAGATAAAAGCAAAAATGACATAATATAAAAACAATATACAATAGAAGGAATCAGTAAAGCCAAAAGCTAATGTATTCAAGACTAATGAAAAGAATAAACATCTAGTTAAACCATTCAAGAAAAAATTACAGTCATAACTAACATCTTAAAAATTAAAATACAGACATTACTATAGATAGTACAGATATTAATAAAGGAATTACAAAGAACTTTATGCCAGTCAATGTGATCATTGCAAAACAGAAAAATATCATTCAATTAAACACAGCCTTTTGTATCCACAGGAAACATGTATTCATGGATTCAACCAACTGCAGAGCAACAATATTTTTAAAAAATGGATAGTCGCGTCTGTACTGAACATGAACAGACATTTTTCTTGTCACTGTTTCTTAAGTAATACTATATAACAGATATTTACATAGCATTTGTATTGTATTAGGTATTATCAGTAATCTAAAGATGATTTAAAGTATATGGTAGGATGTGCATAAATAATATGAAAATACTACATCATTTTATAGAAGGGACTTGAGCAGCTGTGGGTTTTGCTATCTGTGGGGGTTCCTGGAACCAATTCCCCATAGATACCAAGGGATCACTATACATAATGAAAAATCACACACACACACACAAAACAATATCTCTGGGTCCAAATGAGTTCACCGGTAAATTAAATTTAAAAACTAAAGAAGCAATAATCTCCATTTTACTCAAATAGTCCATGTAATAAAGAGGGCAGAAATGTTTCCCAACACATTTTATGAAGATAGCACTGTCCTCATATCAAAATCAGACAAGGAAAATAAAGAAAAGAAAAATACAGAAAAATACCATTCACGAATGTATGCACCAAAATCCGTAACTAAATACTAGCATATCTAATCCAGGAATAAATGTAAAAGATAATACAACATGAGAAAGAAAAGCTTATCCCAGGAATGCAAGGTTAGATTAACATTCAAAAAACTATCAGTGTAATTTGCCACATTAACTAAAGAAAAGATAGCGATTATATGACTATTTCAATAAATGCAGGAAAAGCAGTTGAACATTCAACATGCATTTTGATTCAAAACTC
Source organism: Mandrillus leucophaeus (assembly GCF_000951045.1). NCBI lineage: Eukaryota > Metazoa > Chordata > Mammalia > Primates > Cercopithecidae > Mandrillus > Mandrillus leucophaeus. The sequence goes on from NW_012106253.1 coordinate 637,307, forward strand.
TTAGAAAACTGGGAATAGATGGGAATTTACTTAATCTGATGAAGGCTATCTTTTTAAAAATCCACAGCAAACATTGTGTTAAATGTTTCAATATTAAAAGATTTCCCCTTGAGACAATAATGCTTGCTATTCAAACTTACACTGGGGTTCTAACCAGTGCAATAACACCAAATAAATAAATAGGCTAAAGATTGAGATAACAGAAATAAACCTGTTATAATTCACAACCAAAATATCTCTGTGGTCAAAAATTTATTTAAATCTACAGATGAACTATGAGAATTAAATTATTAGTAATAAAATATGAGAAATTAATTTAGCAAGTTTCTAGATACAAACCAGTATATTTAAAAATCAATTATATGTTTATATACAAGCAATGAACTACTAGAAAATGAAATTTAAGAATCAATAAATTTTGATGTTATTAAAATATCAAAAAACCAAGAATAAATTTAACAAAAGATATCAAAACCACTAGAAAAAATTACTGAGATAAATTAAAGTAGATATAAATAAATGTCAAGATAAACCATATTCATAAATTGGAAGGCTCAATATCATGAGAAAATTAATTCTATTCAAAAGTAAACTCTAAATGTCATGTACTCCAATCAAAATCTCAACAACAAAAAAATAGAGAATCACGCAAACTAGTATTTGATAAAGGGGCCAATGTAATTCAAGTGAGAAGAGTCTTCTCAGCAAGTGGTGCTCAATCACTTGGGTGTCTGTATACAGAAAAGAAATCCAGACACATAGATTATACCTTGCACAAAAACTAATTCAAAATGAATCATAGAACTGTATGTAAAACATAAAGTTCAAAACTTCTAGAAGAAAACGAAGGAGAAAGGCTGCATGACTTTGGTTTGGGTGATGTTGTTTTCTGTAAAATATCAAAAGCACAATCCACAAAAGTGAAAAATTTGACTTTATTAATATTAAAAACTTTCCTGTGTTAAAAATGTTAAGAGAATCAAAAGACAAGCCACAAACTGGGAGGAAATATATTTAAGTTATAATATCTGATGAAGCACTTGCACTCAGAATATGTAAAGAACTCTTAAAACTCAAAAAAAGGAAAGAAAAAAAGAAAAACAACTCCTTTTAAAAATGGACAAAAGATGTCAACAGATATGTGAAATAAAAAAACATAAAAAGATGCTCACCATTATATGTCATTAGAGAAATGCAAATTAAAACCACAATGAGACATCACTACACACTTATTAGAAAAGCTTAAATTGAAAAAACTGACACTAACAAATGCTAACAAGGAGGCGGATCTACAGGTATCCTCATTCAGTGCTGCTGGGAATACAAAATGGTATAACCACTTTGAAGACAGTTTGGCAGTTCCTGTAATATTAAACACGCCACTTAGTTACACACTCCTAGGTATTAATCAAAGTTACTTGAAAGCTTATGTTCACACAAAAGCCTGTAGTGAATGTTTCTGGCAGCTTTATTCCCAATGGATGAAAACTGGAAGCAACTGAGAATCTTTAACAAGAAGACACATTTTTTTAAAAAGAGAGAAAAAAAAGAACTGTGGCACATCCATTCCAAGAATATTAAATTCAGCTATAAAAAGGAATGAGCTATTGATTCACACAATGACATGGATGAATCTTAAGTATATTATACTAAGGGGAACAAGCCATACCCAAAAGGACTGTATATTGTGTGATTTTATTCATATGACATTTGAAGGAAGGCAAAATATAAGGAATTAAAACAGATGAGTGGTTGCCAGAATGTGGGGGTGGGGTGGGGAAATGATTGACTCCATTGAAATGAGAGGAACATACAATGAAAGGGACTCACAGAGCAGCTTTTAGGGTGAAGGGATGGTTCTGGGGTGATGGACACATGACTGAATTTGTCAGAAGTCATAGAACTGTACATTAGAAAAAGTTTACTAAGTGTACAAACTAAAATTTAAAATGAACTGACCTCCATAACTTTGAAAACTGATGTTTTGACTAAAAAATTATAAGGCTATCCACCAAATGAACTATGCATAAATACTGTACACTACTGGGTGAATTTCTTTCTCATAGAGATACATATTAACAAGTCTGAAGCTGCTTTATTTGTATACAGGGTTGAACAAATAAATAATGAATGAATGAAGGGTGAATACCAGGTTTCTCACAGTCAGAGAGTTACAGATAAACAAGAAAGCAAAGCTTGAATGAATCATACTACTGGATTAGAGTCAGAGATATTAATATAAATTCATGTTTAGCTTAATATACAGTCATAATTCACTTAACAACGAGGCTACATTCTGAGAAATGGGTCATTAGGTGATTTCATCACTGTGCAAACATCATAGAGTGTACTTACCCAAAACTCGACGGTATATCCTACTCCTTATCTAAACTAAATGGTAGAGCCTATTGTTCCTAGGCTACAAATCTGTACAGCATGATACTATACTGAATACTGTGGGCAATTGTAACACAATGGTATTTGTATATCTAAACATACCTAAATATAGAAAAGGTACAGCAAAAATATGGTATTAAAATCCTCTGGGTCCACCATCTTATATCAGCCCATTGTTGACCAAAACATCAGTATGCAGTGCATGACCTTATATACATGAAGATGGGTAGATACAGAAATACTTAGACATGTATATGTACATATGTTTACACGTACATATATGTGTATATATGTACATATGCTTACACATACATATATGTGCATATATGTACATATGTTTATATGTGCATATATGTACATATTTTATGCATACATATATGTATATATGTACATGTGTATATATGCATACACATGTGTACACATATATGTACATATATGCATGTATGACTCTTTCCAAAGAATAGAGTAAAAAGAAGAAAAAAATTTGAAAATGGCTAAACCTGGCAAATACTACTTTAACCACATGCTGAAAGTTAGCATCACCCGTAATTTCATGTGAATATCATACCCCCAATATAATGTGATAAGAAGGGCACTTCACCTCTCCTGTATTCTTTCCAAAAACCCATAACCTCAAGATAATCACAAGAAAAACAGCAGAAAACCCCAGATTGTGGACATTCTCCAAGATAACTGGCAGGTACTTCTTAAGACTTTCAAAGTCATAATGAAAATCACAGACAGACAGAAACTATCATGGACCAGTGGAGACTAGCAAGACATGACAACCAAATGCAATGTGGTATGCTGGATTTAATTCTGGCAAGAAAGAGGACATTAATGGAAAAACTGATGAAATCCAAATAAAGTCTGGAGTTCAGTTAATAGTAATATATCAATGTCAGTTTCTTAGTCTTGATAAATGTACCAGAGCAATATGTTAACAATGTGAGAAACTGGATGATATGAGAAACTGGGTATATGAGAACTCTCTGTGTTCTCTTTGAAACTTTTCTGTAAGTATAAAATTATTCTAAAATTAAAAGTTTATTAAAACTATCCCAACAGATTGTTTTGCAGAAATTGACAAGATAATTCTAAAATTTACATTGGAATGCAGTAGATGAAGGATAGTCAAGACAATCATGAAGAAAAAACAAAATTGGAGAACTTATGCCATAAGATATCAAGACGTCATACATCTATAGCTATTAAGACATTGTGGTATCAATGCAAGAATACAATAATGGAATAGAATACAAAGTACAGAAATGACCTGTATATTTAATAAAAAATCCTGATCAATTAGATATATATTTTTTTAATGAACGTGGACCCTATCTCATATAATACACCAAAAAAAAAAATCAGTTCTAGGTGGAATATAGACATATATGTGAAAGGGGCAGGGGACCCCTCCAGAAAATAATATAGGAGTGTATCTTATGACCCAAGGTAGGCAACAATTTATTAAACTAAGATACAAAAAAGCATTAATCATAAACACATTATAAATTGGACTATAAGTATAAGTATAAATACAGTTAAGTTTTAAAAAATGAACATATATTTCACACAACAGAATACCAAATGGCCAAGAACCCTGTGATTAATATTTGCATAATTTTTTAATAGTCAGGAAAATGAAAAATTTTTTTTTTTTTTTGAGACAGAGTCTCCTTCTGTCGCCAGGCTGGAGTGCAGTGGTGCAATCTCAGTTCACTGCAGTCTCCACTTCTCGGGTTCAAGAGATTCTCCTGCCTCAGCCTCCCGAGTATCTAGGACTACAGGCACACACCACCATACCCAGCTAATTTTTTGTATTTTAGTAGAGACGGGGTTTCACCATGTTGGCCAGGATGGTCTTGATCTCCAGACCTCATGATCCACCCATCTCAGCCTCCCAAAGTGCTGGGAATACAGGCGTGAGCCACTGTCCAGCCAGCATACGCAAATTTAAATCATAAGATACCACTACACACTCAGCAGAGCAGCTAATATTAAGAAACCTGAGACTACCCAGTGTTGTTGATGATATGGAACAACTGAATTCTCTTACAGTGCTGGTGGGAATATAAACTGGTACAACCACTTTAAAAAATGGTTTTGCATTATCTGCTAAAGCTAAACATACCCAGCAATCTCACTCCTAAGTATGCACACCAGAGAAATATGCAAAAAAGTACCAGAATCTTCATAGAAGTTTTATTAATAATAGCAAAATATCAGAAACAATCCAAATGTCCATCAACAGTAGAATGAATAAATAAATGGTGATCTACATGGAGAATGATACAGCAAATAAAAATGAACGCACTGGAAGGCCTATCCAGAGCAATCAATCAGGTAAGAAGAAAAATTAAGAGACATCCAAATAGGAAAAGAAGTCAAGCTATCTCTCTTCACTGATGATATGATTCTATACTTAGAAAACCCTAAAAAATTCACCAAAAGGCTACTAGAATTGAAACTATTTTAGCAAGGTTTCAGGATACAAAATTGATGTACAAAAAGTAGTCGTATTTTTATACACCAATAATGTCCAGGTTGAGAGCCAAATAAAGAACACAATCCCATTTACAATATCCACACACAAAAAAATGAAATACCTAGGAATACAACTAGCCAAGGAGGTGAAAGATCTGTATAAGGAGAACTATAAAACACTGCTGGAATAGAAATCAGAGAAAACCAAATAAATGGAAAAACATGCCATGTTCATCAGTTGGAAGAATTAACACTGTTAAAATGGCCATACTGCCCGAAGCAATTTACAGATTCAAAGCTATTCCTATCAAACTACCAACATTATTCTTCATAGAATTATTTTTTGAAAAAATATTCTAAAACTAATATGGAACCAAAAAAGAGCCCAAATAGCAAAAGCAATCCTAAGTAAAATGAACAAAGCTGGTGGTATCATTCTACCCAACTTCAGCCTATGCTATAATGCTACAGTAACCAGAACAGCGTAATACTGGTATAAAAGCTATAAAAGCAGATACGTAGACCAATTGAATAGAATAGAAAACTTACAAAGTTACACACCTACAATAATCTAATTTTTGACAAGGGCAACAAAAACAAGCAATGGGGAAGGAACTCTCTTTTCAAGAAATGGTGCTGGGACAACTGGCTAGCCATATGCAGAAGAATGAAACTAGACCTTTACTTTTTAGCATATGCAAAAATTAACCCAAGATGGATTAAAAAATTAAATGTAAGCTCTCAAACTAAAAAGTCCTAGAAGAAAAACTATGAAATCACCTTCTTGACACTGGCCTTGGCAAAGAATTTTGGCTAAGACCCCAAAAGCAATTGCAACAAAAGCAAAAATTGACAAGTGGGGTTTAATTAATTAAGCAGCTTGGCAATTTCCCAAAGAACTTAAAACAGAATGACCATTTGACCCAGCAATCCCATTACTGGGTATATACCCAAAGAAAAATAATCGTTATGCCAAAAAGACACATGCACGCTGTATGTTCACTGCTGTGCTATTCACAATAGCAAAGACATGGAATCAACTTAGGTACCCAGCAGTGGTGAATTTGATAAAGAAATTTGGCACATATACACCATGGAATACTACACAGCCATAAAAAAAGAATGAAATCATGTCTTTGCAGCAACATGGATGGAGCTGGAGGCCATATCCTAAGCAAACAACGCAGGAACAGAAAGCCAAATACCACACGTTTTCACTTGGAGGTGGGACCTAACATTGAACACACAGGGACATAAACATGGGAACAATAGACACTGCAGACTACAAGAGAGGGGAGGGGAGGGAAGGAGCCAAGTGGGAGTTGAAAAACTACTATTAGGTACTATTCTCACTCTCTGAGTGAAATATACCCATGTAACAAACCTGCACATGTACCCCTGTACCTAAAATAAAAGTTGACAAAAAAAAACCCACTTTACTTCTATACAAAACGATGTAGATACATCTCATATACATAATGCTGAGGACAAGAAGACCCCCTACAGACACATATTTCAAAAACAAGCAAAATTAATACAAGCAACAGCAACAAAGCTAATGGTTACCTCTGGAAGTGGACTCAGGAGGTTATTCTAGAATGCAGGTAATATTCTATTGCTTCACCTGGGTGATGATGACAGAAGGTGTGTTCGATTTGTTTTATTTCATCAAACTGTATATTTACATTTTTATACTTTTCCATATGTATATTTATACTTCAAATTAAAAGTTATTCTTAAGTGTAAAAAAAAAACCCAAAATTGCATAAACCGCCAAACTGTAAAGATCATATGTAAAGTAAGTATAATAATTCTGAAAAGAAATAGACGCTGAACCCAACATCTAACATTAATCAAACAAGTGAGGTGTGTTTCCAGGTCAGTTCAGCAAACATCAAATGATGACCCACTGTATTAAAGTCCCATAGTTAGTGCTATGGAGAGAACTATGAAGAGAAAGACAGAGGCTCTCTCCTGCCTTTCCCTGCCCTGTACTACCCAACCCCTTCCGATGCTATTTCTAGGCCTTCACATAAATTTAAAAATATGTATTCCCAATTTCTACCTTACTTTACAGAAAAGTGTATAGCTAACACTAGTGCTTCTCCCCAACCCCCTGCAGAAAAAGGAGAAACTTAACTGATTGATGAATTAGGGAGGAGCACCTAGCATTTTATGTTCATCAATCTCCTGTGTCTGTCTGTCTGTCTGTCTCTCTCTCTCTCTCTCTCTCTCTCTCTCTCTCTCGGTTTGGAACTTAGAAAGGGAAACAAGGTTATTTAGCACCCACCCCTCAACTCCAACATGTATCATTACAGGTAATTTACAGATAAGGAGAATGAGAGTCAAGGAAGTTTAGTGACCACCAATGCCAAGATAGGACCTATGACCACCCAACTCCAAAATCCATGCTTTTTCCTTCGTATCACGCAGCTTCCAAAACAAATAACATGAAAGTAAATGATGGGTACAGATTAATTCCAACTGGCAAGATCTGGATGGCTTCTTAGAAGAGCTGAGATTTGTTACCTGGGTTTTGAAAAATAAACATGCCTATACAAATGATGATAGGCAGCCACCTTTTTCCTTGCTAGAAAAATAGTCTCCCATTTTATTTAAAAACCACACAGTTTTCTAAATTTGTCTGTGGGCAAGAACATCTGTTTATGTGGAAATACACAAGATGAAGCATTCATTTACCCAGTTCTGGCCTAATCAGGGTAAAACTGAATGGTAGACATCATGGTTTGGCAATTTGTGCAAACCAGGCTCCAGGTGGCCTTCTCCGTCTCCCTCAGCAACCCAGAAAAAACAAACAAACAAACAAACAGACAAAAACTAAAAGGCTGTTTTCTTAAAGCTCTATCTGCCTTAGATGAGAATATTATCTGGTTGCCTTTAAGCAGGTCATGCAGTTCCATGCCTTAGTTACATGTCTAACTCCCATGAACTCCAATGTGCAAGGCATAAAATTTAGTCTGGAAATGATCATCTATTCACTCATCTGCTCAGCAAATATTTCTGGAGGATCTTCTACATTTCAGGATGTGTACTGTGAACTGTGAAGAACACAGACGCTAGTAAGATTTTTGTCCCTGCTCTCCAGGAGCTTTAATCTCCCCCATTTCCATGTTTTTAATTTATATGCTAATTATTCCTAAACCCAAGCCTGATCTTCACACATGAACTCAAGATTCATAAAACCAAATCCCTACTAAAAATCTTCTTTTGAATGCACAATAGGTGCCTCAAACTCACTGTGTCTGGAATTAAAATCTGCATTTCCCCTCCTCAAACCTACACAAACATCCATACATCCATCTGAACACCCTGTCTGGAAACGTGGGATTTATGTATGTCTCTCTGTTCCTCACTGTCTACAACCACTCAATAACTCCTTCTTTTTTTGGTTACACAGTCTCACTCTGTTGCCCAGGCTGGAATGCAGTGGCACAATCATGGATCACTGCAAACTTGACCTCCCCAGACTCAGGAGATCCTCCCTCCTCAGCCTCCTAAGTAGCTGGGACTACAGGCGTATACCACCCCACCCAGATAATTTTTGTATTTTTTGTAGAAACAAGGTTTTGTCATGTTCCCCAGGCTAGTCTTGAACTTCTGGACCCAAGCGATGTACCCACCTCAGCCTCCCAAAGTGCTGGGATAACAAGCACGAGTCATTGCACCTGTCCTTCCATTCTAAATATTTCCCAAATTGACTCTTACTTCTCTATCCTTAAACTGCTATGCTGCTTCAAGCTATTACACTGATCTGCAAAAGGGCAATGACCATCTAAAACTTTTCTCTCATATTCCATTTGTTACATAGAATCTATGTTAAAATACAATCTGATGCCTTTTCCATCTTAAAACATTTCAGTGACTCCCTAACGTGGCATAATAAAGAACAAGCTCTTTACTTGATACTTTAAGTCTCCCATAATCTAGCTACTACATATTTCTTCAGCCTCCATCGCCACTTCAGATTTCAATCTTAATGTCCTAGTAAAGTTCCTATAAATTTCCACACTATTACCTGTCTTCATGCCTTTGTTCATATTCTTCCCTCTCCTTGCTCTGTCTTTTCTCACCTTTCACTTTATACGAATTCTTATTCACTTGAGAGGCTCAACTGATTCCAATAATTCCTCCTTCAAACTTCTAAAACATACCTTCCTCTTCCCAACCATATTATATTAACATCAACTATTTATATACAAATCCCAGAAGGATCAGAACTGTGTCTTAGTCTTTTTGTCTCCAACACCCAAGTTTCCTAGTATATAGTAGGTACTCAACGTATGTTCATAGGTAATTAGATTATTTGTAATCAAGAAAAAGAACACTAAACAAATCGTGATATATCCATAAAATGAAATACTAAAAACAAGAAAAAGATTGAAATTTGGACACATGTAATGACATGGATAACTTTTAAAAGTTCTACACTAAGAGGCCATGAGTGGTGGCTCACGCCTATAATCCCAGCATGTTGGGAGGCTGAGGCAAGAGGATCATTCAAGCCCAGAAGTTCAAGACCAGCCTGGGCAACATGGCAAAACCCCATCTCTAGAAAAAATAAAAAATTAGCCAAGCATGGTGGCATGCACCTGTAGCCCCAGCTACTTGGGAGGCTGAAATGGAAGGATCACTTGAGCCTGGAAATTTGAGACTGCAGTGAGCCGCGATGGTGCAGACATCACCATCTGGTGATGTCTAATGGTGCAGCCTAGACAACAAAGTGAGACCCTGTCTTTAAAAAAAGAAAATAATTAAGCTGAGGAAAAGAAACACACCTAAAATACTGCACACTGTATGATTCCATTTATTAAACATTATAGAAAAGACAAAACTATAGGGACAGAAACAAGAGTATCGGTGGCCAGCATCTTGGGGTAGAGGGAAGCAATTGACTGCAAAGGGGTTTGAGGGGACTTTGTGGGGTGATGGAGGTGTTCTATAATTTGATTGTAGTTATAGTTATGTGAATGCATTTTATCAAAATGCATGAGAACACATTCTTTCTAAGAGTGAATTTTATCATATATAAAATTATACTTTATAAAATACCATAATTGATATAAAGCAACATATTGTGAGGAATAAAATAAAGGGACACAAAGCTCTGATTCGAGGAATCACAGAAAGCCTCACCAAGGAAAGAATGGACAGTATTTGCATAGTTGGATAATGGGAGGTAGGACACTCCATGCTGATATTCCAAATGCTATTGCCACTTGGTTGAGGAGCAGTTACAGGAATGATATCTGTGGCTTGGAAAGACTTTGTATATAATTTTCTGCTACTAATTGTTACAGATACTAAACATGCTAAGTTTTTCAGAGACCAAACATAGTGGCCTGATACACTCTTCATCCTCTTTAAGATAAATTAAAAAACATGTCTCCCCACTCCTCAAACCTCCTCACACCTCCACATACACCACTAGCTACAATTAACAGGTAATTTCTGAAGTCTTTTTTTTTGCTTCTACTCCTGATGAGGCAGGTGTTGGTTCTTTTCCAAAGCAATATTCTTAGATCATTTTTTAAGCTTTTCAGTAAACAGAGGACCAGTCAAGCAAGTCACAGCTTCACCATAGATCTTATTAGCTGATTAAAGAGATGCCTATAAAATCAGAAAAATTTGAGTGGAAATTTTTTTGTACTTTTACAGAGAACAGGCTGTACAAGGTACACCTAAATATACCACAGATGGCCCCAAACCATAACTCTGTAATTAACAAGTAAAATGCCTCATGGTGACTACATCTGTGTGGAATTAAAATCCTGGTATCCGAAATTTAAACAAAGCATTTGCGGAATATTGCCTGAACATACCAAAAGTCCTATATTTGAGGACATTTTCTTTTTTTTTTTTAATACTTTAAGTTCTAGGGTACATGTGCACAATGTGCAGGTTTGTTACATATGTATATACGTGCCATGTTGGTGTGCTGCACCCATTAACTCGTCATTTACATTAGGTATATCTCCTAATGCTATCCCTCCCCTTCCCCCTCCCCACAATAGGACCCAGTGTGTGATGATCCCCTTCCTGTGTCCAAGTGATTTCATTGTTCAATTCCCACCTATGAGTGAGAACATGCGGTATTTGGTTTTCTGTTCTTGAGATAGTTTGCTGAGAATGATGGTTTCCAGCTGCATCTATGTCCCTACAAAGGACACGAATTCATCCTTTTTCATGGCTGCGTAGTATTCCATGGTGTATATGTGCCACATTTTCTTAATCCAGTCTGTCACTGATGGACATTTGGGTTGATTCCAAGTCTTTGCTATTATGAATAGTGCCGCAATAAACATACGTGTGCATGTGTCTTTATAGTAGCATGACTTATAATCCTTTGGGTATATACCCAGTAATGGGATGGCAGGGTCAAATGGTATTTCTAGTTCTAAATCCTAGAGGAATCGCCACACTGTTTTCCACAATGGCTGAACTAGTTTACCGTCCCACTAACAGTGTAAAAGTGTTCCTATTTCTCCACATCCTCTCTAGCACCTGTTGTTTCCTGATTTTTTAATGATGGATTGCCATTCTAACTGGTGTGAGGTGGTATCTCATTTTGGTTTTGATTTGCATTTCTCTGATGGCGAGTAATGATGAGCATTTTTTCATATGTCTGTTGGTTTATAAATGTCTTCTTTTGAGAAGTGTCTGTTCATATCCTTTGCCCACTTTTCGATGGAGTTGTTTGTTTTTTTCTTGTAAATTTGATTGAGTTCTTTATAAGTTCTGGATATTAGCCCTTTGTCAGATGAGTAGATTGCAAAAATTTTCTCCCATTCTGTAGGTTGCCTGTTCACTCTGATGATAGTTTCTTTTGCTGTGCAGAAGCTCTTTAGTTTAATTAGATCCCATTTGTCAATTTTGGCTTTTGCTGTCGTTGCTTTTGGTGTTTTAGACATGAAGTCCTTGCCCATGCCTATGTCCTGAATGGTATTACCTAGGTTTTCTTCTAGGGTTTTTATGATTTTAGGTCTAACATTTAAGTCTCTAATCCATCTTGAATTAATTTTCATATAAGGAGTAAGGAAAGGATCCAGTTTCAGCTTTCTACTTATGGCTAGCCAATTTTCCCAGCACCATTTATTAAATAGGGAATCCTTTCCCCATTTCTTGTTTTTGTCAGGTTTGTCAAAGATCAGATGGCTGTAGATGTGTGGAATTATTTCTAAGGGCTCTGTTCTGTTCCATTGGTCTATATCTCTGTTTTGGTACCAGTACCATGCTGTTTTGGTTACTGTAGCCTTGTAGTATAGTTTGAAGTCAGGTAGCGTGATACCTCTAGCTTTGTTCTTTTGGCTTAGGATTGTCTTGGCAATGCGGGGCCTTTTTTGGTTCCATATGAACTTTAAAGCAGTTTTTTCCAATTCTGTGAAGAAAGTCATTGGTAGCTTAATGGGGATGGCATTGAATCTATAAATTTCCTTGGGCAGTATGGCCATTTTCACAATATTGGTTCTTCCTATCCAGGAGCATGGTATGTCCTTCCATTTGTTTGTGTCCTCTTTTATTTCACTGAGCAGTGGTTTGTAATTCTCCTTGAAGAGGGAGGACATTTTCTAAAGTGAACACAAGGTTGAGAAATGTGTGATTGATCTTAGAATCTTTGAAGAAACTCACGCAGCTAGAATATTTCTAATAGGTGCTGGTCAGTACGGAAGTCACTCCTCAGGAACCAGCAATGTGTTGTTAGCCAATCAGAGTAAATCTAAACTCATAACCCTAGTATGTGTCAGGTACCTTCATGAGGTGCCTACAGTGTACCCAATTTTATTGCTCTCTAATGGGTTACCTGAATTGTTCATAGCTACAATTAGGCATCGTTTAATACATAAAACCCATCTCCGCTTATCTTGGATCAGGTTTTGCTTAAATACGATTGTGTCAGCATCTCAGTGGCAAAACAACATAGGCCACCACTCTGGAGGCTGAACTTGAGATGCCTTCCACTGGTGGCCTCATTACATGACCTCTATTTTAAATTAGACCATCCCAAACAAACCCACATTTGGTGAAAATGTGTCCAGTCATTTCAATATGAAACAATAGTGAAGTCCTTAATTTTATTTATATAGATTATTACTCAAAGTAGCCCCTCTAGGCCAGGGCAGTGGCTCATGTCTGTAATCCCAGCACTTTGGGAGGCCAAGGCAGGCATATCACGAGGTCAAGAGATTGAGACCATCCTGGCCAACATGGTGAAACCCCATCTCTACTAAAAATACAAAAATTAGTTGGATGTGGTGGTGCACGCCTGTAGTCCCAGCTACTCAGGAGGCTGAGGTAGGAGAATCGCTTGTATCTGGGAGGTGGAGGTTGCAGTGAGCCAAGATTGCTCCACTGCACTCCAGCCTGGTGATAGTGCGAGAGACTCCTTCTCAAAATAAATAAATAAATAGTAGCCCCTCTGCCCCAGCTACCTATTAGAATGTTTTACTCCTACGTCTACCATTGTTTGCAAACAACTTCAACCTTTCTATCATATTCCCTTATGCTTTTCTTCATTATACCCAGATACGAATTACTTTAAAATCTAGTAACCCCAAAAAAGGTATGAAAAACTGATGGAACAGTGTTATTTTTTTAAAGCATGAAATTTTTTATATTGCTATTAAAGAATAAGTAGATACTGCTTCATTCATGATGTTGATCTATAAACATAGGTTGAGATATATTACCTAAATGTTAAACATAGCTATTAGTTATATCAACATGGAGTTCATAACTTCCAAAGCAGTTAAGAAAAAAAAAAAAAAAACTAAGAAAATCTAGTCAATACAGCAAAAGAAGAAAATAACAAAAGAGAGGGCAGTATGCAGACAATAAAATGAGATAGATGGCAGAAGTAAAGCCACGCATATCAGTTTTCATAAGAAAAGTGAATGAGTGAAACTCCTCTGTAAAAGCCAAACACCGCCTCTCTGATTAAGCCAAAAACAAAAAACCTCAATTGTATGCTGCTTATAAGAAACACACCTAAATTAAAATGGCATAAAATGTTCCAAGAAAATAAAAGAAAGAAGTACTCATATCAACATCAGACAGAGTAGAATTCAAAAGTATTAAATGAAGAAAAAGGAGCTATTTTATATCAATTAGAGGCTTAACTCCACCGTGAAGATATTACAGAACCAAATATTGACATGCTAAATATTGAGATATATAAAGCAAAAGCTATTCAAGACACAACAAAGAATTTTCAAGAATGAAATTATAAGTGGGTTTATTTGCGACAGGTTAAATAGACAATAAATAAGAACACAGAAGTCAAATTACATTAAAAAGTCTTAATAATAGATGCCTGCTAAATTCTGCAAACTGAGAATATGCTTTCTTTCCTAATGTTCTTGGAATGTTTACCAAAACATGTAAAATAAAATGTTATAAAGAAAACTTCAAAACTTCCAATAAGTTACATAACATAGGCTTCATTACGTGACTCTGTACAAAAAAGTTTAAACATTAATTATACAACCAATTAGCAATTTTCAAATATAAATAACTTGCGCTAAAAGAAAATCAAAATTCTTAGGATAAGCTATTTAGAAAATAGCAATGGGAACTCTCCATCAAAATGGATGGCAAAAGCTGCCCTCAGAGAAAAATTTGTAGTTTTAAGGAGTTTTTTAATAAAGGATAAGTGAAAATAAATAAAATATTCAACTCAAAACTCCAAGAAAATTAAATTAGACATCTAATATTTCACCTCTCACATTGAAAAATATCAAAAAGAATTAAAATACCTATTACTGACAAGTATTTGAGGATAAAAATACTATTGGGAATTCTGCAAATTGGTACAACTCTCCTGAGGTTTGCCAATAAGCATCAAAATCCCTAGCACTTCTATTTCTACAATGTATTCTAATGATAGATAATTCTAAAGATATATATAGCTTTGTTTGTTTGGTTTTGTTCTGAGACAGAGTCTCGCTCTGTCAACAAGGCTGGAGTGCAGTGGCATGATCACTGCTCACTGCAACTTCAACCTCCCTGGGCTCAGGTCATCCTCCCACTTTAGACTTCCAAGTAACTGGAACTACAGGTGCATGCCACCACACCCAGCTAATTTTTGTATTTTTTGTAGAGACAGGGTTTTGCCTTGTTGCCCAGGCTGGTCTCAAACTCCTAGTCTCAAATGATTCACCCACCTCAACCTCCCAAAGTGCTGGGACTACAAGTGTGAACCTGGCCATAGCTTAGCATTAAAACCATTAAACCTGTGCCTGTGAAAGTTAAATGTTTAACGAGGAAAAAAACTAATATTAAGAACAAAAGAAGAAGGCAATACTGTTTAATGATTCAGGGACCTATTATTATGGTTGTTATGTACCGTGGTTACACTGACACTTTTTCTAGAACCAGAATTGCAAAGAGGAAGTTTTTGCTACTTGTACCTGTAAGATTTTTTGAATTAATCCTTTCCGCCTGACACCTTGCTCACTCCACCTCAGTCTCTCTAATGTTGACAGAAACAAAAGAAATGACATTGTTGCTTAATACAAACACCTACCCGTCTTAAAACCAAGGTTCCCCTCAGCAAAGAGGTCTCCAAAAACCACATCAATTTATAATAATTCATGTTCCACTGAAAGTAGTTCCTCACACATCAGTAGGCACAAGGATGCACATGACATAATCTATCACCAAACTTCTTTATCCTTCTAGTGGATATCAATGACATTAGTCATTGACAAGACTGTAAAGTGGAATTTTACAAGACCCCAGCTTCCATTTTACTTACTCCTTTCCCCCTTTGAAACCTAGTAGCTCTTGCAGGCAACTGTCTACTCTTCTCATTTTCAATCCTGTTCTCCAGACGGTTCTTAATAAATTTATTCAGACTATGACAATAGTAAGGAAATTTATCTCAGACATTGTTTGCATTAGAACAGTGATCAAAGTGACTACCAGCATTTTAAGATGGGGAGGGAAATTTTCTAGGGTGCCTGAAAACCCAAAACACAGAATATGGCCTAATATAGTCCAGTCTGAAGAAACATCATGTCAGTTACATAAAGTTACTGGAAAACTTTGAAATCTTCAAGTATTCTAACTTCACAGCAGAAACTGAATCAATAGATGAATGAATGGATAGATAATAGATTGATAGATAGCTCAGTCTTGTGTAAGATAACAAGTTTGATCTCAGTCTTTATGTTCTCTTTTCAAATGTTCTGGCATGTCCTATTATCTTCCTGAAACATCCTATCGTCTTCCTGAAGTGGAAACATGATTAAATAAACATGTCAATTCTAGATGAACTGTCAAAATGGTACAAAAGGGGCTCAGGTTTATTTATAGGGTTTCTGCCTGGGAATAGAGGCAGATGCCTGAAGGACGCACTAAGACATATTCATTTTTGTCTTGTAAACCTCTCCTTTTACTTTGACATCACTTAATTCTACATCTCTTTCAGCTCCAGCAGTGGGTTCTTATTTCTCCCTAGCCATCTCCTCCTTTTGCCTGCTGCACTATTCTGGGTAGCTGAGGCAACCCCTGAGATACTGCTGCACTACTGCAAGGAAAACTCTGGGCAAAAATTTTTAATCATTCATATAGCATACATTTATTTGAAAGCAGATGTTTTCACTCATTGAAGCTGCCCATAGCTGTATCTTTGATGCTTGCTACTTTTATTGTCAAGCCTTCTCTCCCTAAAAAGTAGAAAAGAAAAAGAAGTCAGTTGCTTCCACGTTTTTTCCCTGACTAGCATCTTCCCTAGGGGAACCCATGATAAATCCAGATTCGTTGGAAGCTGTGACATAATCTACTATAAAGAATAGTTAAAATACCTTATAATAATAAATGCTGTGATAGTTAATATTAAGTGTCAACTTGCCTGGATTGAAGGATGCAAAGTATTGCTCCTGATGTATCTGTGAGGATGTTGCCAGCAGAGATTAACATTTAAGTCAGTGGACCGGGAGAGACAGACCCACCTTCAATCCAGGTAGGCACCATGTAATCGGCTGTCAGTACATCTAGAATAAAGCAGGCAAAAGAACGTGGAAGGACTAGACTTGCTGAGTCTTCTGGCCTTCGTCTTTCTCCCGTTCTGGATGCTTCCTGCCCTTGAATATCAGACTCCAAGTTCTTCAGCTTTTGGACTCTTGAACTCACACCAGCGATCTGCGAGGAGCTCTCAGGCCTTCTGCCACAGACTGAAGGCTGCACTGTCGGCTTCCCTACTTTTGAGGTTTTGGAATTCAGCTTCCTTGCTCATCAGCTTGCAGGCAGCCTATTATGGGACTTCACCTTATGATCTTGTGAGTCAACAGTCCTTAATAAACTCCCCTTCATATATACCTCTATCCTGTTAGTTCTGTCCTGCTAGAGAACGCTGCCTAAACAAATGATGTGCATGTTTGGGGGCATATATAATAGGGACCATAATGCATTTATTCTCACCCACTTGCATGGAAATATCTATTCCCGGGAGTGAGAGAAGGTGACAGAAAACCCAGTAGGGCTGATCATGTGACGTGAAGGAAAGTGTCTATTCACGCTAAAGACAGGGGAAAAAAAAACAGTCACTGCCTGGATTTTTCCTTTTTCTTTCTAAGTCACCTAATCTGATACAAGATTCCAGATCAATGAATTTTGTTTTAAAAATCACTATCATAAACCCTTCTTGAGGGAGGCGGAATAAGAGAGAGAGGAGCGAAGGAAAGCGAAGAAGAAAGGAATGAAGGGTTTGATCCCTTCTGGCACCCTTTCGCCAGGACTTAGCTCCATGTGGCCTGCTGGAAGTAACTAAGGGACTAACTCATGGGGGCAACTTTACAGTTCACAAAAGAGCAATTGCTGGAGGCAGGGGAAGAGGAAGTTGCTGAGTGAGAGAAATGGCCAAGCGTGGAAAGGCATTTTGGAACAAGGCGGGCTTTGTGGTGCCTCCTAAGTTATCGCCTCTTGGGGCACTGCCAGCTTACCCACTCACTAGACAGCCGCTCCATCGCAAGGCTCTCTCTGCCTCCTGTCAAAGATCTCCACTAATTCCTTTAGCCAAACTAAACAATTATGCGAAGTTTACAAGAAAGACATAAGATATATTTCATACTCTCAAAGAGCTCAGAGTCCAATTTTCCACGGTGGAAATCTCTTACACTTTGTAAGCTATCCGAGGCACCACAAAACTTTTTCAACAAAGGACAGATTGAAAACCAATTTGTAACTCTATTTGTACTAATATTTCATTTTCTCCTAGTTTCCAAGAAATTACCCAGCTGCCTGGTCCAAAGGTAATGATAAAGTGAGCCCTAAATCTTCAGACCAAAGTTTGGGAATTTTGCTTGTCCAGCTTTTATAGAAAGGAATGGAAGCAGAACCTCAAATCACACACCACGCTGCTAAAACCCCCTCCCCTGTCTTTAAATCAGCTATAACTAGTGCTTAGGTAAGAATCTGAACAGCAGAAGTTTCAAAACAATGGGTCTTTTAATTTCCAGTGTGTATGTTCTGTGATATGAAACCCTAACATTTAAAAAGTTACCATGTATTATAATATACAAGTCAGCTTTTTATGTTTAAAACATTCCCCACATTCCAGAGTGCTAATTTGAGGCTAAATGCCTGGAAAATGGCTCCCTTAACCCCTTCATTGACATATAAGCCCATTTCATATTTCTGTTGTCCTTAACTGCAAAGTTTTGATTGATGCATCACAAGTTCTGGGGTCCAAAGTCTAAAAATTTAAGTGGGAAGAGGAAAAATAGCACAGAGTTGGGCAGTTTTATAGTCCTTGTTTCGGTCAGATGTGGTCCATTCAACTGCTGTTTAGCAAGGCTGACTGAGATGAGCGATGAGATGGAAAGGGGTTGAGGTATGGACAGGGGACATTAAGGGAACAGACCCAATTTAGTGGATTCCTATGGAACCAACAGAAAGGATCCTTGATAATTGAAAGCTATGACAGCAGCCAACAAAATAAAGTTTTATCTTTATCTCATGTTCGAGGGGGATCGTCACAGTTGAGAAGAAACTTTAGCTAATTTGAAGCTAGTTGGTTAGATTTTCTGATTTTTCTTTATAAATTTAATGATGGTTACCGTTCAGTCTTTAACCAGCATTTTAAAATTATAACGTAGAGGTCACTGGAAGAAAATACGTGTTGCCATTTCCATTTTATGAAGCTCAAGAGGAGAGAAAAAGTCAATAAAGTACTCAAGGGAAATCTGCTTTTAAAAGCCAATGATTTCTTCTATACGACTGCTCCCTAAGTTAATTTAAGCAGCTTGAAATTTGAAAACTGTGCTATATTTTAGAAGGGGCAGTATTGCCTTTTTTTAGTCCTCTATTGAGAGAAGTTGAAGTGTACAGGCATAATTCCCCATTTTCTTCTGTCATCCTAAAGTAATGTTTCTTCACATGAGACAGGAAATCACAAAATACTCAAAACAATTTTAATATATTTTAGAATTCTACTATGTAAACTCCATGGTGCTTGCTTGCACATTGTCAACCGAGGGTAAATAATACTTAAATGAGTATCTACTTTCTCAGCCAAGAGGACTATTTTCCTACCAGAATCTCCTTCCAATTTGACTTAATTATGCTCTAAAATGCTATCAGCAATGTTAAGTGTGCTGTAAAATTAGAATTGTATTATAGTTTGTGTTCATTAGTATCCCCCTTTTGGTCTCTGAGAAGCTTTAGAAAGATTTCACACTCTTGTGGCTTAAAGAAATACCTCGCTACAGCTTCTAGAATAGTTCTGAAGCTGGGAGTACACTGGGAGCCTGTATTCCCCTCAGTGTCAATGTTCTATTTCCAAAGCAGCTCATTAAATCACACTTTCCCTTTGTATTTTCACCTACTGTTAGTTATTCTCATATATTTCACCCAATAAACTGCTTTAACTATCCAAAAATATGATGTCCCCTAAGCTTTTTAAAAATAGATAAATTAGAAAATCATTAGCATATAAATCATATCACTGGAAAAAATATTGTAGGTTGATGAAGCTAAGTAGGTTTTCTAAGACAAAGACAAGTTAGAAGGCCCAATGGAGAATGAATGTTTATTCATAAATCCAAGTGAAATTAATTAAAACAATTTAGTGACAGTTTCAAAACAATGACACCCATCGAAGTGCTGCAATTGTCTTTCACAGTGGACCCATTAGCCAGCACTCTATTTTGACTACTCTTCTTCGGGGGCCAGTTTTATTCAATTAAAAATGATTTATGACTCTGGTTCTATTTTATAATCATTTTGGGGAGAGTTCATGCATCCACATACATGTCCATCTAACTTTGGACTGAAAAAATTTTTCAAAAATTCCATATTCTGATTGGTTGACATTGAGAAGTGAAAGAGATTTAAGAGCTTGATATAATCAACATAAATGTTCTATTAATTCTCAAAACCAGGAGTACATTCCTTGCTGTCAGGCCTGTGGAACCACAACCCTGCCGCTCACTCCACACATTTGGGCTTCCCTCTGTGGGCCCAGAGCTGCTCCATCAATCTCTTGCTTGTTTGATATCAGGACGTAGTGACAGACCATTCTGAAATTTCAATTAATCCTGTGCTTTTCAGTTAATGCTTGAGTGCTTATGGATTACAACATGTTCTATATATCCTACATCTTAAATCTGCCCTTTAAAATAAAATATGGAAGGAAAACATACATTTTTTCACTAAAAAGATGTTTTGAACTAAAAAAGAAAAGTTGTTCTAAAAGGAAAATAACTAAGGGATAAATGAACTAAAAAAATTATTGTCTGAAATATTTAAGTTCTCTCCTTTCATAACTTTCAACCATTTATCCTTCATTTAATTCTTTCAGCCATTTATCCTTTACTTAATTCTCCCTTCATATCCACCTCTTGCTCTGTCCCCACTGCCTGTCATAGGCCTTTATCAGATCATGCTTGTGCCTCTGCAGTGACGTTGCAACTGGCTGCCATCTGACTACTCTCTCACTCTTTCTCTCCATCTCGAAGATCAAGGCTAAAGAAACCATTCAGCGTTACACTTTCCGAGTCAAAATAACTCCCGTATTCCCCTGCACACAGCCATTGTAGCCAACCTAGGCCCAGGGCAGAGAGAACAGCTGAGTAGATGGGGTTAATGATGCCCTTCTCACTTCAAGACACATTTGCATTGCCCTGTTAATAGATTGCATCTCCTTGTTTAGTACATTGACACTGGCACTTTCATCTGTTTAATATATTGCCAAAATATCATTTGAAAAAGCATTCCAGAACCTTGAAAATGTCTCAACACCAATGACCTACATACAGAATGAAGGCTAAATAATCAAGTATAATGTTCAAGGCCCTCCATGGCCTGATCTCCTACCATTAGAGGCAGCCCCACTGTGGAAGTTAAGTACAGCTCCTGGTCAGATTGCTGGTGTTCAAATCCAGGGCCCATCCCTATTAACACTGTGAACTTTATTTAAATTGTCACCATCTCAGAGCCTCTAACAATTTCATGTGGAAAACAGGAATGCTGGTAGGTACCCAGCTTATCATATAGATTAAATGAAATTACAGGCTGCGTGTGATGGCTCACGCCTGTAATCCCAAAACTTTTAGGAGGCTGAGGCGGACGAATCACTTGAGGCTAGGCGTCCAATACCAGCCTGGCCAACATGGCAAAACCCTGTCTCTACTAAAAATACAAAACTTAAGTGGGTATGCTGGCACACATCTGTAATCCCAGCTACTTGGGAGGCTCAGGCAGGAGGATTGCTTGAACCCAGGGGGTGGAGGCTGCAGTGAGCTGAGATCACACCACCACACTCCAGCCTCGGCAACAGAGCAAGACTCTGTCTCAAAAAAAATAAAATAAAATTATATAAATGAAGCACTTAGAACAGAGTGGACACAAAATCATGGATCAATGGTAGCTCATCATGATTTCCTCTCAAGCTTATTAATCCCTCATGTAAACTCTCTGTTATGAATGAACAGCTTTATCATCATTCCTCAGATATTCCTTGGGTGTAGATAAAACCTCTTCCTGGGCCTTTATATCCAAACTAGAAATGCCGGCATTTTCTGGAAGCTGATGGCTTTACAGGCAGGAGTGGAAGGGAAGGAGGAGAAGATATTGAAAAAATATCCATTAAAGCACCTTATAAGTAGAGTCTTATCTTTGAACTTCCTGCTCTCCAGCAGTCACTGCTCACTCAAGTGTAATATTGAGAAATTAGTGCTTTGCTAAAAGGGTGGAGTAGGGGGGAAACAAATAAAATTAGAAGATACTCTTATTTTCGGTGACAGAATCTCAGTTGCTTAAGAATCCCTAAGCATGTATTAACAGACACCATTCCAAAAACTAAGTGCTTACAAAGCCAATTTGATCTGGAAAATCATTTAGATTTTAAAGTGAATGTTCATTTTGACCTGTTTAAACACTAAAGATCCCCTGGCCCCTTTCGAAGAACAGGAGTCAGGTTTCACCTTCTAAGCCAACTCTCTTGCCCTTGCTTCATTCCACTCTGTGTTGGTTCCCTTCGCAAGGTAAGGTGTTTTAACATTTTATGCGCTTCCCAGAACAGTTTGAGTAGGAAGGTACCTTATGAGTATAAAATAATATATTCCAACACAGACATTCTGCTTATAACTAATGTAACTTCCCCTACCCTAGGCAATAGTATCCTAAATTTTGATCACTAGGAGAAGCATAATGAAACACATGACATTTGGGAATTTCCTCCACTCTGGAATTACAGTAGGTGTGTTTGGGAGTGGGAGGATTTTAATCTTGTCAAGTCATAAGTACTACAGTTAATATATACATTATGTTTCAGTATGTTGATCCATTTAGTGGAAGTCTCAGTCTCACTTGCCATGCCAACTTCCTTATTAGATTTTCAATTTCTGTACCATTTGTGGATAATCAGACAATTATGACCATAGATTTAATATTTTTCCAGATTTCCATTCTTTAGTAACCATGGACATGCCCTATTATGTGTCTGCCTATTCCAACATGTAGTGCTTTAAGAACGAGATATTTTGCTTTGGCTCCTAGAGCTGTAACAAGAGAACCACAGATTTCCTACAAATACACATCTGGCATCCTGCCTTTGTAGTCCAGGACAAATCAGTTCCAGGAAAACCACCACCACCTTCAAATCTGTAGCTGCGTGCAGAACACTAACTGGGTTTGAGTCTACTTAGCTCATTCCATACTCAGATGAAAGATCAGGGTAGGACATATTGCTATATTTCTCTTTAGATCTTTCTTAGTGACACCATACAATTGTAAGAAGAAATAAAGGGGTTATGCATCAGCTGCTGCTACGTGCCAGGCACTGTGCTACATTTTGGGGGATTCAGAAGTACAAAAGCCTTTGTACTTTGTGAGTTCCTTGAGGAACTCGCCATCTACTAGGGGAGACACACTCATAAACAGACAAATAAATATGCCATGCTTAGTCACTAACTGAGGCAGAACAGACTGGAGGAGACATTTACTAAATGGTCAGATACATTATCTGAAGAAGTTAGAGCACTTCGAAGAACCATAGGAAGATCCTCTAGACACATTATTTTGGTTCCATAGATCTAGAGTAAAAATTAACATTGTTAATTTACCAGGTTATCTGAAACAGTCATACAGACAGCTCCAAGCCATTTATGCGTATGGAGTCTGAGATGTCCCACCCTAACACCAAATGAACCAATGATAAGAAGTGTTCCTTGTCACCAAGGTTTCTGTTCCAAAAGAAAGCACTCTGATTTCCACCTTGTGAAATGTACCATGTATGGTCCCAACACGGAAGACATGCCACAGCTGGTAATAAGAGACCACAGCTGAGGAAACCCTGCAACAGGCCTTAAACATCCCACATGCTGCAACCATGCAAAAAAATTCAGAATAAATAAAAGCCGGCTCTTCGCTGTTATGAATACTTGAGTTGTGATCCCCTCACACATGGGGTTAGAAATAAAGTCAAAAATACTTTAAACTTCAACTGAGAACCTATTTCCTCTATTTCAATTCTTTAAAATGTCTTATAACAGCATACTTATGATAAACATCATCAATTGCTGATAGAATTTCCCAGAGAAAGGAGAACTTCTCAGGGAGGGTCTCCATCTCACTCAGTTCTTACCGCTCTCTTTGTACAGGGCTCTGTAAGTTTGCTTAAAGATGTGTAAAATTTCATGTAGTTTGACAGTCCCCTGAGGGTTCTCATGTGTGCTGTTTATCCCACTCTGTATGTGATACAACATTCACTCACAATTTTCCTCTTGGACAGCCTTAGAGGTTTGTAAAGATTGTAAATATTTAGTTTTCAAAGTCAAAACTATCCACTTTTGTTCAAAATACCTCTCTTTCAGGAAGTCTCAAACATCTGTTTAGAAAATCTTATAGCCAGTTTCTAGCCTAACACAAACTATGAAACACACACACAAAGTGATATCATCTCTAAGGGAATAAGATGTGTGGAAGATATGGAAATGGGACAGGGTTTGGGACTCAGATGTATCAGAATGTTTTGAACTATCAAAAAAATCAAAATGGCTTAATCAGTTGGAGACATTTATTTTCTCCAAAGTAAGAGGTTTAGCAACAGGATGTTTCCAGAATTAATACAGCAATTTAACAACATCCTTAAGGATTCAACTTCTTTCTGCCTTGATCCTGCTATCCTCAGTGCAGTGTCTTTTTCCCCCCCTCGATATTATGTCCTCTTTGTTGCAAGATGGCTGCAGCTGCTTCAAGTTTCATACTCCACCCATCAGTGTTCCAAAGGGCAGGCCAGAATGCATCTCATTCTTACCCCTTTTTTCAGAACAAAGTACACTTTTCCAGAAGTCATTATGTAGAATTAACTTTATGTCTTTTTTTTTCTTTTGACTGAGAAGGTAGTTTTATTATTTTAATACTACCACTTTTTTAGAAGAAAAATAAAGAAATCAACCTACTCCTGCTGCCCGTTTAGTCATTACCACCAAATTAACCTTTCCATGATCATACATAGAAATCATGTCTACTATATATGTAGTTACATATATTTTAAGCAAAATGCAAGTACCTTGTATTTTTCTGCAACTTGATTTTTTTATTTTTAGTTTACACATAATTGTACATGGGATATAGAGTGATATTTTTCATGCATGTATACAATATGTAATAATCCAATTGAGGTAATTAGCATACACATCCCCTCAAACATTTATCATTTATTTGTGTTGCAAACATTCAAAATCCTCTCTTCTAGCTTTTTAAAAACATACAATAAATTATCATTAACTATGTTCACCTTGCAGTGCAACAGAGCACTAGGACGTATTCCTCCTCTCTAGCTATAATGTTGTACCTGTTAACCAACCTCCCCCTGTCCTCCCCTCCCCTCTACTCTTCCCAGCCTCTAATAACTACAATTCTATTTTCTACTTCTATGAGATCAGTTTTTTAGCTCCCACGTGAGTGAGAACATGTGGTATTTGTCTTTCTGTGCCTGACTTATTTCACTTAACATAATGTCCTCCAGGCCCATCCATCCCCATCATCATGAGTGACAGAATTTCATCCTTTTTATGGCTAAATACTACTCCATTGTGTGTGTGTGTGTGTGTGTGTGTGTAAATATATATATGCCACATTTTCTTTATCCATTCATCTGTTGATAGACATTTAGATTGATTCTATATCTTGGCTATTATGAATAGCGCTACAATAAACTTAGGGTACACAGTCATCTCTTCAGTGAATTGATTTCCTTTACTTTGAGTAAATACCCAGTAGTGAGACTGCTGAATCATATGGTAGTTCTATTTTTAGTTTTTTGAGAAACCTTCATATTGTTTTTATTAATTGCTGTACTAATTTACATCCCCATCAACAGTATATAAGAGTTCTCTAAATCCCTTTTTTTGTTTTTGGAGATAGAGTCTCACTCTGTCACCCAGGCTGGAGTGCAGTGACACCATCTCGGCTCACTGCAACCTCCACCTTCTGGGTTCAAGTGATTCTCATGCCTCATCCTCCTGAGTAGCTGGGATTACAGGACTGTACCACCACACCCACCTAATTTTTATATTTTTGGTAGAGATGGGGTTTTGCCATGTTGGCCAGGCTGGCCTCAAACTCCTGACCTCAGGTGATCTGCCCACTTCTGCCTCCCAAAGTGCTGGGATTACAGGCATGAGCCACCGTGCCCAGCCTCTAAATCTTTGTTATGTCTTATTGATAGGAATTGTGTCATTAGGCCATTCCTAACTAATTCGTAGCAAAATAATGAAATTACCAGTCTTGGTTTAGAATAATCATTATTTAACTTCCTTCAAGTACTCGAAGTTCTTGGCTGCCCAATATCTGAACAAAATTGGCAGAAAGTAGAAATGGCTATTTAATAAACAACCAAGTGTCTATCACACCAGAGAATATAAGTGCTTTGACTTTGCTTTTAATCCAGTCTCCCTAATGACTGCTTTATTGGGCAGGAAAGAAGGCACTATAGGGCAGTAGTTAAGGCCACAGTACTAAAGTCAGGGGGGTCTAGATTCAAATTCCATCTCTGTCATTTATGATCTGTAAAACTTTAGGCAAGTTACTGAGCCTAAATTCCTTTCTGATACCTTTCTAAGCCTAAAATTCCACATGTACAACGTCAGAAAAAAAAATAGTAAATAGTACCATAAAGCAGGTATGTATATTAAATTAAATAATGAGTATACAATGCTTAGCCAACCATCTAACTCCTGGTGTCAACAAAGATTAGCAGTTATTAACATAATCTTACTCTAGAAACTAGCTCTCAATTCCTAAAGGACTAAAGAATTCCCCCTTTCATATGGCATTAAAAACAACAACAACAAAACCCTCAAAAATGCAAGGCCACTGAAAAAGTCTGGAGGTGGGAAGGGAAGATAACATAGTTTAATTGTATGCGGAAAAGCATATCAGTGCGTAAGCAACCACTGCAATAGGTTAGCAATCTCTTCAGAAAATATAGAAGGGCAATGTCATATGTTTAAAATCAAATATACTAGGTTCACAGTCCATCTCTCTCATCACACTCTCTCTGGCTATAATTCCTCTTCTTTATTCATTTGATGACTACACCCTATAAAAATGCTTAAAATCAAAATCCTTGTTTTCTCTGTTTTCTTCTCAAAAACACATTTGCCAAAAGATTTAAGCAAGTGAGCAGGAATTTATAAACCCAGCTTTAAAATCAGTTACATCTAAGTAAGACACCAGATACTCAACTGGGCATTGTTTTTAAATTCCAGCTTTGTTCATTCTCAAAACTAAAGATTCTCTAAAATACATTTAGTTGCCTTTAAACCATCATCTTCTCAATTTAGCATATATTAGATACAATTATTCAAATAAAGAATGTCTGATTTACTTGGCTAGATGTTTTTGCTCTAATTTTAAATGGATTTGGCACCCTAGGAAAGAGTAAAATGGTCAGACAATCACAACAGAAAGATGAACAGGGACTGCTCACCAGTTTCTCTCTTTTAGCTATCTCATGTGTAATCAATGCAAATTAGAATTTTAAATATATTTGTAAATTGTATTTGTACCCTAATTTGAAATCTGCCCTGAGAAACCTTCAGTCCAGTGCTTAGCTGATAGAACTTCAATATGTTGCTGGGTTTGAATATGACAAATGAAATAGCAAATCTCTCTTCACATTTTTATAAATCCATTAATTTTTGAAGCTTAAAAAAATGATCTTGGAGTTTTTCATAAGCTCTTTATGAAACTTACTCTATGAGTTTCCTCAGCACCAAAAAGGGCTCTTAAGCCAGATGGATACAAAGAAAATCTAGAAAGAAAGCATGCAAAATCTAAACCAAAACTACAAATCTCTGAATCATATAATACAACATCCAATTTTCTTTTTAGCTGTGAGTTTGCCATATGGGGATAATAAAGGGAAAATTCAAAATATAATCTCCGTGATTCTTTGTTTCTGTGGGCCTAAGATATTAGTCCATCTTTACAAAAAGAAAAATCCCCAAACAACTACTGTCATACATAAAGTTAGTTGTTAATCAAACTCAGAAGAAGGCAAAATAATACTTTGTATATAAAGTACACAGTTAAGAAACATTAGTTATTCTATGTAAAGGTAATGTTCACCCAAAACACAAACAAAATGGGGCAAAAATTCAGGGCAATTTAAAAACAAAAAAATCATACAATACCAGTTAGGGCAAGAATTGAAAATGACACCATCTAGGCCTGTTCTTGTTTAGGAATGTCAAAAGAAAAGATCTATAATAATTCTTTGGCTTTTCTTTAAAAGAATTTTTTTCTTACTTCTTTGTTCTGCAAGAAAAAAAACAATAATTAGCAAACCACAGATGAGAGTGAGTGCTCTCATTTAACACACCAAATATGCCACCCAAGACCGCAATTGCTGCCATTGCCATTTTGCATGCCC
The DNA here is from genome assembly GCF_000951045.1 of Mandrillus leucophaeus. Lineage (NCBI taxonomy): Eukaryota > Metazoa > Chordata > Mammalia > Primates > Cercopithecidae > Mandrillus > Mandrillus leucophaeus. The sequence goes on from NW_012106253.1 coordinate 665,589, forward strand.
GTTTTTTCCCTTGCTTTTTTAAAACTCCAAACCTCAAGGAAGGTGCAGTGAGTTGTCACTGGAAGTGCCTTAGGGAACCAACTAAATGAGAACTGAAAGAGTTTGAAGGATATTATCAAGTTACCCCTTCCAGAGAGGCAGTAAATATTTACTGAGCTTTAACTCTGTGCAAAAGTGTTGGCTATGCTCCGGACAGTGAAAAGTGTATGAGCTAAGCCCTTGCTCCTACAGGAATTTACGAAAAAGTAGGGGAAATAATGACTACATATAAAAATGAATCATGTGCATAAATAATAAAACAAAGTTGAACAGAAGTACAAAGTGTCAGTCAGGTTTATTATTTCTTTTTAATAAAAATCTTTTTTATTTCATCTGGTTATAACTCCCCACTCTCCCAAACACTGACAGTGGAAGTGAAGGCAAATCTTGCATCGGGGATGGTAGAAGGACCTAAAGGCCTAAAGAATCCCAGCACTAGCAAGGACCCCTGGAAAAAGTGTGGAAGATTTCCCCTTCAGTATTGGACATTCCATAGAATGCAAGTTCCATGAGGACGGGTAGCATGCCTGCAATACTCACAACTCTTTTACCTAGAACTTCGCAAAATATCTAGAACATAGTATTTCTCAATGAAAAGTAAGTTACTATTATTTTTAAGCAATTCCATGTAGGTACTTGGAAAAACCAAGTATGATAAAGTGGGGTTATTTATTTTCACTGTTCTAACCCAGTATGGGAGAGACGGGGAAAGGAAGACAGCTCTGAAAAGCTGAAGCTGGTAGAGGGATCATCTCACACTTGAATCTGGAAGTACCCTGAAACCAAGAAAGTATACAGAGGTGCAATTGGAATTGGGTTCCTAATGGGTTACCTAAACAAGAGCAAGAGCCAGGGTATGGATAAGGCAAAAAAGCATATTAGAAAATAGTGCAGGTAAGCAGGAGAGAGACCTGGGAAAATGTCTGAGATAAAGCTGCTGCTGTCTGTGTAACAAATGGATGTACCATCCTTTGTTAAAGAGTTGGGGACCAAGTGATAATTATTTTGTAATTTATCCCACATCGGGCCTAAAAGTATTCCTTAAGAATCAAAGAGCTCCAAAACCATCACCTGAAGAATGTTAGGGGAAATTAGGGAGTTCAGTAAAATGACATTACAAGATAATATATAAAAATTAATAGTATTCATTGAAATAAACAATTCAAAAATATTTCTAACAAACACTTAGAAAGTATGTTTAAGGCATCCAATTCACAATAGCAACACAAATTATAAACCTCACAAAAAATGATCAGTGTAAATAAGAAGTAAATTGTACTAACAGAAAGGACCAGAATAAAGGAGAGAGTTACCATGCTCCTGGGGTGGGGGGAAACTTCATATTTGAAAACTATCAATTCCCAAATGGTAATCTAAATTTGGATAAATCCCAAAATTTAAATATAATTTTGATCCACATCCAACTGAGCATTTTTCATACCTGACAAACACTATTATTTATCTGGAAGGCACAGTGCTAAGAAAGAGCCAACATGTAATTCTAAAGAGAAGAGTAAGTAGGAAATTTAATATACTTAAATTAGGAAAATACTTTGCTATTGGGTATAATAATAAATAGATACATAAACAAATAGGAGAGGGCAAAATAGAAGATTTCAGTCCTCATACTCTCACAGAAACACTGATTTTTGACAACCATCCACAGACAGGAATACCCCTGTGGTAACCCAGGAGTCCAGGAGAGACATTCCAGCACTGCATTAGAGTAAAAAAAAATTGAGAACAGATGCAGTGATTAAGTGGGAAGAACAATTTCACTTTACCTGCATCATCTCTCTCCCAAGGCAGCATAGCTTAATGTCAAGAGAGACCTCCTCAGCCTGCAGTTTTCTCCCATGGGGGAAAATAAGGGTGAAGTAAGTGCCTGGTTTCTTCAGACTCACAAGACATTGCCCAAGAGGCCAATCAATGCATGCCTCATCCCCTCCAGATCACTAAGGGAATCAGCACAGCTAGATAGTCTGGGGAGAGGCAGAAGCAGGAAAAAGGAGTCGGAAAGGCCTGCAAGAACCCCAAAATATCTGGCTGGGCTTTCTTGAGTTAAGGTCTTTCTCTCCTAAAGCAGTCTCAGTAAAGACTAGAGGAAGGAACTGTTTTTTTCAAACGTGAAGATCGCATTCCAAGACGTCAAGAAACATGAAAAATCAAGGAAACAAAACACCAAAGGAGCAAAACAAAACTCCAGTAGCTGACCCCAAATAAATGGAGATCTATGAAATCCCCTGTAAAGAATTCAAAGTAATAGTTGCAAAGAAGCTCAGTAAGCTACAAGAGAAGTCATATAGGCAAATAAACAATATCAGAAAAACAACACATGAACAAAATAAAAATTCAACCAAGAGATAGAAAACATAAAAAAGAACCAAAAATAAATTCTACAGTTAAAACATATAATAATTGGCCAGGCACAGTGGCTCATGCCTGTTAACCCCAGCACTTTGGGAGGCAGAGGTGGGAGGATCACTGGAGGCCAGGAGTTCAAGACCAGACTGGCCAACAAGGCAAAACACCATTTCCACTAAAAATACAAAAATTAGCTGGGCATGGTGCCATATGCCTGTAATCCCAGCTACTTGGGAGGCTACGACATGAGAATCACTTGAAGCCAGGAGGCAGAGGTTGCAGTGAGCCACGATCATGCCACTGCACTCCAGCCTGGATGACAGAGTGAGACTCTGTCAAAAAACAAGGAAGTTAGGAAGGAAGGAAGGAAGGAAGGAAGGAAGGAAGGAAGGAAGGAAGGAAGGAAGGAAAGAAGGGAAAAAGGAAAAAAGGAAAGGAGAGGAGGGACAGAGGGATGGAGAGACAGAGAGAAGGAGGGAGGGAGGGAAAGAAAGAAAGGAAAGGGAAGGGAAAGGGAAGGGAAAGGGAAAGGAAAGGGAAGGGAAAGGAAAGGAAAGGAAAAGAAAGGAAAGGAAGAAAACAAAGAAAGAGAGAAAGAGAGAGAGAAAGAAAGAAAGAGAGAAAGAAAGAAAGAAAGAAAGAAAGAAAGAAAGAAAGAAAGAAAGAAAGAAAAAGAGAAAGAAAGAAAGAAAATAATTGATCTGAAAAATTCAATAGTTTTAATATCAGACTCTATCAAGGAGAAGAAAGAATCAGTGAACTCAAAGATAGATCATCTGAATTATTCAATTGGAAGAACAAAAAGAAAAAATAATAAAAAAGTAAAGAATGCCTATATGACATGGGACATCACCAAGAGAAATAATGTACATATCATAGAAGTTCCAGAAGTAACAGAAAGAGAATGGGTCAGAAAGATTACTTAAATAAATAATCAGGGGAGTGAAATGAGCGTCCAGATGCATGAGGCCCAGAAAACATCAAACAGGTAGAACATAAAAAGATACTCACCAAGAAACATTATAATCAAACTGTCAAAACTTAAAGCGAAAATTTTGAAAGCAACAAAAGAAAAGTGATGTGTCACATAAAAGGAAACCTTCACAAGACTATGAGCAGATTTCTCAGTAGAAATCCTGCATGCCAAGAGAGAATGTATGCTACATCCAAAGGCAGAAGGGGAAAAAAATCAATTAAGAATAACTTACCCAACAAAACTATCCTTCCCCAGTGAAGGAGAGAAAGACTTTCTCAGACAAACAAAATCTGAAGGAGTTCATCCGCACTAGAACTTCCCTACAAGAAACGCTAAAGGGATTTCTTCAGCTGCAGCAAATGGCCACTAAAGAGAAACATGAAAATACATGAAGGTATAAAACTTACTGGTAGGGGGGGCGGAGCAAGATGGCCGAATAGGAACAGCTCCAGTCTCCAGCTCCCAGCGTGAGCGACACAGAAGAGAAGTGATTTCTGCATTTTCAACTGAGGAACGCAGCTCATCGCCAGCAACGGATCAAAGCTGGATAGAGAATGACTTTGACGAGATGAGAGAAGAAGGCTTCAGTCCATCAAACTTCTCAGAGGTAAAGGAGGAATTATGTACCCAGGGCAAAGAAACTAAAAAGCTTGAAGAAAGAGTGGAAGAATTGATAACCAGAATAATTAACGCAGAGAAGGCCATAAACGAACGAACAGAGATGAAAACCATGACACGAGAAACAAGTGACAAATGCACAAGCTTCAGTAACCAACTCGATCAACTGGAAGAAAGAGTATCAGCGATTGAGGATCAAATGAATGAAAAGAAGCGAGAAGAGAAATCTAAAGAAAAAAGAAGAAAAAGAAATGAACAAAGCCTGCAAGAAGTATGGGATTATGTAAAAAGACCAAATCTAC
>NW_012106253.1:674793-768568 GCF_000951045.1 Mandrillus leucophaeus
ATAATAAATAAATAAATAAAAATAAATAAATAAAATTTAAAAAAAAAACGTACTGGTAAAAGTAAGTATATAATCAAATTCTGAATACTTTAATACTGAATGGTTGTGCATAGATCACTTTTAACACCAGTATAAAAGTTGGACGTATTAAAATACAGCTACAATAATTCAATAAAGGACACATTATTTTTAAAAATGTAAATATTAATATAAATTAAATAAAAGGTAGGGAAGTAAAAAAAATAAAGTTTTTATAATCAAAATTAAGTTGTTATCAGCTGAAGACAGAAAGTTGTAAGATCTTTTATGTAAGCTTCATGCTATTCACAAGAAAAAATCTATTATGAACAATAGATAAAGAAAAAAGAATCAAAACATAAAACTACAAAAAAAACCCCATCAAATTACAAAGGAAGATGACAGAAGAAAATGAAAGGAAGAAATAATCTACAATACAGCCAGAAAACATTAACAAAATGGCAATAGTAACTCATTACCTATCAATAATTACTAAAGTGTAAGTGGATTAAATTCTGCACTCAAAAGACATAGACTGGTTGAATAGATAAAAAAACAAGATCTAACTATACTCTGCCCACAAGAGACTCACATTAGCTCTAAAGACACATAGGATGAAAGTAAAATGATGGAAAAAGATATCACATGCAAATGGAAACCAAATTGGGTGGCTACACTTATATCAGATAAAATAGACTACAAGTCAAAAACCATAACAAGAGGTAAAGAAGGTCATTATACAATGAAAAAAGGGTCAATTCATCAAAAGTGTATAACAATTATATATGTTCCCAACATTGAAGCATCTAAATATATAAAGCAAATATTAATAGAGCTGAAAGGAGAAATAGCAATACAATAATAGCAGGGGATTTCAGTGCCCTACTTTCAGCATTGGATAGATCATTCAAGCAGAAAATCGATTTTTAAAAATGGTGGACTTGCCGGGTGTGGTGGCTGACACCTCTAATCCCAGTATTTCGAGAGGCTGAGGTGGGGAGATCTCTTGCTGTCAGGATTCTGAGACCAGCCTGGCCAACATGGTGAAACTCCATTTCTACTAAAAATACAAAATTAGCTGGGTGTGGTGGTGAGCACCTGTAATCCCAGCTACTCAGGAGTCTGAGACAGGAGAACAGTTTGAAACCAGGAGGCAGAGGCTGCAGTAAGCTGAGGTTGTGTCACTGCACTCCAGCCTGGGCAATAGAGACTCTGTCTCAAAAAGAATAAAAATTTAAAAAAAAGTGGACTTGAACAATACTGTAGACCAAATGAACTTAACAGACACATACAGAATATTCAATCTAACAGCAACGGAATACACATTTTTCTCATGGGCACATAAAGCATTCTTCAGGATAAATCACATGTTAAGCCACAAAACAAGTATGACCAAATTTAAGAAGATTTAAATCATGTCAAATGTCTTTTCCAATCACAAGGGCATGAAACTAACAATACAATAGAAATTTTGGAAATTTCACAAATATGTGGAATAAACAACACACTCTTGAATAAATAAATAATAAATAACTTTGTACCTCATGTAATGAGAAAAACATACTAACCCCAAAGTGAACAAAAGAGAAATAATAAAGATGAGAGCAGAAATAAATGAAACAAACTAGAAACATTACTGAAACTAAGAATTGGTTTCTGAAAAGATAAAAAACATTGACAAACCTTTAACTATACAAAGAAAAAAGATGGGGCGTATTGGCAGGGTAAGGTAGGGGGAGAGAGAATATTAGAAAGGATGGCTAATGCATTCTGGGCTTAATATGTAGGTGACGGGTTGACAGGTACAGTAAACCACTATGGCACATGATTACCTATGTAACAGACCTGCATATCCTGCACATGTATCCTAGAACTAAAAAGAAAAAAAGAGGCAAGACTCAAATAAATAAAAGAATAAATGAAAGAGGAGACATTACAACTGATACCACAGAAATACAAAAGATCGTATGAGAATATATGGACAACTCTGCTGCAACGAATTTCACAAGCTAGAAAACACTGATAAATTCCTAAATTCATACAACCTACCAAGAATCAAGAAAAAATAGAAAAATATGAACAGACCAATAACAAGTAAGGAGAGTGAAGCAATAAACAAAAGCCTCCCAACAAAGAAAAGCCCAGGACCAAATCCTTAACAGAAATACTAGCAAACCATATTCAACAGCACATTAAAAGGATGATATACTATTTTTAAGATTTATCCCTGGGATGTAAGGATGGTTCAAAAAATAAATCAATCAATGTGACATACCACACTAATAGAATAAAGGATAAAATTATTTCGTTAGAATAAGAAATCTCATTAGAAGGATCATCTCATTAAACAAAGAAAAAAAATTGACAAAATTCAATATTTTTGTGTGATAAAAACTCTCAATAAATTAGATATACAAGGTAAGTTCCTTAACATAATAAAGGCCATAGATGACAAGTTCACAGATAACATATTCAATGGTGAAAGCTGAGATTTTTTTCTAAGATCAGGAATAAGACAAGGATGTCCACTCTCACCACTTCTATTCAATATAGTACTGAATGTCCTTGCCAGAGCAATTAGGCAAAAAACTACAAGAGGGGGCGGGGGAAAATAGCAGGTATCCAAATAGGAAAAGAAGACATAAAATTGTCTCTGTTTGCAGATGCCATGGTCTCATATACAGAAGACTTCATGGAAAAAAACACTGTTAGAACTAATAAATGAATTCACTAAAGTTGTATCATATAAAGTCAACGTAAAAAATTAGTCGTGTTTCTATACTACAATAACAAACTATCCAAAAAGAAAGCAATCCCATTTACAAGATCATCAAAAAGAAGAAAATGCTTAGGAGTATAATAACCAAGATGAAACTATACACTGAGAACTATAAAACATTGATAAAAGAAGTAAGACTTAATATTGTTAAAATGTTCATACTACCCGAAGCAATGTACAAATTCAATGCAAACCTTATCAAAATTTACATAGAATTTTTTTACAGAAATAGAAAAAACAATCCTAAAATTTGTATGGAACCACAAAGACCCTGAATAACCACAGCAATCTTGAGTAAGAAGAATAAAGCTGAAGGCATCACACTTCCTAATTTCAAAATCTATAATAATCAAGAGTATGTCACTATACTCTTTTGTCACTATATTCTATATAATACAAAGCTATAATAATCAAAAGAGTATATCACTACCATAAAAACAGAAACATAGGCCAATGAAACAGAATCAAGGACCCAGAAATTAATCCACACATATAAGGCCAACTAATGTTCAACAAGAGTGCCAAGAATGCACAATGGAGTGAAGATAGTCTCTCCAATAAATTGTGTTGGGAAAGCTGGATATCCACACATAAAAGAATGAAATTGAACCCTTATCTTACACCATGCACACCAATCAAATCACTGCATATTAAGACCTGAAACAATAATACTCCCAGAAAAAAATATAAGGGAAACAACTTTTTGACATTGTTCTCAGCAACTATTTTTAGACTTTGACACCAACAGCATATGCAATAAAACCAAAAATAAACAAGTAGGATTACATAAAAATAAAAAGCTTCTTCTGCACAGCAAAGGAAACAATTAACAATGAAAAAGCAACCTAAACAATGAAAAAATATATTTGCAAACTGTGTATCTAATAAGGGGTTAATTTCCAAAATAAGTAAGGAACACATACAACTCAATAGCAAAAGAACAATCAATCTGATTTTTAAATGGGCAAAGAATGTGAATAGACTTTTGTCCAAAGAAGACATACAAATAACCAATAGGCATATGAAAAGGTGCTCACATGAGTAACCATGAGGAAAATGCAAATCAAAATCTCAGTGAGATATCATTTCACACCTGTTAAGATGGCTATTACTAAAAATAAATAAATAAATAACAAGTGTTGGCTGGCAAAGATTTGGAGAAAAGGGAACTCTTACATATTATTAGTGAGAATGTAAATTAGTACAGCCATTATGGAAAACACTATGGAGTTTCTTTAAAAAATTAAAGTATAACTACCACATGACCCAGCTATCACCCTTTTGCGATTTGAAAAGAATTGAAATCTGGATATTAAAGAGATACCTATGTTTGTTAATAGCATTATTCACAATAGCCAAGATAAAGAAACAATCTAAATGTTCATTGACAGATGAATGGATAAGAAAATACAGTATATACATATAGTGGAATATTTTTCAGCCTTTAAAACAGAAAATTCTGTCATTTGTGACATGAATGAACTCGTAGAACATTATGCTAAGTGAAATAGGCCACACATAGAAAAATATTACATTTCACAAATTAGATTCAACAAATCTCACTTAAATGTGGAATCTAAAATAATCAAATTCACAGAAGCAGAGAGGAGGATAGTGGTGATGTGGGGCTGCTAAAGGGGGAATACGAAGAGATGTTGGTCAATTGTTGCAAAGTTTCAGTTGTGCAAAATGAATACATTCTGGAAATCTAATGCATAGCATAATGACTGTAGGTAACAATACCTTAATGTATACTTGAAATTTGCTAAGAAGTAGATCCTAAGGGTTCTTATAAAAAAGTAACTATGTGAGTTGATGGATACATTCATTATCTTGATTGTGATGATTATTTCACAATGTATATGTTTATCACATCAAGTTGTATACTTCAAATACATACAATTAAAAACTGTATCAATATTAGTTCATTACTTATGACAAATGACATAGTAAGATAAAACAATACGGAATACTGAGTGAGAACTATACAAGAAGACTGTGCACCATTTTTGCAACTTTTCTGTAAAACTAAAACTATTCTAGCCGAGCAAAATACTGAGGTAGAAGAAGCAACATGAAGAGCCCCTAGGCACTCTCAGTCCCCAGGGAAGCCATTTCTTACTTTGTCTCAAAGGGGTCCTTGGGGAGGTCCTTGTGAAAAACAAGGAAAAGACCACAGGGAGAAGAAAACTTCCAGCTGAACTTTGTAACAATTTTGACCAAATGCAGTTTCCTGGACAGAACGTGGGAGAACTGGTGAATTAGAAGTGCAGACACAGCACCAAAGCCACAGCAGGCAAGGAGGCACAAAACCTGAAATCCCTGCTGGCTTTCTCAACTGGGAGGCTGGCAGCCTGGGACAAGTTCTCAGCTTTGCTCACTCCCTGCTTAGATATGAAGTCGGTGCTGTGGAGGAAGCATGGTAGGAGTGGGACTGGCCTTTTGGGCTGCATGGGTGAGGTCTGTAACTGCCGGCTTTCCTCCACTTCCCTGGTGACTTGCATGACACAGCAGGGGCAGTCAGCCATAACCCACCTGGGAACATAACTCCATTGGTCTGAGAACACCCCTAACCCCCACAACAGCTGCAGCAAACCTCGGCAAGGAGAGTTAAGCTCAGATACACCTAACTCTGCACCAACCTGATGGTCTTTCTCTACCTGCCCTGGTAGCCGAAAACAAAGGACATAATCTCTTGGGAGTTCTATGGCCCCACCCACTGTCTCATCCTCCCTATACTACTACAACGGATGCTCTCTTGAAAGCACCATCTCCTGGTTGGAGATCAACCAACACAAAACTAGCACAATAAACAAAACTACAAACAAGGATCCTCACAGAGTCCACTTCACTCCCCTGCCACTTCCTCTGGAGTAAGTGCTGATATCCACAACTGAGAGACCTGGAGACAGTTTACATCATAGAACTCTGTGCAGATAAGCCCAGTACCAGCCCAGAGCCTAGTAGCTCTACTGTGTAGCTAAATGCAGAGGAAAAATAACAATCACTGCAGTTAGGCTCTCAAGAAGCCACATCCCTAGGGGAACAGGGAGAGCACCACATCAAGGGAGCACCCCTTGGAAAAAAGAATCTGAACAGCAGCCCTTGAGCCCCAGATATTCCCTAACAGTCTATCCAAATGAGAAGGAACCAGAAAAACATTTCCAGTAATATAATAAAACAAGGTTCTTTAATACCCCTCAGAAATCACACTAGCTCACTAGCAGTGAATCTAAACCATGAAGAAATCACTGACTTGCCAGAAAAAGAATTCAGAAGGTCAATTATTAATCTAATCAAGGAGACACCAAAGAAAGCTTAAGTCCAACTAAATGAAATTAAAAAATATGATACAAGATACGAAGGGGAAACCTTCAGTGAAATAGATGGCGTAAATGAAAAACAATCACGACTTCTGGAAATGAAAGACATACTTAGAGAACTGCAAAATATAATGGAAAGTCTTAGCAATAGAATCCAACAAGTAGAAGAAAGAACTCTGGAGCACAAAGACAAGACTTTTGAATTAACTCAATCCGACAAAGGCAAAGAAATAAGAATTTTTAAAAATGAACTAAGTCAGTCAGGCATGGTGGCTCACACCTGTAATCCTAGCACTTTGGGAGGCCAAGACTGGCAGATCACCTGAGGTCAGGAGTTCTAGACCAGCATGGCCAACGTGGTGAAACCCCGTCTCTACTAAAAATACAAAAATTAGCCAGGCATAGTGGTGTCATCAGTAATCTCAGCTACTTGGGAGGTGAATGTTGCAGAGAGCCAAGATCATGCCATTGCACTGCAGCCTGGGTGACAAAGAGAGACTCTGATTCAAAAAAAAAAAAAAAAAAAAAAAAAGAACAAAGCCTCCAGGAAGTTTGAGATAATGTTAAACAACCGAACATAAGAATAATTGGTGTTCCTGAGGAAGAAGATAAATCTAAAAGCTTAGGAAACATATTTGATGGAATAATTCAGGAATATTTTCCCAGCCTTGCTAGAGACCTAGACATTTAAATACAAGAAACTCAAAGAACACCAGGGAAATTTATCACAAAAAGATCATCACCTAGGCACACAGGCATCCAGGTTATCTAAAGTTAAAGGAAAGAATCTTTTTTTTTTCATTTTTTTTATTTTTATTTTTTTGAGATGGAGTTTCACTCTTGTTGCCCAGGCTGGAATGAAATGGCATGGTCTCGGCTCACTGCAAGTTTCACCTCCCAGGTTCAAGCAATTCTCTTGCCTCAGCCTCCCAAGTAGCTGGGATTACAGGTGCATGCAACCATGCCTAGCTAATTTTTGTATTTTTAGTAGAGACGGGGTTTCACCATGTTGGCCAGGCTGATCTCGAACTCCTGACCTCAGGTGATCCACCCATCTCGGCCTCTCAAAAGGCTGGGATTACAGGTGTGAGCCACTGTGCCCAGCAACAAAGGAAAGAATCTTAAGAGCCATGAGGCAAAAGCATCAGGTAACCTATAAAGGAAAACCTATCAGATTAACAGCAGATTTTTCAGCAGAAACCCTAAAAGCTAGAAGGGATTGGGGCCCTATCTTTAGCCTTCTTAAACAAAATAATTATCAACCAAGAGTTTGGTATCCAGCAAAACTAAGCTTTGTAAATGGAAGAAAGATACTCTTTTTCAGACAAACAAATGCTGAGAGAAATCACCACTACCAAACCAGCACTACATGAATTGTTAAAAGGAACTCTAAATCTTGAAACAAATCCCCAAAACACACCAAAATAGAACTTCCTTAAGCATAAATCTCACAGGACCTATAAAACAAAAGCAAAATGAAAAAACAAGTTTTTTAGGCAACAAATAGCACAATAATAGAATGGTACCTCACATCTCAATACTAATGTTCAATGTAAATGGCCTAAATGCTCCACTTAAAAGATGCAGAATAGCAGAACGGATAAGAATTCACCAACCAACTATCTTCTGTCTTCAAGAGACTCACCTAATACATAAGGACTCACATAAACTTAAGGTAAAGGGGTGGAAAAAGATATTCCATGCAAATGAACACTAAAAACCAGCAGAAGTAGCTATTCTTATCTCAAACAAAACAAGCTTTAAAGCAACAGCAATTTAAAAAGACAAAGAGGAACATTATATGATGATAAAAGGACTTGTCCCACAGGAAAATATCACAATCCTAAATATATATCTAACACCAGAGCTCCCAAATTCATAAAACAATTACTATCAGAGCTAAGAAATGAGATAGACAGCAACACAATAATTTGGGAGACTCCACTGACAGCATGAGACAGGTCATCAAGACAGAAAGTCAACAAAGAAACAATGGATTTAAACTATACCCTGGAAAAAATGGACTTAATAGATATTTACAGAATATTCTACCCAACAACTATAGACTGTACATTCTATTCATCAGCACACGGAACTTTCTCTAAGATAGACCATATGATAGGCCACAAAACAAGTCTCAATAAATTTGAGAAAACTGAAATTATATCAAGTACTCTCTCAGACCATAGTTGAATAAAATTAGAAATCAACTCCAAAAGGAACCCTCAAAACCATGCAAATACATGGAAATTAAATAACCTGCTCCTGAATGATCACTGAGTCAACAATGAAATCAAGATGGAAATTTAAAAATTCTTTGAACTGAATAATAGCAACACAACCTATCAAAACCTCTGGGATACAGCAAAGACAGTGCAAAGAGGAAAGTTCATAACCTTAAACGCCTACATCAAAAAGTCTGAAAGAGCACAGAATCTAAGGTCACACCTCAAGGAACTAGAGAAACAAAAACAAGCCAAACCCAAACCCAGCAGAAGAAAGGAAATAACCAAGATTGGAGCAGAATTAAATAAATTGAAACAAAAAAAATTCAAAAAGTAAATGAAACCAAAAGCTGCTTCTTTGAAAATAAAATAAAATTGATAGACCGTTAGCAAGATTAACCAGAAAAGAAGAGAGAAGATCCAAATAAGCTCCATTAGAAATGTAATGGGAGATATTACAAATGATACCACAGAAATATAAAAGATCACTCAATGCTACTATGAACACCTTTATGCACATAAACTAGAAAACCTATAGGAAATGGGTAAATTTCTGGAAATATACAACCCTCCCAGATTAAACCAGGAAGAAATAGAAACTGAACAGACCAATAGCCAGCAGTGAGATTGAAATGGCAATACAAAAAAAAATTGCCAACAAAAAAAGTCCAGGACCAGATGGATTAACAGCTGAATTCTATCAGACATTCAAAGAATTGGTACCAATTCTATTGACACTATCTGATAAGACAGAAAAAGAGGAAATCCTCCTTAAATCATTATATGAAGCCAGTGTCACCCTAACACCAAAACCAGGAAAGGACATAACGAAAAAAGAAAACTAGAGACCAATATCCCTAATGAACATAGATGCAAAAATCCTCAGCAAAATACTAGCAAACCAAATCAAATAGCATATCAAAAAGATAATCCACCATGATCAAGTGCGTTTCATACGAGGAATGTAGGGATGGTTTAACATACACCAGTCAATGAATGTGATACACCACATAAACAGAATTAAAAACAAAAATCACATGATCATCTCAATAGATGCAGAAAAAGCATTTTACAAAATCCGGCATCATGTTATGATTAAAACCCTCAGCAAAATCAGCATAGAAGGGACATACATACCTTAACATAATAAAAGCCATCTATGACAAACCCACAGCCAACATTATACTGAATGGGAAAAAGCTGAAAACATTCCCCCTAAGAACTGGAACACAACAAGGATGCTCACTCTCACCACTTCTATTCAACATAGTATTGGAAGTCCTAGCCAGAGCCATCAGACTAGCAACAGAAATAAAGCCAATGCAGATTGGTAAAGAGGAAGTCAAACTGTCACTGTTTGCTGATGATATGATCATATAACTAGAAAACCCTAAGGACTCCTCCAAAAAACTCCTAGAACTTATAAATAAATTCAGCAAAGTTTCAGGATACAAAATTAACGTACATAAATCAGTAGCCCTGCTATACAACAACAGCAACCAAGCTGAGAATCAAATCAAAGACTCAACCCCTTACACAATAGCTGCAAAAAATAAAACAAAATAAAATACTTAGGAATATACCTAACTAAGGAAGTGAAAGAGATGTACAAGGAAAACTACAAAACACTGCTGAAAGAAATCACTGATGACACAAACAAATGGAAACACATCTCATGCTCATGGATAGGTAGACTCAATATTAAAAAAAATGACCATACTGCCAAAAGCAATCTACAAATTCAATGCAATTCCCATCAAAATATCACCATCATTCTTTACAGGACTAGAAAAAAAAATCCTAAAATTCACATGGAACGAAAAGAGTCCGCATAGCCAAAGAAAGGCTAAGCAAAAAGAACAAATCTGGAGGCTTCATATTACCTGACTTTAAACTATATTATAAGGCCATAGTCACCAAAACAGCATGGTACTGGTATAAAAATAGGCAGATGGACCAATAGAACAGAATAGAAAACCCAGAAATAAGGCCCAGTACTTACAGCCAACTGATCTTTAACAAAGCAAGCAAAAACATAAAGTGGGGAAAGGATACCCTATTCAACAAATGGTGCTGGGATAACTGGCTACCACATGTAGAAGAATGGAACTGGATCCTCATCTCTTACCTTATACAAAAGCAACTCAAGATAGATCAAATACTTAAATCTAAGACCTGAAACCACAGAAATTCTAGAAGATAACATTGGAAAAACCCTTTTAGACATTGGCTTAAGCAAAGACTTCATGACCAAGAACCTAAAAGCAAATATAACAAAACCAAAGATAAATAGATGGGACTTAATTAAACTAAAAAAGTGTCTGCACAGCAAAAGAAACAATTAACAGAGTAAACAGACAACCCACAGAGTGAGAGAAAAATCTTTGCAATTTATACTTCCAACAAAGGACTAATATCCAGAGTGTACAAGGAACTCTAACAAATCAGCAAGAGAAAAACAGCCCCATCAAAAAGTAGGCTAAGGACATGAATAGACAAGTCTCAAAAGAAGACATACAAATGGCCAACAAACATATGAAAAACTACTCAATATCACTTATGATCAGGGAAATGCAAATCAAAATCACAATGCAATGCCACCTTACTCTTGCAAGAATGGCCATAATCAAAAACTGAAACGATAACAGATGTTGGCACGGATGTGGTGAAAATGGAACACTTTTACACTGCTGGTGGAATGTAAACTAGTATAACCACTATGGGAAATAATGTGAAGATTCCTTAAGGAACTAAAAGTAGAACTACTATTTGATCCAGCAATCCCACTGCTGAGTATCTGCCCAGAGGAAAAGAAGTCATTATTCGAAAAACATACTTGCACACCCATGTTTATACCAGCACAATTCGCAATTGCAAAAATATGAAACCAACCCAAATGGCCATCAATCAATGAGTGGATAAAGAAATTATGATACACACACACACACACACACACACACACACACACCATGGAATACTACTGAGCCACAAAAAGGAATGAAATAATAGCATTCACAGTAACTTGGATGGAATTGGAGACCATTATTCTAAGTGAAGTAATTCAGGAATGGGAAACCAAACATCGTACGTTCTCACTCATAAGTGGGAGCTACGCTATGAGGATGCAAAGGCATAAGAATGACACAACGGACTTTTGGGACTAGGGGAAAGGGCTGCGGGGAGGGATAAAAAACTACACATTGGATACAGTGTACACTGCACAGGTGACAGGTGCAGCAAAATCTTAGAAATCACCACTAAGGAACTTATCCATGTAACCAAACACCACCTGTTCCCCAAAAACGTATTGAAATAAATAAAAATAAAATCTATTGTGTTTGAGGCTAAAAAAAAAAAACCTAATAAAACTATTGAATAAAATTTAAAAGTTTATTTTAAAAGTAAAAAAAATACAAAGTTCAGAGTTTACCAATTATATGTAGAAATGTAAAAGATAAGAAATGTGGCATGTGAATTCAATAAGTGCTATAGTCTAAACATGTCCTCCAACATTCACATGTTGAATCTTTTTTTTTTCTTTTGAGACGGGATTCACTCTGTCACTTAGGCTGAAGTGTAGTGGTGTGATCTCAGCTCACTGCAGCCTCTGCCTCCTGTGTCCAAGCAATTCTCCCACCTCGGCCTCCCAAGTAGCTGGGATTACAGGCAGGTGCCAACACTCCTGGCTAATTTTTGAGTTTTTTGGGTAGAGATGAGGTTTCATTTTGTTGTCCAGGATGGTCTCAAACTCTTGATCTCAAGTTATCTACCTGCCTCAGCCTCCCAAAGTGCTGGGATTACAGGTGTGAGCCACCATACCCAGCCCACATGTTGAAATTTAATCATCAATATGAAAATATTAAGAGGTGAAGTCTTTAGGGGGTGATTAAGTAATGAGGGCTTAGTTCCTTATAAAAGGGCTTATGGGACTGAGTCTGTCTCATCTGCCGCGTGAGGACACAGCTTCCATTCATAGGAAGCAGTGTTCAAGGCACCATCCTAGAAGCAGAGACTTGTTCCCTCCCCAGATACAAAACCTGCTGATGCTTTGCTCTTGGATTTCTCAGCCTCTAGAACGGTGAGAAATAAATTTCAGTTCTTTATAAATTGTCCATCTCAGGTGTTTTGTTATAGCATCACTGACAGACTCAGAGAGTAAGGAAATAAAAATTATTTGAAAAGCAATCTAAAACACAGGCTATATTTTGAAGAACAGAGTCAGATTCGTGCCATGTGCAAAAATAATGTCTAAACAAAAAAATGCAATATAAAATACTATTTTAAAAGGATATTTTTGAAAGACTAACACAGAAGGCCTTCTAAGCAAAATACATCACTTTAAAATGAGATTTAAAAAATGAGAGATTTGAATACATACATCCTTACTACTAAACAGTTAAAGAAATGATAATCAAAGTAAGAAGGTGAGCGACAGACTATAATACAATATATACAATACAAGCAACTGGGAAAAAAAGTATTTAGAAAACAGTTTCTGAAAATTAATATGAAATGTTAAGCAACAAAG
This sequence comes from Mandrillus leucophaeus, assembly GCF_000951045.1. NCBI lineage: Eukaryota > Metazoa > Chordata > Mammalia > Primates > Cercopithecidae > Mandrillus > Mandrillus leucophaeus. Next base: position 687,667 of record NW_012106253.1, read on the forward strand.
CAGAAAAAATGAGCTAAGTATGTGGAAAAGTAACTCACAGAAGAAATATAAGTGACTAATCAGTATTTTAAAAGGTAAAATACTTCACTAATGATCAGGAAAACTAAACAAAAATAACAATGTTTTCACCCGATTGCTCAGCAAAAATTAAATTGATTATTAATAATCAGTTTTGCCTAGGGTATTGGTATAGAGAAAACTCATACTACCAGTATAATTTTAAATTAGATCCTTCTTTATTAGTGTAACTTGAAAGTCTCTATGAAAAGTTTAAATGTACAGACCTTAGACTATTAAGCTCTGCTTCTCAGAATCTATCCTGAAAAAATACTTAGTATGTATGGGAAAAACTTTTGCTGCATTGTTTGAAATACAGCACTGAATACTTATCCATTGTGGTGTCATATTATTGAATGTCACAAAATCATTTTATATGTTCTGACATGCAAAAACGACAATAAATTGATACACGAAAAAAGTTATGCTTAGAATATAAAGTATGATTACATTTTGTTTTCAAAATGCTTAGAAACTATTGATTGTGCGTGGATATGCTCATGTGAATCAAAGCATGAAATAAAAAGCAAACCATGAATTAGAAAAATAAATATCAACAATGTGGCTGAGTCTGAGTGTTTTGCACAATTTAATGTTTTTTTAGCTATTGAATCTATTGTTCACATTAAATTTTATACAAAATTTTGAAAAGCAAAAGGAAAAAGAAAGCAGAGCTTCTGTTATCGAAACAAGCACTATCCTGTCCCAACAGCCTGAAGCTTCTCTGAGGAACTCCTTGGGCTCCTTGGGAAGAAGGTTTGAAAATCACTGTCTGGCTAATGCTGATATGCACTAGCAAAACCTTTCTTGCTTCCTTCTTTTCCACTGCTCCCAGGAAATAGTCAGTTATAAAACAATGGTACCCTATGTATTTAGCAACATATTTATATTCAACAACGACAGTGAAAGCAAAAGAAAGGAGAGAGAGAAACCACAGGAATCATTGTTCCATGTGACTCCATTCCTGCTTCTACTTGGAAACCAGGGCCCTACGTAAAGTTAGTGTAAGAGGCAAGAGGTGAAAATGCCATTAATTATTCAGTCTTAGTTCCCAAATGCTCTCATGGTATACATTTCTTGTCATAGTGAATATAATTCTATTATTTAAAAATCCTTTCATTTTGAATTAAATTACAGGAATGTGTCCCAATGCTGGAGAAGATTATAACTGGCTTGGACTTAGTGAAAGATGAAAATGTTGGTCTTCACTAGCTTTTTCATAGGCAATTTTCAAGAGAAAAATTAACTACACAAATTTTTGCCTTTCCCACGACTTGGAAATTTACCTGATTCTCTACTATATCAAAGATGGAATGTCAAATATAGTCAAAGTGGAGAGTTCGTTTGAACTAACTCTAGAGCAGCAGCCCTCAGAGAGACAAAGGCTGAATCACAGCAGAGACTTAAGGCTCAGTCATCAATACCATAGAACAAATTAACTCAGACAAGACATGATGGAGCTGTAGAGGCAACCAGAGGGAGTCCATTCGGGGAGCTTAGCACAAATCAGAGAACGAGGTGTCTCGCAAGAATTTATCATCAGGTTAGGTGCCTGCGGATAGGTGCCCCTGGGACAGATGCATGCTGATGAGGAGTCCAGAACCAGAAAATACGCAGTGATTCCAGCAAGTGGCTAGTGTCACAGAGGTGTGGTGCTAAGAGGGTCCAGGCACAGAACTGACATTCAGGACTAGTGTTTAGCAAGGCAGAGTCTCAGTCTGAGCAAGACAATGTAACCAGCAGTCAAGAATGTTGGTATAAGACAGGGGTTCCAAACCGAGGCTGACCACCTCCACTCCCCACCGCAGGGACACTTAGCAATGTCTGGAGACACTTTGGTTTTCATATCTGGGGGTACTACTGACATCTAGCAGATAAAGCCCAGTTATGCTACTGAATGAGAATTGACAGAACAGCCCCACCCGCAAGCCCCCCATCAACCCACACACACACATACACATACAAAAAAGAACTATGGAGCTCCAAAAAAAAGTCACTGTTAAGAAACCCTAGTACAGGGAATAAGATAGAACCACAGTTATGGGAACTATGACAAAAAAAATCTGGGAACAGGAGTTCTCATGAACAAGGCAGAAATGTGTAAAGGAAGCAAGAGTAACACAACAAACTTGAGTTGGAACTGAGTTACCTGAGCTGTCAAATAGGCTCTTTCATCTCCTTCTGACTAAGGACTATGCAGGCCTTAGGACCCCAAGGAAAAGGCATTCCAGTGGGTTGATCCCTGCTTTACCACTTACTAGTAGAGTGGCCTTGGGCCATTTATTTAATCCCTACACCTCAATTTTCTTTTCTATAAAATAGGAATAAATAATAGCATCTGCACCCAGAATTGCTATGAGACTAAAATAGGATAAGGCATGATAAGTGCCTCTAACATTATGCCCAGCTCATATTACATCGTGGATAGTTGAGAGCTGGAGATGGGATTCAAATAGTCCAGCTTAGGAAAAGAGTTTTGAAAATGGAAAAGAGAGAAAAGCAGGGCATTTGCTCCAATCCCCCCAAAAATTACCTGGCAGAGAGTTTTCAGGAAAAAAATATTAATCAGGAATCAGATTTACTAAAATCCAGAATTTTATCATGGGTTAATTAAACTAACAACAATACCAGAAGGAAAGTGCTCTGATATACAAGGACCTTGTTTAAAGTGATTCAGTCTTTAAACTCCTATAACAAGGCTAAACTCCTTTTTTCCTAGAGTGGCTAATTCTAGTACTCTGTTCTCAGCACTGTATCCTGAAATATTCTCGGCCTGATATTTTTTCTTACTAAATCAAAGATATTCTGGGATGTATTCAATACTCCCCTCCCCCGCCACACCCCCCGGCTTCTCAAGACATTAGAATAGAACGCCAGACTATGGCCTTAGGCATCTAACACAGATGAATTAAGAACTCTGACCAAAACGGCTCTGCTTGTCCTGTTCTACTGCATGATTAGTTTTCTGGAATTTACATAATGAGAAACAAAAGAGAAAACAAAATGAGAAGAAATGGAAAGTCTTTATATTGTGTATTTGTTCCTAAAAGTAGCTTGGCTGGGGTTTCCAACCCCATGCTGGATCCCCAGACAGATGGAAGGGAACCACCGACATATGCTGGAACTTCATCATCATAAAGATGCCAGTAGAGAAAAAGTCACATCAAGGCCTGTTACCTTGGATCCCATCTGAAAAAAAAAAAAAAAAGAGAGACAGCAAAATTCTAAAAGGCCGTTCCTATAATATGTTTGGCCTCTGAAGCTCTCCTTCAGCATGAACCACAAAAATGTCATTCAAAATGTTCCAAAATAGTGTCTCCTAGGTCAAAGAAAATGAATATTATCAATCACCGAAAATGGAAGTCTTTATATGGTTGAGTAGATGTGTGTATTTGGAAAAAGTGTACTGGTTCACCCAACTGGCATATATGTGTACACTTAAACAGTTTAAGATCCAGGATATGCTGATTAATATCGTGTATCAACTTGACTGGATTGAAGGATACCTAGAGAGCTGATAAAGTATTGTTTCTGGGTGTGTCTGTGAGGGTGTTGCCAGAGGAAATTAACACCTGAGTCAGTAGGAGAGGAAGACCCACCCTCAATCCCGGTGGGCACCATCCAATTGGCTGCCGGCGCGGCTTGAACAAAAGCAGGTGGAAGAAGGTGGGATAAGCTGCCTCCTGAGTCTTCTGGATTTCATCTCTCTCTCAAGCTGAGTGCTTCCTGCCCTTAAACATCAGACCCCAGGTTCTTTGGCTCTTAGACTCTTGAACATACCCCAGTGGTTTGTCAGGGGCTTTCAGGCTGTTAGACACAGGCTGAAGCCTGCACTGTCAGCTTCCCTACTTTTGAAGCTTTGGGACTTGGACTGAGCCACTACTGGCTTCCTTGCTCCTCAGCTTTAAGACGGCCTGTTGTGGGGCTTCATCTTGTGATCATGTAAGTCAGTTCTCCTTAATAAACTCCATTTCATGTATTAGTTCTGTCCCTCTGGAGAGCCCTAATACAAAGGAACTTCATCACTATAAGATGCCAGTCTTTACAATGGGCAGTATCTGTGCAGCATGATCACCTGACAAGTTTTTTTTGTTGGTGGTGGTTTGTTTTTTTGTTTTTGTTTTTGTTTTTGTTTTTGAGATGGAGTCTTGCTGTGTCACCCAAGCTGGATTCCAGTGGTGTGACCAGCTCACTGCAACTTCCACCTCCCAGGTTCAAGTGATTCTCCTGCCTCAGCCTCCCAGGTAGCTAGGAGTATAGGCGTGCCACCATGCCCTGCTAATTTTTGTATTTTTAGTAGAGATGGGGTTTCACCATGTTGGCCAGGCTGGTCTAGAGCTCCTAACCTCAAGTGATCCACCTGCCTTGGATTCCTAAAGTGCTGGGATTACAGGTGTGAGCCACCGCCCGCCCAGCCTGACAAGTTCAGTTGGTTCAGGTGTTCTGCTTGCCTTCCTTTGAGTGTTAAGGGTGAGAGAAAGGCAATAGGGACCTTGGATTACTAATTAATTTTAGGAAATGGCCATAATTTTGGGTCATAACCATTAATAATAACAAATAACATTTCTACTGTTTTACAGTTTTACCACATTTTCCTACATACCATCTAATTTGAGCTTAATATGAGTCCATTTTATAACTTTCAGGAAACTGAGGCTCTGAGAAGTTAGGTGACTCGCCCACTGTCACACAGCTAGAAAGTAATAAAAAGGGGCTCTCATGCAGATTTACCGGATTTCACACCTAATGCTTGTGATTCCATATATAATATTACTTTCCAGCATCTTCTCTTTCAGTCAAAAAATAAGAGGCACAGGGAAAAAGAAGCCTGTCTCACCTGAGAGGTTACCTACCCACAATGTTTTCTACTGTACCCTCAGGAAGAGAAAATTTTACAGCTTCCTCCCCACCTTTCATCATCACTATGGAAGGACTTTACAATGTAATACAAAATTCTCATTCCTGAATATTTTTCCCACTCTCATTCACACTGGGAATGCTGCTTTCTAAAGGTTATTGGTGAAATTCTTTTATATAACCATATCATATCTAGTTCATAATGTACTCCAGAATTAAACAACTTAGATCCTCCTGTTAGTCTTCATTTGTACTTAGGTCAGACTGGAAACTAAAAATTTTGAATTGTGTCCATGTTATTATTTGAAAAGTAACTCTTTAATGTTACTCAGGATAAATGGATGGATGAATGGATGGACAGACAGACAGAATAGAATTCATCTTTGGAGAGAAATCTGTGTTGGTGTGTGGGTATGTATTTCTGTATCTGTGTCTGAGAGACAGAAGAGCCTTTCACAACAAAGAGAGAGAAAGAATTCAAGCTACTTTTAAAATGCAAAAAGATTTCAGAATATAAATTCCAAAGTTGAAAGTGAAAATCACTTATTTTTAACCAGAGTAGTAACAACAAATCTTTGATATACCAAATATCACAGGTAAATTGTTTAAGACTTTACTATTATACTGTATATTTATTTAGAATAATTTTTCTTTATTGAAGCTACATTTAAATCTTTAAGGTATGTTCACAGTTTCCTTTGGTGTTAAATTATAAAATAAATATGCGCAATTACAGGCAATAGCAGAGCTGTGTATTGTAATTGTCATGAGTAATGACTGATTCATTGTGTTCGACATAATTGTAACTTTAATATTAACATTATCTTCAAAACATCTTGTAAACCATTTGACATTTTAAATATTCCTCAGAGACCATATCAACAATTAAACTTCTCAAGCCTTAGTGACACTTTATGTGTATTCTATTAGCTAATTAACTTCTATTTAAGTACCTTGAAAAAAAAGTGAGAAGTTATCTGTTATGAAAACAAAATCTGAAGAATATTTTTCGTGGCTTTAGGATGGCAAATTTTTTACTTGCTATTTTTTGCTTAAATCTCCTTTATTATTTGGGAGTGTACTATCTAGACCCTATCCTCATGGTTTGGCCTTCTGTTATTTACAGAGAAAATTATTAGCTTTCAATAGCCAAAGTGAGGGCTGAATTACCATAGTGTTGTAGGACATATGCTACCAGTACAGCTACGTCAAAATCCACATTCCTGTAAAATGGGTTATGTGGGTTAAAAGGAGTAAGAGATCTGAGTATATCTTAACAAATGAGAAATCCTTTTCCCATTTTTTCTTTCTTCTCTATTTGTATTAATACAATAGTAATTATTTACTAAGCACGTACTATCTTCCAGACAATGTGCTAAGAGCTCTATATACATTCATTCACTTAATAAATATAAAACTCTATACAGTGGATATTTTTATTATCTTGATCATTGTCATGATAGCATCATCATTATTAATATTCTCATTTTATAAATAAATAAATTAAGGTTCAGGGAGGTTAAATAATTTGCAAAAGATGAGACAGAGCCAAGAGAGAAAGCTAGGTCCAGCTGATCAGAAGATCCATTATTCTAATCATTACAGGGATTCTTAAACATTGGCAGGCATCCTAAGGACCAATCCACTCAGCACCCCCATCCCCAGCAATGGCACTCTTGTGACCAGCAGAATGGCCACCCTTTGCATGCACCCTACAGGGCCTAAGGACTGGCCCACCCAGCAGCACTGACATCAGCACAGCTGTACTACCACCTCCAAAAAGATCCACAGCCTAAGCCACTGAAGCACTGGCAGACACTGCTGATGTTTATTACACCTGAAGAAAGTCTTTCTTTACAAAAGCTACTTTATAAAATTGGAAGAGGTAGCTGTTCCACCAGATGTTCTGACATCAGTGTAGGGATACAGAAACATGAAAAAGCAAAGAAACATGACACCTCCAAAAGAATTCAATAACTCTCCAGTAACAGACTCCAAAGAAAAGGAAATGTATGAAATGCATGAAAAGGAATTTAAAATAATAATCTTAAGGAAATTCAGTGAAGTACAAGAAACTACAGAGAGACAATTCAATGAAATCAGGAAAACAATTCATGATATAAATGAGAAATTCAACAAGAGATGGATATTATAATAAAGAACCAAACAGAAATCTTAAAGCAGAATAATTCATTTAATGAAATTAAAAATACAATTGAGAACTTCAACAGACCAGACCAAGCAAAAGAAATAATTTCTGAACTTGAAGACAGGTCTTTTAAAATAATTCAGTCAGACAAAAAAAAAGGAAGAATAAATTTAAAAGAATAAAGAAAGTCTAAGGGACTTATGGGACACCATTAAGTGAATGAATATACTCATTATGGGAATTCTAGAAGGAAAAGAGATGAGAAAAGGAATAGAAAACCTATTTAACAAATAACAGCTAAAAACTTTCCAAGTCTTGGAAGATATATAGACTTCCAGAACCAGGAAGCTCAAAATCCCTAAATATATTCAACCCAAAAAGGTCTTCTCTGAGGCATATTACAGTCAAACTGTCAAAAGTCAAAGACAGATAATTCCAAAAACCCAAAGAAAAAAGTGTCAAGTCACACATAAGGGAATTCTGATTAGACTATCAGCAGATATTTCTGCAAAAACGTTACAGGCATGGAGAGAATGAAATGATATATCTGAAGTGTTGAAAGAAAAAAAACTGTTAACCAAGGATACTGTACCAGAAAAAAACTATCTTTCAGAAATGGAGAAATAAAGTCTTTCCCAGACAAGCAAAAGCTGAGGGAACTCACCACAACTAGACCAGCCTTACAAGAGAGTGCTACAATTGGAGGTGAGAGGATAATAACTACCATCATGAAAATAACTGAGAGTATAAAAATCAATGGTAGACATAAATTCAAACTCAAATTCAGAACTAGTAGAGGTACATTCACTATCAAATTCAGAATACTCCATTAATACAGTGACGGAATATACAAATCTTTAGTATGAACACTAAAAGACAAAATAGTCAATGATAACTACAGCTATAATAAGATGTTAAGGAACACACACTGTAAAAATGTAAATTAAAGTAAGAAAATTATAAATTGTTGAGGGGAAGGTAAAAGTCTAGAGTATTTGTATGCAACCAAAGTTAAGTTGCTTTATTCATTTAACAAATAGTACCTGCCAATTAACACACCAAACACAAATTATATGCATGAATTTTACAGAAGAAAAGTACCTGAAAAGTTATTTATTTTAAATCCTTGATTTTACAACTGAAGAGAAACCCCACGTTGTCAAATTATGTAATGATATTCTATTTGTTATTACAGACTGAGTACCCCAATCCAAAAATCTAAACTCCAAAATGTTGCAAAATTTGACACTTTTTGAGGCCAACTTGACACCACAAATGGCAAATTCCACACCTGGCTTCATGTGACAGATCACAGTCAAAACGCTGGTGCATAACACTTAATTTATTCAGTATCCTCAAGGGTACAAAGACCCTCCCATGCATGCCCAGATTTCCCCCACAAAAGCATGTCCACAAAGGGTAATAAAATTGGATGTGTGCAGGCACACTGGCAGATTTCCCACAATACCCCACATGGGGCAAAAACCCACATGCATTACTCATTGTGTTTTTTGTTTGTTTGTTTGTTTTGCTTATTTGGAGCTCTGTGGTGGAAAGATACTGTCTAAAATGTCTAAAACTATTCAAACTAACAAAGAAATTCAGTGAAGTTTCAGAATACAAAATTAACATACAAAAATCACTAGCATTTCTACACATCAATACTGAACTCTCTGAAAAAGAAGTTAAGAAAGTAATCTCGGCCGGGCGCGGTGGCTCAAGCCTGTAATCCCAGCACTTTGGGAGGCCGAGACGGGTGGATCACGAGGTCAGGAGATCGAGACCATCCTGGCTAACACGGTGAAACCCCGTCTCTACTAAAAAAAAAAAAAAAAAAAAAAAAAAAAAAAAAAAAAAAACTAGCCAGGCGCGGTGGCGGGCGCCTGTAGTCCCAGCTACTCAGGAGGCTGAGGCAGGAGATTGCTTGAATCCAGGAGGCGGAGTTTTGCATAATCATACCACTCCACCCCATTCGGGGGGAAAGACCACCCCCCCATCACAAAAAAAAAAAAAAAAAGAAAGTAATCTCATTTACAATCACTATTAAAAAAAATTAAGAATAAATTTAACCAAGGAGGTGAAATATCTCTACAATGAAAACTAGAAAACATTAACGTAAAAATTTGAAGAGGACATGATTAAATGGAAATACATCCCACGTTCATGAATTGGAAGAATATTATTAATATGTCCATGCTACCCAAAGCAGGATACAGATTTAATGCAATCTCTATCAAAATATCAATGACATTCTATATGGAAATAGAAAAAACAATCCTAAAACTCATATGGAACCACAAAGTACCCCAAATAGCCAAAGCGACCTTGGGGGAAAAAAAAAAAAAAAAAGCTGGAAGCATCACACTACCTGCTTTCAAATCATACTACAAAGCTATTATAACCAAAACAGCATGGTACTGGCATAAAAATAGATATAAACCAATGGAACAGAATAGAGAATCCAGAAATATATGCATGCACCTACAACCAATTTTTGCACCTACAACCAGTTTTTGACAAAGGCACCAATAACACACATTGGGGAAATGAGTCTATTCAATAAGTGGCACTGTGAAAACTGGATATCCACATGCAGAAGAATTAAACTAAACCCCTATCTGTCACTACATGCAAAAATCAACTCAAAGTGGATTAAAGACTTAAATATAAGACCTGAAACTATAAAACTACTGGAAGAAAAGAGGGAAAATGCTTGATGACATTGGTCTGGGCAAGGAATGTTTTGGATAAGCAACAAAGGCAAAAATAGACAAATGGAACGCCATCAAACTAAAAAGTTTCTGCACAAGGGAAATAATCAACAAAGAGACAACCTACAGAATGGGAGGAAATATTCACAAACTGCATCTGACAAGGAGCCAGTATCCTGATAATGTAAGGAGTTCAAAGAAAACAACAAAATAGCAAAAAAAGCAAATAATCTGACTTTGAAAATGAGCAAAGAATAGGAATAGATGTTTCTCAAAAGAAGACATACAAATGGCCAATAGGTAAATGAAAAAAATATTCAACATTACTAATCATCAGGGAAATGCAAATCAAAACCACAATGAGATATTACCTCATCCCAACTAGAATGACTGTTATCAAAAAGACAAAAAATAACAAATACTGGTATGGATGTGGAGAAAAGGGAAACCTTATACACGGTTGGTGAGAATGTAAATGGGTATAGCTATTATTAAAAAAACAAACAAACAAACAAACCAGCAAGGAGGCCAGGCACAGTGGCTCACACCTATAATCCCAGCACTTTGGGAGGTCAAGGCAGGCAGATCATGAGGTCCAGAGATCAAGACCATCCTGGCTAACACAGTTAAACACTGTCTCTACTAAAAATACAAAAAATTAGCCAGGCATGGTGGCACGCACCCATAGTCTCAGCTACTTGGGAGGCTGAGGCAGGAGAATCGCTTGAACCTGGGAGGTGGAGGTGGCAGTGAGCCAAGATTGCGCCACTGTATTCCAGCCTGCGCAACAGAGTGAGACTCTGTCTCAAATTGGAAACAAAAACAAAAACAAAAACAAAAACAAAAACAAAACCACATCAGCATGGAGATTCCTCAAAAAATTAAAAATAAAATTATCATATGATCCAGCAATCCCACTACTGGGTATTTATCCACAGGAAATGAAATCAGTATGTCAAAAAAAAAAAAAAAAATACCCACACCCCCCTCACTCCCAGTTATTGCAGCACTAGTCACAATAGCCAAGATACGGAATCAACTTAAATGTCTATCAACAGACATATGGATAAAGAAAATGTAATATACACAATGGACTACTACTCAGCCATAAGAGAATGAAATCCCATCATTTGCCACATGGATGAACCTGGAGTTCATCATGTTAAGTGAAATAAGCCAGGCACAGAAAGACAAATGCCCCATGATTGCACTCATTTGTGGATTCTTAAAAAGCTGGTCTTGTAGAAGTAGAGTGGAATAGTGGTTACCAGAGTCTGTGGAGGGTGGGGTGAAGGGGATGATGGAGAAAGACTGGTCAGCAGGCACAAAATTACACTTAGATAGGAGGAATAAATTCTGGTGTTCTACAGCACAGCAGGGTGACTATAGTAAACGTTATAGAGAATGCTTCAAAATAACTAGAAGAGAGGATTCTGAATGTTCTCACTACAAAGTAAAGATCAATGTTTGAGGTGATAGATATGCTAAATACCACAATTTGATCATTACACAATGTATACATATGTGAAAATATTACACTGTACTCCATAAATATGTACAATTATGTGTCAATTAAAAACAAAAGAAAAATAAATTATAAAAATTAAAAGTTAAAAGAAAGCTTTGATAGGCATCAGCATCACTGATAAAAATGCAGATTTCTGGGCCTCACCTCCCAATTCCCGATTCAGTAGATCTGGAGAGGATCCCAAGAATTCACATTTCTAATGCATTCCCAGGTAACACAAATGCTATTTCATGGTATTTTGAAAGGGCTGCACTCACTATGGAGGGAAGAAGCTTAGTTTAAAAAAATGCTCAGGGACCACACTTTGAGAACCACTGCAGTGCAATATACTTCCTCCCATGGATCCACGGATGGCACTGTCAAATAAATAATTGGAAATAATTGGAATATTTATTTATTTTAGTGGATGTTGGCCAATGTCCTTTGGAGAAGTGGGTGGGAGAGCTGGGAAATAGGTGCTGCTACTCCTAACAAACAGGTTTTGTTATACAAAAAACTAGTCCTATGTAAGATATTTTTTCAGAGAGCCTCCTGTCCTCACTTACCAGATTCATAGAACAGACACTCCCCTAAATTTGTGCCATTCTTATTCTTTTCTCTGAGAAGCCTTTAACCACTTTTACTCCCCTAAGGATATCACTTACGTGTCCATTTTCCAAATCCCATCTTTGGACTTCCAAATCCAGGTCCATCATTGATGTTGTGTGCAGCATGTGTGCAAAATCGGCAACAGCAACGATGCTGCCATCCTTACAGAAACTTGCAGGGGCTTTTCCCTGTCAATTAACCTGAGCTTGCTCTTCATCCTGTGGGTTTGAGAATTGAGCTCTTGATTTATTGCTATGATAAATTTGCTTATGCTAAAAACTACACCAAGGCTGAGCTTGGAAGGAGATTTTATGGGCCAAGTAGTAAACCTCGTAAAATCAGGGTTTAAAATGGAAAATGTTATTCAGAATAATTATGAGTACGTGCAAATGAGGCCATCAGAAGAACACATGTGCTACCGACAGCCCAAATACTTGGTCAGTGAGTGAAGAAAGTCCACAGTGGCAAAGGGGTGTGACCACCGTCACCATCCCTGTGGCTATTTCCTCATTAGATAGCAATATATCAGCCTTCTCAAGACGCAAACAAAAGACAAAGAATAATGATCTTTAGTGTAGGGGGAAACGCAGAAGAAATATCATCTAAATCAGAAGAAAAAGGATGTCTGGTGGAAAATCTTTTCAAACCCATTTCGAACAAACATAAACTTCCTATGAATTCAAGAGCTGAAAGTATTTAATTTCTGGTATGCAAACAAATTAAATGTATGAAAACTGTTTACTGTAATGGCTACAATTTATATAATTATAATGATAGGCTATTTTTGTTCAACTTCATTTCAATTGAAATAATAGTTTTATGAACAAATCCTAAAGCCCAAGATAACTGATTACTTTATTCTCTGGGAGATGAAATTAGTTCTAAATTTTAAATGTTCTTTCCTTTGCTTGAATTATGCAGGTGGGGGTCTTTGCTGATAATTCTTGGTATTCATAATAAATAGGTCTACATTTCTCAGGTTCATGGTATTTTGAGAGGGCTGCACTCACTATGGGAGAAGCAGCTTAGTTTAAAAAATGCTTTAGACCAGGTGCGGTGGCTCACCCCTGTAATCCCAGCACTTTGGGAGGCTGAGGGGGGTGTGGTGGATGACCTGAGGTCAGGAGTTCGAGACCAGCCTGATCAATATGGTGAAACCTCATCTCTACTGAAAATACAAAAATTAGCCAGGCATGGTGGCAGGCACCTGTAATCCCAGCTACTCGGGGGGCTAAGTCAGGAGAATCACTTGACCCAAGTAAAATCCTGATATCCAAGGCAAACTATATGAAGAGACAAAGCTTTAAGGCATTTTACTCAACATGCATATATTATTCAATTGTATTTATTTCTGTATCTATTTTTTTACAAAAAGTTAGTGTAGACCTCAATCTTCATCTTCTCATTGCATACCTTAATAACAAAAGAATAAATGAAGTTAATATGCGCTTAGAAAAAAAAGTTATCACAACATTCAATCTCAGTATATAGTAATATGTGCTTAATAGAAAATAAAGACCATATCTAGAACCACAGCACCAACACATTCAAGGTTCAAATAAAAATTCCAAATGGTGGTGGTAAGACATTTACTATTTGTCTAAGGCCCTAAATTTGAACTTTAAATTAATTCTGATGTCATTAAATTTGTACCAAACTTAAACTTTTTTCTTAGGCGGGGGGGTACATTTTTTCATTTTTATATAAAAATATTGGTAATATAAAGGAAAGCACTCTAAAAATGCAGAAAGAATCTTAACCCAGGAGTTGTCATCAAATCAACCTTATACCTGACAGCAGTGGGTATGCCACAGTCTATTCACTTTTTTTTTCAACAAATTTGTTTGATCACTAAAGTGCCAGGCTCTATGCAAGATGAATAAGCAGCAATCCTTGCCCTTAAGAAATGTAAAGTCTAGTGAAGGGATAGAGTGACATACATGAATAGCAGTAATGACATCACATCTAGGATAGTTGATGCAGTGAAATACAAAGGAGGGAATAGTTATTCTACCAGATGATGGATGAGAAAGATGAGGAAATGTTTCAGGAATTTTCACCTTCACAAAGAAGGAGACCCTTGAATTAAGCATGGAAAGATGTGTAGGTGTTCACCAGGGAAGCAAGCTATTCTGCAGGTAAGAAAAATGAGGATGGCTAATAGGGAGCTTAAAAGGCAGGATGCATGAAATTGTATTCAATTTATTCAATTAATTACAAATAGTCCAGTGCAACTACATCACAGTACACAAAAAGAGATACAGAAAGGGTTGGGACTGGAGAGGTAAGTTGGGGTCAGATTGCAAAGTAGTCTTATGATAAGGGTTTGGGTCTTCATCTTAAGAACATTGAGTAGTCATTGAAAAGTTTTAAGCAAGGGAGAGACATAACCAGATCCAGGTTTTATAAAGATCCTTCTAGCATTTCTTTGAGAATAGATTGGAGAAATCAAACCTAGAGACAGGAGGATATTGGAACAATCCAGTTTGGAGACAATAAGATAATAAGTGCCAAACAAGGGCAATAAATTGAGAATAGGGACTGGAGGAAGGTAGAAGCAATTGACTTTAGCACTTGATTGGCTGAAGGAAATGAGGGATAAGGAAAAGCAAGGGTCATCAACAACTCCTAAATTCCTGAGAGGACAGTGCTTCTGTTTTCTAAGATACTGAATTCAGGAAGAGGAAGTACTTCTAAGATACGGAACTCAGGAGGAGTAAAATGCAATGCGCACTTAGGTTTGGACATTCTGAGTTTGTGGAAACTGTGGAGCATCCAGGTGATTATGGGAGAAGATTCATAACTCAGGGGCTGAGACTGGGCATCAGAACCTGTTCTCTACATCAAATGTCAGGCATAGTCATTCACAGTTTAGATGCCATAGCACAGTTGGTCAGTCCACTCCCAATAAAACCAAAGTTTCTTCTAAAGTTAATATTTAAAGAAAATGGATAAATTCAGTGAAGGTGAAAAGGTGGTCTTGCTCAATTGAAGGTGAAACAGAATGGGAAATATGGCACAAACATTCCAAGAACAGACCCATTATTCCCATATTCTTCCTATACCTGATGTAGCTGCTTATTAGTTATTTGAATGCCAATGTCATCTTATACCATCGGACTAGACCATGCCCTGGACCCTAGTTAAACAAGACTTTGCTTCAGTATTTGGTTCACACTATGATACTCTGATCAACAGAGCCTTGAATTACCTTATTCCTCCATCTGACTTCAGACCCTGTGCCTGCCTTCTCCTATGGGATGGCCCCTAATCTTCCAGGTAGACTACGAAATTTCTCACCCCCATGCTCTAGCTGGTTACCTGACTTTCCCAAACCAGTCATCTGCCCAGGAAGCCCTTCTCCAGCACCAACCACAAGCTTAACATAACCAGTATATTTTAGAATTTAAAACACCTATTAAACACCCTAGTAAAAGATAGTTTTGCTCCATCTATAGAAAAGCAAGCTAATTCATTAGAAGTTTGTAGACAGATGCAGCACACATAGGCAAATAAAGCAGCATTAATCAAATATATACATTAAATGTGTACAATAAAGTTGCCAAGGAGACCACCTATATCAAAGACCACCTTCCAAAATAGCTAAGGGCACTGAGAATATAATTTACTTCCCATCAGAGAAATGTATTTTGAACCTGCCTTAAGAGACCACCTGCCTTACATGAATGCAGGCCCTTTACCCAGTGCATTAGGCTATTATAGAGAGAAAAAAAAAAAAAAAAAACTTTTAAGAAAAAATAGCCTAGCCAGCTCTAGCTTCACATATGCCTGTCTCCATAAGCAATGATTTTCTTAAAACCACCCCACATGAAGTTTTAAGTGTTTCTGCTGAGTTGTTAGACTCCTGAGTACTAAGACAACAGGCTTCCAGCTGTTCCATAAACTGAAGTGATGCCCAACAGTGGTTCTATTCATGGTTAGGGGTTCACGGACAGCCTATGGCCAACCTTGCTATGGGTTTCCTGGGTTCAGCTGTGGAGACCCCACTCCATACAAGATAACTCCAGAAAATCCTTGAGCTAATTTGGGGGATGTTCAGAGCCAACTACATTGACTCTGGCATAATTATAGGTTATGAGGCCCCCAAAGAATCATTCTATGTGTGTTGGAAGCATAAACTATAGAAAGCACTGTTAAACCAAAGACCACCTGCCAGAAAGACCACTTAATTTTAAAACCCAGGGTGGTCTCCATATGCAGATTTCATAGTTTTACGTTATGAGCAACAAAAGGTTAAATACGTTGTGCTGGGTGGTATGTTAAGAGTGAGCATGCAGAATAAAAGTGGAGTCAGAAAGAAAACTCCACTTAATTATTTAAAGAAACAAACTTCAAGCAACACACAGCAGCAAACAAGAGCAGTAAATGAGCCTACCTACCACCAGAAATCAGAGTTGCTGTAGAGGGACTGAATTAGAAGGCAAAGATTCAGGTACTAGAACAAGAAACACAGTAGGCCTTCCCTACTCAAAGGTTATGTACTGAAGAGCCCACCTCCCTTTGCCAATTCTTTCTCAGATGTTACTGGCCAATGAGATGCCACAGAAATGCACAGGCAAATGCTTACCAAGTTGTAACATTTGAAGACTAAGATAAACATGACTACAGATACATACACATAATAATAAACCATTATAAGTAAATCTAAATTAGTGACAGGCAAATGGGCAAGGGGTGTCTGCAGGAGGTCTTTTCGAATCTGAAGTGTATACACCTATTAACAGAAGTTTAACAAAGAATCATGACCAGGCCCAGTGGCTCATACCTGAAATCCCAGCATTTTGGGAGGCTGAGGTGAGAGGATCACTTGAACCCAGGAGTTCAAAACCAGTCTGGGCAATATACAGAGACCTCATCTCTACAAAAAATAAACAAAATTAGCCAGGTGTGGTGGTGACTGAGATGGGAGGATAGCTTGAGCCCAGGAGGTCGAGGCTTCAGTGAGCCATGATCGTGCCACTGCACTCTAGCCTGGATGACAGAGCAAGAAATTATCTCAAAAAAAGAAAAATCTCCCTGGGTTCTTAACAATGCTTCTTTTGTTAGTTTCTTTCTCCAGTTATCAAAGTTTACACAGTCTCCACCAAGGGAATGAAAGAAACCATTCCTCCCAGGCTGCAAGCAAAAAAGGTACAGAATTATCCACTACATGTTGCTAGAATGCTTATCACTGCTCTTTCTGCATGCTGCCTGTGGGCTCTGCAATGAGCATATGGTAAAAAAACATTTCATTGTGGCCAGGGTGTCCTACCTAAAGCAGCCCAACACATTAGGTTTTGTAACTGATCTTTGCACATCGTTAACAAATACTATGAAACCCAGGAACTCTGCCTTTAAACAGCTGTGAGAATTCACTAACTTGTAATATCTTATCCTAAAAGAGGAGCATGATTAATTAGATCCAATCTGAGCCCTTCTTAGAAACCTAATTTGGAAGTTATGAACCCTTATAAAGATATATTAGCACCTACTTGATACACTGTCTAAATTTTACTTTCAACTGTTGAAACTGCATATCTTACTTTCAGCCTGAGACCAGGTGGTTTATTTTGATAAACTGATGGCTTTAAAAGGTTTAAAAATATACCATAAACTTTTTTGTTTCATTTGGGATGTTCTGGGTTCAACATTAATTGGCTAATAAAAGTCAATCTTTTGAATTTACCTTTTAAAAATGGCCCTAGGCCAGGCGCGGTGGCTCACGCCTGTAATCCCAGCACTTTGGGAGGCCGAAGTGGGCAGATCACGAGGTCAGGAGATCGAGACCATCCTGGCTAACATGGTGAAATCCCTGTCTCTATTAAAAAACACAAAAAATTAGCTGGGCATGGTGGCGGGCGCTTGTAGTCCCAGCTACTCGGGAGGCTGAGGCAGGACAATGGTGTGAACCGGGAGGCAGAGCTTGCAGTGAGCCGAGATCGCACCACTGCACTCCAGCCTGAATGACAGAGCGAGACTCCGTCTCAAAAAAAAAAAAAGGTCCTATTTTCTGCCCTATTTTCTTCAAGACACGTCGAGCCACTATTAACTGCATATTGAATAGTCCTATAGACATGAGATATTCTGAATTTTGTTCTTCCCAGAAACAATCACCAAAGGAAAAAATACTAAAATTGCCTGCAAGGTGCATCTGAGTGATCAAAGTCCTGAATGTTGTAAGGCATATTGTAGGGTCCATGAAACCAGTGATGTTAATATTAGTGGTTCCTGTTTCTGAAACATCACACAATTTCCTTCTTGAAAACCCAGGTCCTAACAGTGATTTGGCTTTTTTGAAATCCCTGGACACTTCAAAACAAGTTTTAAGAGTTAATAAAAATTTAGCTCTAGTTTAACATTGTCATATTAGGGATGAAATAAGCAAAGTCTAGCTAGATTAAATGACTTGCCTGAAATCAAATTAATACTGTGAGTAAACACCACTTATTGTGTTTATTACGTGCCAGGCACTGTGCTAAATACTTGACATGGATTGTGTCATTTCTGCCTCAAAACAACCCTAGGGAGAAAATGTCATTGTCATTCGGTATTACTTTTCTATTGCTGCATAACGAATTACCTCAAACTTAGCAGCTTAAAACAACACAGATTTATTATCTCACGGTGTCAGTGGTCAGGAATCCAGCATATTCTAACCAGATTCTCTGCTCAAGGTTGAAATCAAAGGGTGAAATCAGAGTGTAAGCTGGCTGCATCCTCATCTGGAGGCTCATCTAGGGAAAGAGCTGCTTTCATGCTTGTGTGACTGAGTCTCCATTTTCTTGCTAGTTTTTTTCACATTAAGTAGAAACTGGGGCTTTTTCAAGACCTTAACTTTGTTTTCATCTTTTAAAAATGCGGGAAATGAGAGACCACACCAACTCCAGGTTAGAGCAAGATCTATGAACATAAGTCTATTTTCTTCTTAAACATCTACTTCTCATGTGTAAAATGCTTCTATTTCCTGTTAATGCTGCTATTATTTAGGTGCATATACTCGTTTTTAATGTAATACAAAGTTATTATCCTCATTATTTAGTAATAACCTAATTTCACATTGCTCTGAAGAACTAGATCCGATAGACCCCAATCATTTGTATATTTATAGGACATACATTAAACAGCAGAACCAAGTTGTAAACTCATTATGTAGATTAAAGCAATACATGCTTTTAATTATATAAGGAGCAAAGATACAAGAATTTTTAAGGATGAGAGGCAGAGAAAGTGCACAAGAGGATCAGGATATGTTATTTCCTTATCCTGGAACACACACTTGCCTAATCCTGACCTATTCACCTAACTCCTGCAGTCTAATTCTATTCATCTCTCAGATCCCAGTTTAATTATTACCCCTTCCATGAAGACATCCCGTATCCTAAGTCTAGGTTAAATGTCCCTCCTTAGTATCCATGCTTGTCCAATCAAAGCGCTCATCACATTGTATTGTAATTACCTATTTTCAAATACATTTTTCCAAATTTCCAAATATAGAGACTACAAAAAAGACCTCATGTGGGGCTTCTGTCTTGTTCTCCATTACATCCTCAGCACCTACTATGCTGTCTGGCAAATAGTAGACACAAATTAAATGTCTGTTAAATCACTGAATTAAGTTGGGCCTGGTACCCAAGAGAAACCTGTGAGCTGATAAAGCAGAGAGGAAACAATCAGTTCTTTGATAAATTTTGAAACTCCTAAGGATAGAGACAGTGTTATGTAAATTGCCACCATTGGCAGTGTTGTATTTAATCAACACATTCAATTCAAATCATTTTGATAAACAGTAATTGAGCACCTACATCTAATGGCAGGGACTATGTTAGGCAGTGGAGCTCCCAGAAGTGATCTGGGACCCACAGTGCTGCTGATGAGATCAGACTTCCGTCTTACAGTCAGACAATCCCTTGCACTGTTTGTCTTGCGATCATCCCTCCCCAAGAAGAAAACAGTCACCCAGTGGCCTCCCACCTACTTAATGAGTACTCAGGACTACAGCCTGATTGCTTATCTATGTCCAAACAATGTTCAGACAAAGCCCATTATGCCTCACCGCTCTGTCATCACCAGAATTCAAAGTCTCCAAGTTATCTGCCCACCCCTGCCATCTTCTACCACCAGCCAATTCCACTTTAGCCGCTCAACCGCCAAGGTCATGGCCTTCATTTTTTCTCAAACTATTGCAATGCTGCTCAGATTACAGTTTAATGCATCCCACTCTGACAACCATTTCCAAATCTCCCATTTGTCCATTTTTGATCATTTGTATTTGTCCCATTCCAGTAATTCTTCAAACACTTGGAGATCTCCAATCCATTACCCCTTTGTTACCATCCATTGTCCCGTCTCTTAATCGTCCCAGCTATATATGAGCTAAAATTAAGGTTTAAAATTATGTACTGTCTTGACATCTAGGAACAATCTGAAGGGTCTTGAATGACCTAGCTACAAGCTCCCCTCCCTTCTCCACTCCCACAGATAAAGTCTTCTAGCCAAACAATCCTCCTTATCATAGGGACCAGAAACAGCTCCTGCTTATCCCTGAACAGCAAGTTTTAGTTCCCTGTGTGCCCACAGAAGTATGCAAATAAGTTAATCACATCCTCCAGGGAAACCAGGGGATGTTGCTACCCTCTAGAAAACAAAATCTGCCTCTTACAATCCCACATTGCTCACTCTATTCCCAAGTGCAAACTCTGTGTGGCCCAGCATGGCATCTGGTGCCCTCCTCCCTCAGGCTGTAAGGATATTTGATTAATAAATGACTGTTAATCTCATCTGTCCAGTATTGGGTATCAGATGTACAGTCATTCCCATAACCCTAGGGCAGGAATCCCTCCTTCACCAATGGGGTGAAGAGGAGATGGTCCAAACACTTATTCTCGTAGCACATCCTAGATTCTGTGGTCCGTCATTAAAATCATCACTTAAATACTTTTAGCTCTCTTGCCCCTTATTTCCACCATCATACTCTTCTAGAAAACACAGTTAATTAAACTCAACTATCAGTTCCACATCTGCAACAAGAGCACTTTACTGAAGAAAATAACCCTATTTTCTGATCTATTGTAAAGGTCATGAGGACAAATTTTAAATAAGCACTCACTTAGTTATTCACTTAGTAATTTCCTGCTCTCTGAGATCAATGTCTCATGCTCATCTCTTGGAGAATACAAGGTAGAAAAATAACATTAGTCCCAGACTCCTTCCACCCTCAACTCATTACACTCGACTTACTAACCTGTTTGTTCCTTGAACTCATAGAAAGCATTTTCTACTTGCTGTTCTCTCTACCAAGGATTCTCTTCCTCAAAATGTTTACACGACTAGTGGCAATAAAAACTTGTCTCAAATGTTACCTTCTTAGAGAGAAGACCTACCCTAACCACACCAGCTGTAAGGACCCCCTGAATACCAGTTCACTCTACCACATTACCTGGTTTATTGTTTGCAAATCACTATCTGAAATTCTCTATCTGTTTATTTTTTAATAATCTGTCTTTATCCCACCAAAATGAAAGCTTTATGAAAGTCAGACTTTTTTCACCATTCTATTTCATGAGTCTAAATTCCAAGTATATAATGCTCAATAATTACTGAATTAATGACTAGGAATTAATTTTCACATAGAAGAAAGAGAAAGTAGAAACATTAAGTATTTCACATCATATTATGGCAAAACATTTGTTTACCAGCACTCCAAATTTTTTTTTAATGGACTTTCTCTTGTAATTTTTAATCATTTACAAACTAAGAGAACTTCAGTTAAACTCTCAGTCTGAACCACTAATCCTTTACATCTTCTTAAAATTCACAAATCTTTCAGAGCTACTATACATTATTGATGGCAAAAGTCTAATCAAGATTTGAATTCAGACCTTAATATCAGTAAAACCTGGTAAATCCTATACCTTCAATCATGTTTGCCATACTGATCTGGCTTGATGATTGGCATCTTTGTACCAAAAGGAAGTAATTAAAGTTTTCTAAAATAAATTAGGTTTCCTTTAAGATCTTGGTCTAAATTGTTTTCTGAAACCAATATTCTCAACTCCCAAGTTTCCTTATATTTCTTTGAGCTGGTTAAACCTACATTCATACCACTGTATTCCATTACATTCCTTTCAAATTCATGACATGACACATGGTTAAATATAAGGGAGATTTTGTGGCAGAAAACACTATTTAAAACCCATTTAATTCCATGAATATTTCATGGTGCCAGGCACTATGCCAGGCGCTGCAGGGGATTCGAAGAAGAGGAAAGCACAGCACCTGTTCTCGAAGCACTCACAGCCCTCAGCAGCATGGGTCTGAGAGACACAGGACATCATTGAACAAGCCCTTTCACTGAGGCTATCAGACCGACTAAAAACACCAACCATTTCATTCAAGAGCTATGTATCTGATGACAGAAACTTGTAACAGCCAAAGGTTAAGTATAGCTTAACATCCATAATTTACCAACTGAAATTATCTTGTCTTTTTATATTTTCTTTTAAAGAACTTTAGAGTAATAATAATATTTAGTTTGGGTTTAGACCCTGGCTGACTCTGGAAACTGCTCTGTAGTATTTATAGATTGTTCTAATGCTTTTTTTCTACCTTATGTTCTCTGAGAGAGATGATTATTATACATTAATTTCTAGTATAACAATTTATATTATAATTCATATTATTCAATCATATACTTAGGTGGTTATAATATAAATATAACAAGTAAAATCAACTTATTCATTGAGATTCTGGCCTAAATATTAGTTGGATGTATCTAATAATTCAAGCCAGCTACCAGCAAACCTTAGTTGACAGGCTCACATCATGTCAAATTCCTCCTAAAACTCAGCAGCTATTAGGAGCTAAAAGTGTTTTGTAAACATTCTTTAAATATTTTGCTTCAATGATCTGGGGACTGTGGGCAACAGAAAAAGGCTTTGCAGAGTTAGGTCAGGGAACCAACAGTAAAGGAAGGAAAAATTCAGTGCTTTGACTCTGTGCTGCAATATCCTCCATAAATTTACACAAATGTGTCAGGAATGATTTATCACACATAACAACTTCGGCCAAATCCTTGGTCCATAGATTCTGCAAGCCAGTTGGTGTTGAACATGTAGTCCCACCTGTGGAAAGTAAGGAGAACGGGGGCCCCACTGGCCCACCAACAATGCAGATTTTAAGTTGCTTTAAGAATTAACACAAAAGGTATGTGTTACTTTGCACAGCACAGGTGTTTATTTAAATCTGGGTATAGTTCTCATTGCTTTTCCTTAATGGGAGTGGAGAGATCAAATAATCTAAGGATCAGTGAGACAGATATTTTTCAAAGAGAGAGGAGTTTTCTTCTTTTACTTCTCTATTTCATATGTGTATAAATCTCAGCTAGGGGGAAGTCTCCAAAAACTCAACAATTAGAATAGCAAATAGATTTCAATTCTGATGCTAAGAAATGGCGAGTGGCTGCTTGAAACAATGTGCTAAGAAACATGTTTGCCATATTTTTGCCATTGCAGACCTACATGATCCCTGAATCAAGTCAGCGTTTAATAAAGGAAAGTACTCTGGTCCCACCAGGTAAGAGGAATCTCTAGGCTCCATAATCTCTTTCTTGGTCTTCCCTTTTCTCCTTTCTACCTATATATTCTCTGTTTACCTTTTAAGGCCCAACAAACTCTAACTTTCTCTAAAGCCTCCCTGATGTCACACATTATTCTGTCCTCAGAACATTTATTCTATATAGTATATGTCACATGAGTCAGTGTTTTATCAGATATTTTATTGTTTTCTAGCAAAAATCTAACTTCAATCAAATGAACAAGGTCTTGTATTTCTTCCTTTATATATTACAGGGTCAGGTATGCTGTTAGCCACACAATATGTGCTTTGTAAATGTTTGATCTGTTGCTGAAGGGAAGGTCTTCAATGCCAAGCTGTTGGCAAGCTACTTTCAGAATTATCAAAACGCAGTTCATCTTAATATGGTCATTTACAGAGCAACCTAAAGACAAGTTGCAATAAAAAGAATAATATGGCTTATCTTCTCAAAGGGTTTGATTTGGCAAAGTAATGACGGAGCAAAGTAATCTTAGTTTTAAGTTAGGACCCCATTTTCCCAATGACATCAAAGGCTTCCATTACAGGCTCTTTTCCTTTTTCTCCTGCGACTTCTGGTCTCACAGACATCCCCACAGTCTGCTGGTCACATTGCTTGTGACAGGGTTTGCTCCTGCCATCCCCTGGTGTTACTGTTGGATGTAAACAAAGACTGGCCTTAGGGCTCATAGAATCCAGAAATTAGGACTAATATTTCTCTCCAATAGGAAGGAAGCAAGCCTTTCTCAGGACTGAAATTCACTGCAAAGTGTGGGTAGTAATATCTATGCCATAGTGCTTCTGGGAGGCAGGCCTCTAGTTGGGCCTCTAATACCATCAGGTAGTCACTCAGTAAGTGGAGATCATGTTGCCGTTATTATAGTCTTGATTTAATTGTCCTTTCTTGACCTCAGCGTGATGTTTTAGGAATCCCATTTGTTCTACTGGTTCTTATCACATTTTATACAGAAACTTTTCTTGTCATCACTATTCTCCAGCTCCTATAAATCCCTCTCCAGAGGATTTGGTGCCCATCAGTCCTCCAAGGCTGAGATGCTGAAAATACAATTACCATGACTGACCCTTTCCTGATAAGCTAGTTCACACCTAACAGAGGCAACTCTCAGATCATGTAAAATGTTAATGTCCTTATTTGTCTTTCTTCCTGGTAAGTTGCTTTTGGGTGTCTTTGCACCTTTTAAAAGCCCACATCACTTTGAAAGAAAGGGCTCAAAACTGAAACCATGTTCATGAGCTGTTTGTTGCATTTCTAGTAAAAAACAGGTGGGATGAGATGGAGACTAAAAGGAATGGGTGAAACAAAGTAATGAGGCTTAGAAATTACTTGTTGATACCAATTATCTACATTCTTTCATGCTCTTCTCCCCACATATTTTCCTTTTCCCATTACCATGGATAATTGAGAAATGAAATATCCAAATTCTGTTATCTAATTTGGAAAAAACAAGAGAAGAATTGTACTAAGTACTTATATTATGACAAGGAGAAAAAATTTCCTGAAGGCATTATATTATTTGGATCAGAATATCATCATTTCTTATCCAAATACTCAGTAAAGAAATAGATTTTTTTTTCCTGTGTCTGACTTCTGTCTCAATCTATGCACCACTTAAGAATGAAGGGACATTTACTCAAGGCCCAGTATATGTCTAATTTCAATATTAGTAACTTTTTCTGATGCCAAATGAAGGACAGAACTTCAACCTTAAAACCCTGAAAATCTTCTCTTGACAATTAAATCAAATTGAATTTCAATTCTCAGGGTTTGTTCCACTTTCTAAGACTTGTGTAAGCCCCATATAACTTCCTAGATTGTCATACTTTATGTCTTCTTCCTTCTTCAATTTATCTAATAATTAAGGAACACAATATTCTGAATTTCAATTAAATACAGGTTATTGCCTCAGTAAACTTTTTTGTTATGTTGAATTTGGACTTCTGCTGAGACTCAAATAACCAAGCACAATGAGTAAGCTGAAATTCACTAAGCTTAATTTATGCCTACTTCATGATTTCTCTTTAGTTCCTCCACCATTCAAACACATTCAGCAAGAATTTGATGACCGCCTACTCTATGCCTTGGCATATATAAACGAAAAGGAAACAGAATTTCTAACCATCAGAAGCTGATCCTGTATCAGGGATTTATTTTCTTCTGCCATGGGAGAAAGCACTACACTGAGGTGTGTTCACGTGATATTAACAGTTACATAAAATTACACAACAGAATATTAGGGTTCAAAAGAAATGACTTTGAATCCAGTCGCATCTATGTTCAAAGACAGTCATCAGTCACTTTGTCTGCCATGCCCAATATCCTCTTTCAATTTTCTAATTTAACTGATTCCATCCATGTCCCATGAAAAGCATAGCCCTATTTACAGTATGACTCTACCTGCCCCTAACAAGAACTGACTGGATCAGTTGAGCAAACTTGACCAATAGAAGCAATTCATAAACTAGGAAAAGCAATCCATAATCTAGGGAAAGCCCCTCTCTCACTCTCACTCTCTCT
This sequence comes from Mandrillus leucophaeus, assembly GCF_000951045.1. NCBI lineage: Eukaryota > Metazoa > Chordata > Mammalia > Primates > Cercopithecidae > Mandrillus > Mandrillus leucophaeus. The sequence goes on from NW_012106253.1 coordinate 713,682, forward strand.
CTCTCTCAACCTCTCTCTGTCTGTCTTTCACTCACTAAAAGATAGACTATAGTCAAGTTGCAGTGGGCAGTGGGCACTGGAGCTGTGAGTTCACTTGTAGTCAAGACAAAGCCAAGTGAGAGAAGGAGGTGAAGAGAGAATGAGCATTGTGTTAGACTGCACAAATAGCCAAGATTCGTCCCATCTCTGTAGGCAAGCCCCTTGGCAAAGTGACTTTACAGCTCTTCACATGAAGGCAAAACTTATTTCTCTATCCATTGAATCTAGACTTGCTTTGGCCATGTGACACAAGCAGAAACTTAAAAAGTGCTTGTGCATTGGGGCTTGCGCTCTCTCTCTTGCTGTTCTTTGGAACCTTGAAGCCACCATGTGAAGAAATCAAAGCTAGCCTACTGAAGGATGAGAAGCCGTGAAAAGCAAAGGTATGCTGCCCAACTGAGGCTCCCCCAGATCAAGCAGTCTGCCAACTGTCACATATGTGAGTGAGATCATCCCAGGCCATTCAAGCCTAGATCAGCCACCAGCTATCTGCAGTGATCAGCAGAGGAGCCTAGACCTGAAGAATCTCCTGCTGACCCACACAATCAAGAGAAATAATAAATGTTTGTTGTAAGTCATTTACTTTCAAAGTGGATCTTGTTTGTTTCTTTTGTTAAGATTATGTGAAATTACACTTTTCGTCACTCTACTTTTTTCCATCCAGGAATGGTGCTACTCCCATCTGGTGGACCTGTCAACCACATAACCCCCAGTATCCTACCACAAAGTTGCACATGTGACACTCAGTAGCCTAACACAGTACCCCATTTTACTAGAAACAGGAGTGGCCCGTGACTCAAGTAAAGACAATGAGAGGTGTTTTTGTTGTTGTTGTTGTTGTTGCTGTTTTCTGAAATTGCTCTAGGCACTAGCAAAAAGAGGTTTTCTCTCCTGTGGTTCTTTCCTTCTGAGCTGCTGAATCCATATTTATTACTAATAAAAGCCTACCTAAGAATAAAATCAAAGCCGAGAGAGAAGGAAAAAAGACAAAAAGAGAGGAAAGAAAAAAGCAAAGCCAAGAGATCGGGAAAAAAAAAAAAATCAATTCTTTATAACATGATATGAATTCCTGGATCCAACCACACCTGAAGTTCCTGGACTTCATGGTTACCATTTTTCTTTGCACTGGCTTAAGTTGGGTTTCTGCTCCTCAGAACTCAAAGAACCTTAATGCACTAGTCCCCTCAATCTGTTGAAAGTGTATGGTGTATATGATCTCTACTCCCTCCATTTCACAGAGGTTAAAGATGTGGTCTCTTGTGTTTCTTTCTCAAAAGATCAAGGCATCAAAGACAATATCATGACAGCACTTAGGTATCCATGGAGAGAGAAGCCTCATGGTATGTTTAAGAAATGATAACAGTATATAAAATCTCTGAAGAACAACATTAAGAAAAGGAATATATGGCGATGATTATAAAAGCAGTAACTACATTCTTACTCCTCAGAAATCTGTCATACTTTCAAAAACATACAATTTCCAATCTGATATCCATTATACTTGGTAAATGGTGATCTTCCTGATGTGGAATTGGCTTTATTTTCCTTTCTTACCTTAAAATTAGCATCTTCTGTGAAAGTGGGGGAGTGAACATTGGCTGTTTTGGCTGCCTCAAATTCATCCCATTTTCTTTGGCTACAGAATGTGGGGTATTTTTGTTTGTCTGTCTGTTTCTTTTTGGAGGAGTTACCTCTGGACACAATCTGTGGAACAAGCAAGTGACCCAAGGACCCAAGTTACATTAGTGAAATACTCCTCCTGGGAATTCGAATATTGAACAAGGATACAAAAAGATTTTTTTAAGTGTTTCTTCATTTTGGCAGCCACACCTTGACAAATTCTTTAGGTGGTTTCTGCAACCTCACCCCAGAAATGTTCCTATTAGCTCTTAGATCCACCTAATATCCTCTTAATAAATTCATTTTACTACCAAAGTTCACCAGAATCAGTTTCAATTGCTTGCACTAAAGAATACTGTAGCAGAGCAGTCTGACTCTCTACAAATTATCCATGCTTGTCTTCCATAGTACAAAGTTATTTCTGGGAGGTACTGCCACCCAGGACTCTACTTCTAAGTGCCCTGCCACCCATGTGAGTTCACGTGACTAGTTCTCATTTACAGTATATGAATGGCAGTGATTCCTATCACCTCCGAAACCAGCTGGTTAAGAAGTAGGTATGCCTTCTCCACCTTCTCTTTCTTCCTGCATGGGTAGACTAGATGTTGTCACCCATGGTAATCTTAGATGTCACATGTTGAAAATGGTCGAGGCTTCTTCAGCTTGGGTTCCTGAACAAACATGTGGACCAGACTGCCTCCTCCTTACCAGCCCACCTCCTGTGACCCACATCTGCACCACCTCTTGGACTTTAAGAGAAACTTCCATTGTGAAAAGCCATGGAGACTTCAAATCTTATCTGTTACAGCAGCTGGCAGCACTTTAACACAAGCCTCAGCCAATACAAATGAAAATGCAAACGTATTGTATTAGCATTTTGAAGACTCTGAAACAACTGGAGAAAGCCTGTCTGGCAGGGGCAAGAGTCATTCGACACTCCTCCCAGTGATCCAGCTGTCCAGATGCCAGACACTGGCCCTCTCACCCTCTACCCCCAACTCCATTCTCTCCTTACCAGCAGAAAATACATTTTCTCTCTCCTCAGCAAGAAGAGAAAGTGTTGCTTGATATGTACGATGCTCAAGATGAATTAGGTTCTGAGGTCAGTGTTGCCTTATTGATGACATCATGGAGAAATCTTCACACTTCTGCCTTCTGACTACTTTCAGAGCCTCTGAAGGCATGCTGAGCCAGAAAGATATAGTGAGGCCTAAACAAAGAAGCAAGTAATATGTCCTTTGAGACAAAGAGCTTGGAAAAAGGCAGGAGAGCTATGGTTTTTATTAGTATGGATAACTATGCCTTCACTAGGCTAAGAATTTTAAGATACATCCTTCCATAATTCTAAATTTTCCACAGCTGCTTACATTAACTATATTAAGTGAAATGTTTGTCCTTTTTTCTTTTGTACCTAGACCTTTTGCATATTGCCTGGTCACCTTGTCAGTAACCCTTCCTAACCTGACCCTCAGGCCCTGGTCCCCGACACACCTGCATTCTTTGGAGGATTCTGTTTGAAGGAAGGGTGTGGGATCTGGATTAACAGGCTCCAGAAGAAAGAACACAATCTCATTCAAATCATGGCTCTGCAATTAACCACATATAAACCCATAACTTCCCTGTGACCACTTCTCTAGCTGGAAAATGGTTCTGTAATACTTTCACTGTCTTCCCTAACAGAAATAAGGAAAGACTGCACTAAAATCCAGCAGTGAAAACTCACACTGCTCTGGAAGGCAGAGCTGGGCACGGCTTGGAGTGAGGGTTCTCTCGTTCCACTCACTCTATGTGACAATTGCCCTAAAGCTTACAAACTCTTACCAACTTTTAGCCAGGTGGTGAGTCTAAAAGTGACTCAACTTCTCCTCCTAGTTTTCTTAACTATAAAACAAGGAAAACAATATACCCTGGCAGGTTTGTTATGCTCAGTGAGTCTATAAGTCTAGAGTGTGCATGCTCTCTCTCTCATACACACATATATACATGTATATGTATGTGTATATATGTATATGATAAACCAAAAGTAAAATTCTAAGTTCCCTAGCCAATTGAATGGACCTTCCTCTTGGCCAAGGGTATTCCTAAGTTACCCTGAAATACTAGTTCAGGCCATGATGGGAAGTGGGGTTGGACATGCCTCATTATACTCTCCTCCCGTTGGAATTCAGGCACAGCTGACCAGCATTTAACATTAAAACAGAGCCCTTAAGACTGACAATGCAAACTTACTGTAACAATAAGATACCAACATAACTGATAGCAAGCCCTCAAAGAAATCAAATCAAAGTATTTTACCCCAAAATACATTTCTTTGATATATTCTGAAATGGCCCTGCAAAGCTGTCTCTCGTGGGGAAAATCTATATTCTGTACACAATCCACTTCCCTTTCCAAGTATCTTTTCTGATCCAGGAAAGAATTAACTGAGTGTCTGGCACCTTTTTAATTCTGATAAGAAACACTTAAAATCTATTCTCTCTGAAGCCTGCTACCTGAAAGCTTCATCTGCATAATGAATACCTTGGTCTCCACAGTCCTTCTTCTTAACCCAGACACTCCCGTCTACTGATTCCAGGCCTTTAGATAAACTCTTTCAACCACTTGCCAATTGGGAAAACTTTGAATCCACCCAAGACCTGGAAGTCCATCCCCACCCCTACCTGCTGCCACCTTCAAGGTGTCCTGCTTTTCTGGACCAAATCAATGTACATCTTACATGTATTGATTGATGTCTTGTGTCTCTCTAAAACATATAAAACCAAGCTGTAGCCTGAGCACCTGGGGCACACGCTTTCAGCATCTCCTTGGGCTGTGTCACCAGCATGTCCTTAACCTTGGCAAAATAAACTTCCAAATTGATTGAGATCTGTCTCAAATACTTTTCGGTTTACAAAATATATTTAAATAAGTATAGTGCTCCCTCTGGAGCAATTGCAATATTATGCTTTGCCTAGGGCCAAGAAATATCTTTATGAAGTCCTAATGAAGAAGATGTCCATATTTCTAACAAGACTTTTTGCTTTTACACTCCAGTTTCATCTGTAAACTCTCATACTTCAAGATTTTGGGGGTTTCTTTTAGAACTGAGGTAACAGAATTACTAGGATGGCCCATTTTCAGTCCTCAAAAGTGCTGAAAAAGTACAACCTGAAAAGTAAACTCTTATAAGCCCACATTAACCAAGTCAAGCACTAGAATAACCACTTTTATAATCATAATTTTTTTCTTCCAAGGGTTGTTTACAAAGCTCTCAGCAAACATCTTCCTCTTCATCTTAAGGCAGTCTCTGGTGAACATTTTGCTTTTGCACTGTTTTTTTTTTTTTTTTAAATTTCTGCCTTTTCCGTAATGTGAACCTGAACTACTTATAGTTAGGTTCCATATTCTAATACTAGGGATTTGCAAGTTTCTGAGTTTATTTCATAACATATTTCTCTCAGTGTGGAAAATGGTATTTGTGAAATTCCTTCTTCTGACGTTGATATTTCCAGTTATTTAAGATATCTTGAGAAAAGATTATTAACAACGTGTCAAAGTAAAGTGACTTACCTAAACTATGTGTGATTATGTATATAGATCTTAAGATATCAAGTTCCTAAGAGACATTAAGAAATACTATCTGCTGATAACTTTGATGATTTTGAGGCAAATTACACATTCTCAGAACAAAAGGTTAACTCTCATCCCCTAGATGCCGTAATGTCTCCTTTTAAGCCACCTTGTCAAGATCCATTATAACCTTCATACTAGGTTCATAATTCTTTCTACTTAGAGATTTCTTAACCATTAGAGACCATAAATTAAAGCACACCAAGATAACCATTTGAAGAACATACTTCTATTAAGAAATCTTCTTGGATAATACCCAGTACCTTTGCTCCCAAGGGTTTTATATAGGGTTATTTTCTTTTTCTAAAACCTCAAAGCCCCAGTTCACCTAATTGCTCAATGCCCTATATGTTTTCCATCTTCTAACACAAATCTCCTTTGAAGTGATAAAGTTTTTTAAAAATCACATTTTTTCCTTCAGTTTCAAAAGTTAAAGTTCTATGTAAAGTTTAATATTATATAGAATAAGGTTTAACACAAATCATCACCAGCCAGAGAGATTATGACTTCAAGGGGCCAATAGTTAACCTTAAATATTTTACTTTGAATTTAAGTTGCAAATCTGAGAAGAAAAAATACATTGCAAAACTGCTGCAGCATACACACACACACACACACACACATACATATATACATATATACACACACATGCATGTACATATATACACACATATATACATATATACACACACATATGTATCTCCTGTTTTGTCTGACCATTTGTGTCTTATCTCTAGCAATAGTACGTGGAGAAGTGACTGGAGGAAGGGAGAATGGGAGGGGGAGAGACAGTTGGGAAAGAGGGAGAAAGATCAAGAAGGAGAGAAGAGAAAGGAGAGAAGAGAAAGAAGGGAGGAAAGAACGGGGGAAATGGAAGGAAGGGACAGAATAAAAAGTGACAGAAAGAGAGGAAGGGAGGAAGAAGAGAAGAGTATTGTCCAATTTGTTTCATTTTACAGCAGGTGAGCAGGCAAGCTCATTGTCACTCCCATGGTTTCCAGTGCCACTCTGTGGCTCAGACCCTTGGAGTCCAGGGGTAATATTACCACAGGGCAATTTCCCAGCAGCAGAGCAGTTGCTTCTGAATCTGCACACTTTGGAGAAGAAAACTTGAAATTTTTTTGTTCTATAGAACAGACAGATACATAGAAAGAAAGACAGACAGACAGACAGGTAGGTATTGAGAGTCCACAAGTCTATTCTTTCCTCCATATATATGGAATATGATTCTCCCAACCTAGAGGGGAGATTTTAGCTGCTCTGATTCAACAATATAAAATGCAAGGCACTCACCACATCATGCTCTGTGGACAGTCACTTTTCTGCCATTTTTGGGCTTTTGTCTACATTCACTCTCTAGTTCTGAAATATACTCACAGAGTGTATTGAATTAAGCAAAATCTTCATTTGTTTGCATTGTGAAAATAATGTAATAAGCTCAATTTCCATAAACCAGGCAAGAAAATAGATCTTAGGACTTAGCCATTCTATGACATACAGATATTACTTAAGGGGTTGACTTTTTCACTTTTGAGCTTAAAATTTAACCCTGGTAATTCTTCCCAGAGAACCTTTATTCCAATGTATAATCATACTGAGAACATCTACGTTTCCTCATGGAAAAGACCATTTGTGCCAGGCGCAGTGGTTCATGCCTGTAATCCTAGCACTTTGGGAGGCCACGGTGGGTAGATAACCTGAGCTCAGGAATTCGAGACTAGCCTGGCCAACATAATGAAACCCTGTCTCTACCAAAAATACAAAATTAGCCAGGCATGGTGGCATGTGCCTGTAAGCTCAGCTACTTGGGAGGCTAAAGCAGGAGAATCACTTGAACCTAGGAGGCAGAGGTTGCAGTGAGCCAAGATCGCACCATTGCATTCCAGCCAGGGTGACAAGAGCGAGACTCCATCTCAAAACAAAACAAAACAAAAAGACCATTTGCTGTGCCACTGATTTCCATTCTGCACATCCCCAGAAGGGGGAATGGAGACCTTGCTAACCTGTTCATATGGTCATAAGGGTGTGTAGAAATGGATTTATTTGAGAGGTCACTGACTTTTCCATTCCCACTTGTCAGTGGGACTAACCCAATGAATTCCTCTCTTTCAAATGCATCCTCACTTTGAAAAGTCTGTGGATATTAACATGTCTGGCTCTATTTTTCTGACAAAGTAGAGGCCCTGAACTGAACCCCAGAAGAAACCTTTTTTTCTTGCCTTCTGGTAGCCTGTAAATAGGTTAAATCCTCATACTTTTGTTGTTGTTGTTGTTTTAGACGGAGTCTTGCTCTGTCGCCCCAGCTACAGTGCAGGGGTGTGATCTCTGCTCACTGCAAGCTCCACCTCCCAAGTTCACGCCATTCTCCTGCCTCAGCCTCCTGAGTAGCTGGAACTACAGGAACCCGCCACCACACCCGGCTAATTTTCTTTATATTTTTAGTAGAGACGGGGCTTCCACCGCATTAGCCAGGATGGTCTCCATCTCCTGACCTCGTGATCTGCCCGCCTCGGCCTCCCAAAGTGCTGGGATTAAAGGCATGAGCCACCATGCCCAGCCCCTCATACATTTTTTTAAAGTCAATGTTCAACTGAGATTCTGATTTTCAGAGCTGTAGTAGAATATATACTAATTTCTTAATTCAAAAAAGATAATTTTTATATTTAAAAAAATACTTCCAAAATAAAGTTAAAGCATAATTTCAGCTATGCTACTTGAGCTTTCAGTTCTATTACTTTAATGAGAAGTGACGTTTACGAATGTGGCTAGGCACCATGGCTCAGGCCTGTAATCCGAGCACTTTGGGGGGCCAAGATGGGAGGACTGCTTAAAAAGTGTTCAAGTCCAGCCTGGGCAACATAGTGAGACCCCTGTCTCTACAAAACATAAAAAAATTAGCCTGTCATGGTGGCATGTGACTGCAGTCTTAGCTACTCTGGAGACTGAGGTGAGAGGATTGCTTGAGCCTGGGAGATCATGGCTGCAGTGAGCTGTGATTGTGCCAATACACTCTAGCCTGGGTTACAGAATGAGACCCCATCTCTAAAAAAATAAAATAAAATAAAAAGCTTAAGAACATCACTGAAGTAGAAAACAAATTTTAAATGGGAATAAAAGATATATAAGAATCTCACTAATGAACTATAAATACAAAAACAAGTTTCTTTTAATCACTAAAAACAAGGGTATTCATGCAATTTCTTCAAAATTATCAACTTTTTTTCCTTCCTTTCCCATGTATACTCCAACATCACATCTACTCTTTTCCACTCCTAGCAGCTATTTTCCATCTGCTGTCTGGGTCATTGATGCCAATCTCTTCCAAACAGAAGATCTCTTCCTAACATGTGACCTATTCTGAAGAATGTTTTGGGTGCACTTGAGAAAAATGTACATTCTGTTGCTGTTGGATGGAATGTTCTGTACATGTTTTTTAGGTCCATTTGGCTTACGGTGTACTCCAAAAGTCCAATTTTTTAATTAATTTTCTGTTTGGATAATCTGTCTATCTTTGAAAGTGAGTTCCCTACTATTGTTATAGTGCAATCTATCTCTCCCTTTGGGTCTTTCAATATTTACTTCATATATTTAAGTGTTTTGTGTTGGGTATATATATTTACAGTTGCTATATCCTCTTCATGAATTAACCCCTTTATCATTACAGATATAAGAACATTTGTTCTTCTTTGTCTCTTTTTACAGTTTTGACTTAGTCTATTTTGTCCAATGTAAGTACAGCTACCTCTACTCTCTTTTGGTTTCCGTTGGTGTGGAATATCTTTTCTCATCCCTTCACTTTCAGTCCATATGTGTCCTTAAAAGTGAGGTGAGTCTCTTGTAGGCAGCACCTAACTGGAACCTTCACCTTCCTTAAGTCACAATTTGATATCACTTCCTGATTTTCCACAACTAGGCTAGGCACCCCATTTAGTACTTCCAAGACTTTTACTTCACTGTCTTTCAATTGCCTGCCTCTGGTATCCCTGAGGACTGAGATACTGACGACATGAGGGTAGGGCTGGGGAGGAGCGCTCACTAGTCACTAAGTGAATAAGTAAATCATAATTTTACCTCCCCATTTTCTCCTACTCTTCTCTAATCACCCATTCGTTGTCATCCCCAACTACCTTCATGATTGGAAAGATAAGAGAGTTGTTGAGGAAAAAACGCTAAGTTTGGTTTCAGTGTCCCAGAAGTCCTAACTCTATTATTGTACTATTTGAGCTACCTTGGAATTTTTTTTTTTTTTTTTTTTTTTTTTTTTTTTTTTTAGAGTTTCCCTCTGTCACCCAGGCTGGAGTGAAGTGGCACAATCTCAGCTCACTGCAACCTCCACCTCCCGGATTCAAGCACTTCTCCTGCTTCGGCCTCCCAAACAGCTGAAATTATAGGCGCCTTCCACCGTGGCCAGCTAGTTTTTATATTTTTAGTAGATACAGGGATTCACCATGTTGGCCAGGCTGGTCTCGAACTCCTGACCTCAAGTGATCTGCCTGCCTCAGCCTCTCAAAAGTGCTGAGATTACAGGCGTGAGCCACTGCACACAGTGAAAAATCATCACCAAAATCTTTTGTGGCAGTGACATACATCATATTGAATGTATTAGTCAATAACGTAGACATAGATGCAAGATAACCTGAGTTGGTGTCACAAATATCTGGATATTGGAAATACAATTCAAGAATCAAAAAGATGGCTTACCTTCACTGGGTCCAAGGCCATGTTCCTGTGCCTCATACTCAAAGTTTTCTGGATTCTAAACCTACCTGTTAGTCAACCTTATCATTTTGTTGCTCTCCAGATAAATACATTGTGTTCTCTAGCCCATACATATTGTTCCTATGTCCTGCCATATGGCCTGCCCTTCCCTTTAGCCAATATTATTTATCCCAAGTACACATCTTCCTCCGTGATGAGTTTTTTCCACTTGGTCACACGCACAGTCCACTCACTGTGAAGAGTGTATTCATATATTCTTTCATCTCATAAGCATTTATTGGCCTCCTGCTATGTGTCAAGCACGGCCTTGGATATTATGGAGAATACAAAAATGAGAACTGCTCCTCCTTCAGAGGAAGGAGCTTACAGTCGATGAAGGAAGAGACAGACTGAACAAATAGCTATTACTTGATATTGAAAAAAACAAATCTAAAGAGATTGGATCAGTGCACTATGACAGCATGAGAGAAGGGACAGTCAAACAGGCCTTAAGGAAGAGGAGCAAAGAGAGTTTAAGTTGTTCTGTGCATGGGAAAAATCTGAGCAAAGGAACAGGGCCCATATGGAAAGCCATAAGTGGCTTAACATAGGGTATGTGGAAGGATATAGTAGGACTTCAGCCTGACAAAGTTAAATAAAAGTCAAACAGAAGTTTCTTATGGCCATAAAATGTATACAACTATTTTACCAAGAGAAGATAAACATAGCCCTAAAGTAAACTGAAGGGGAAGCAAAATATTAGTAAACAATCATTCACTCAATACATATTTACAGGGAAACCATAATTGAGACTATGTCAAGGGCTGGACATAGAGCAGGAAACAGGGAAGAGGCTCTGCCCTTAAGGAGCACAGCAGCCTGGTGAAGAGACTAAATGATAAACAGGTAATTACAATACAGTGTGGCAGTGGTAAATACTGAGTGTTAACCCAGTGGGAAGCCAGCGTGGAAGTGGAAGTACAGTCCAGCATGCTCTGTGAGGAAAAAGCTGGTGTCTTATCCCCAGTGATAAGAAAGGACCTGGTTCATAGTAGACATTAGATAAAGATGTTGATTGAATAAATGAGTGAATGAATGACTACAGCATGAAGTTTCACCTCATTTTAAACCATAAGAATGAATAGAAATGGCCAGAGGAGACATTAAAAGAAGGTAACCTATCTAAAACTTTCAGAAATACAGACAAATACAGAAAAGAATTTTTTTAGCCCAAATTCTTTAATTTTCTGTTTCCCCACAAAAATTTACTCTTATAGTTTGCTAACCCTCCATTGTTGACAGTGGGGTTAATCCACTACTTTTTCTGCCATAAGATGAAAGTTTTTATACTAGACTTGATATAAAGTAGGTAGGTAATAAAAGTAAATGAATGATTGGCCAGGTGGGTCAGTGGATGGATAAATGAATGGATGGATGGGTGGACGTACGGATGGATGGATGGATGCAGAGAGGGATGGAAAGAGGCTGAAAGGATAAAGGAGGGAGGGAGGGAGGGAATGAATCAATTACCTGCAATAAGCCTGGATATATCATTATATAAAGTACCTTTACATAATGTTACCCATTTAAATGTATTTTTCTGGTTCATTGAGATGACTGAGAAAATGTAGTCAACAAAATTTCAACACCATTTTAAACAATGATGTAGACCCTTGTCCAAGAATTACTGTTCTCATTAAAAGAAAAGGGCTATAATGCAAATAACACAATTAAAATACAATCAAATCTATCACGTAATATTCCATAAATGAAGAGCGTTAAATAATTCATGCACCTTTAGGAAATAACATTCCACTAAAAATTAAGTATTGAAACTACATGCAGGATTTTTTCTTCCTTTAAGCATATGCTTTCTTGTTAAAAATATCCACATTTTCTCAAAGATATTAGCCTTATCCACATGGTTCAACATTCCAAATGCAAAACTTAACTGTTATCAATATAAGGCATCTGCTTTCCACACACGCCAATTTTTTGCAAGTTCTTCAAATAACAGATTTTAGTGATATCTAAGCTTACCACATGTTCAAAACTTTTGCCAGCAGTCAGTGAATTTGTATGACATTCATCCAGACCTGCAAAAGATCTTGGATTTCAATGGTAATAATTATATCAATAGTAATATATAATGTTTTCACATCTAATATGTTTTATTCTAGGATAACCACACATCAAACCTTATTTTTAATATTCACAATCTGCAATGCAGTCATAATTGTCACCAAAAATACTTCCTCAGAACTTTCAAGCTAACCTCGGCCCATATATACAAACAATCATTGTGTAAATTGATAAACCTCTCTGGAGGACACTACAGACTGTTTCAAAAGTCTCCAAATCTGTATTCCCTTTAATCCAGAAATTATAAAAATAGGAATTTAACCTAGGAAAATAATTAATGATAAATTCAAAGTTTTCTTAAAGGGAAAATTATCCCAATTTTCATAATAGCAAAGTATTTTTTAATCCCAAATACGCAAGTATAGCCATGAAAAATTATGTCATATAAAGGCATTTATATATTAATATCATTATCACGGTATACAATTAAGTGGAAAAATCATGTACAAATATCATGTAGCATCGTCTTAATGCAATGCATGTTTGCTTTTGTGTGCACACACATACACAGAGGACCTAGAGATACATGCCCCAGCGTTTTAACAGTGGCTATCTCTAAGACTGTAAATGACTCTTAATTCTTCCTTTTCATTTATTTGTGTTTTCTGTTTTATTTTGTCATAAATGAGCACTGCTCTTACAACTTTAAAAAAAGGTTAATTTTTTCACATTATAGTTGTAGCTTTTAAGAAATTTACTCATACTTCAAAAAGAGTAGCCCACAATTCATGTCTGCTGCCATCAGGTGGTGGGATGCTCTACCTATCTTGTCTGAATCAAGAGACCTTGGGTCTCCCACCCCGACATTGTGTATCCCTGCAAATTCATAATATATGTTTTTTTAAAAAAAAAAAAAAAGAAGAAGAATGAGTTCAAAATACTCATATCTTGAAAAATTATAATACGACTTTCATTTTTTCTATTTTTCTCAGTCCCCTCCTTCTTATATTTGTAATCATTTGATGAGATTTGGGTTAACAGAATTCTAAAAGCCACCAACGCTCCAAAGCCTCACACAAATACACATACACACATGTGTGTGTGCTGTTTAAAATCGAGATTTTTCACACATATTTGTTTAATAAAATCATTTCCAACTACATTTTTTAACTCAATTTATAATATGTAACCGTAATTCCAGGATGATATCTTGCCACCTAAAAAAAATTCAATGTTTCCTAATATTTAAGTTATATTCTTCTTATTCATCTATAATTGTTGTCTCCCATTCAAAAGAAATGAATGATTTTCCAGTGCACCCACACACAAATCCATTTTAGGAGCAAACTTTTCAAGTAACAAAAACTCTCACAGATGTTCATTCCACCGTCTTTTTTGGTTGCCAGAAAATGAAGAGTATTAGAAGTTCACATTGTCACCACACATTATGGAACTTCGAATAGAGTTCCACTTCCAAATATTTCTATTTTCAACCTTTTAGTGTGGAAGATATTATTTTCTTTGATATATAACTAAGATCTTTCCAAAACAACACTGCAGTGAGAGAGGCACCTTTGAACTGTTTGCAGGTAGGTAGGACAATCAACCTTGCTGTTAAGATTTCCATTTTTTTGTTTTTAGTCAGACCATTTATTTGTCTAAGGCCAAGATAAAAATTACCTCTGCATGAAGTTTTAATCTATAAAAATACTGAAATAACAGAAGCAGAGAAAAAAAAAATGTAGGTATGTGTGTACAAGACTTCTGAATAACATGGTGGTAAAGAATGTGGCCTCTCTGTCAGACCAAACTAGGTTCATAATCCTTAATTGACCATTTTTCTAGCATTATCAACTTGGGCTAGGAACTTAACCCCTGAAAGGCCTCAGCATCCCAGGTGGTAAAACGGACTATAAATTGACCTACCCCACAAGGTCATCACGAGGATTAAATGAGATCATCCATGTAAAGCACTTGGAAGATGCCTGACACATAGTAAACACTTCATAAATGCAGGTGATCGTTTCCAAGACACTCCATCTATTGTACAGACTGGTTATTATGCATATGCCGCATGCAGACCGGAAGGCATGCAAAAGATGGCAGTTCCTACAAATTGCATGATGATTTTTGGTGGTAAATAAGTGCTATTCTGCCCTCTATATAACACAGTCTGACCTTGAAAGTGTTTTCCATTCTCCAGTGAAAGTCATAGGAACTCAGGTCTACAGTCAACAAAAGGAATGTGGCGCTTAAAACTTTACGGCAGACCACAGATGTGGAGCAGTTAACTTATCTAGAGGAAATGAGCTCTGGTTTTCTTTGTAGTCCTCAGATCCAGGAGCTGCAAAGTTGAGTCACCAGCTTGCTATCTGACCCCAGGCCAGCCACTTAACCTCTCTCTGACCCCATTTCCTTACTTAAAATCAACTCTCTGCTCATGCTCCATGCAAGTCATTATCTCTTCCTACAAAAATTGGTGGTAAGGTGTCCTGTAGATTGCGGAAATTAATTATTCTGTGTGTTGGGTTTACAAAATAGAACTGTAAAAGGCTTGAAAATGAATAAGTCTAGCTACATTTGTTGGTATTTTGGTATTATTTTAGGAGCTCTCTTCCTGGAATAAAATCACCTACCTAGACAATAAGCTTTGTCTGACACTGTGACCCTAGTTCCTGATGAAGCTTTCTTGCATTAGTATTTCTGGGAGTGACAGAATGGAAGAGAACAGGAGCCCCTTTGTCAGAAGGTAGTCAAGAGAGAAATAAATTTCAGTTATTGAAAGAGGTTTAGGACAAGCTGGGCAGTGTCATTTGTTAGAGAACTAAACCAGGAGCTTGGAGTATTCCATTTTACACTCAGCCATTGTGTCTCTACTTGGCCTAGGACAATTTCCACAACTGTGAATAACCATAGGAGTATTCTCCTAAACTTAAGAACCCTTTCAACTACCCTCTTACACAAAATAACTGCACACACACACCCCTAAGTCCTCACACAGGCCAGTTTCTCACTGTCCTGGGCTCTGCTGTGAATGCCTTAAGTGCAGAGGTACACTATGCTTGTCCTCACTCACACAGTGCCTAGCTCCAGAAATGCTGACGACAAAGGCGGGAATGAAGAGTCTCATGTGTCAAGTCAAAAAGCACCTGAAGTTGAACAGAAAACCAAATACCACATGTTCTCACTTATAAGTGGGAGCTAAATGATAAAAACTTATGAACACAAAGAAGAAAACAACAGAGGCTGAGGTCCACTTAAGCCGTGAGAGAAGAGAGAGAAGCAGAAAAGATAACTATTATGTACTGGGTTTAATACCTGGGTGATGAAATAACCTGTACAACAGACCCCCGTGACATATAACTTGCACATGTGCCCCCAAACCTAAAATAAAAGTTAAAAAAAAATTTATCCTTATTTAAAAAAATAAATAAATAATGAAAGCACCTGGGCTGGGCACGGTGGCGCAACACCTGTAATAGCAGCACTTTGCAGGGCAGAGGTAGGTCAGGGGTTGGAGACCAGCCTGGCCAACATGGCCAAAACCTAGTCTCTACTAAAAATACAGAAATTAGGCACGATGATGCTAGTAATCCCAGTCACTCAGGAGGCTGAGGCAGGAGAATCGCTTGAACCCGGAAGGTGAAGGTTGCAATGAGCCGAGATCGTACCACAGCACTCCAGTCTGGGTGACAGAACCGAGACCCCATCTAAAAAAAAAAAAAAAAAAAAGCACCTGAAGTTTGCCTTATCTGTCAACTTCAACTATGTTCAATTAAAAAACAAAACCAAAAAAAACCATGAATATTCTACACCTACACCTTTTCCTGCCTTCTCACTGACTTGAAGTCAGCCACCTCACTATTAATTGATTTTCCGGTCTGTAATAATTTTTCTTTTTTCTCACTTGCAACCAGAAGCAGCCTTTCCCACTTCTAATTTGGTGCTTTGAAGCTACTGAAAATTCAGACTAACACAGTGTATCAGTTAGGGTTAACTGTGAATAATAGAAACTCAACGGTAGTAGCTTAAACACAAAAGGTGTATTTGCCTATGTACAGGAAGTACAGAGGTAAGCAAACCAGGTAGGAAGACTCCACAAGGCTATTCAAGACCCTATGAGTTTGCTCTGCCATATGTGATTTTTCATTATCTAAGAAGGCTACTGGAGCTGTAACCACTGCAACCATGTTCTAAGTTGTAGAAACAGGGAAGGGAAGAATAATCAAGCACACTCCTTTTTTTCCACTACTGCCCTAGAGGTCCTACCAACATTTCTGTTACATCTTATGGGCCATAACTCAGCCACGTGACCCCACTACTAAAATGAAAGCTGGGAAATAGAATGTCACCCTAATGGATGCATTGCCACCCTAAATAAAATTTGACTTTTATTTCTAAGGGGAAGGGGAAAATGGATATCGGGATAGGCCAGTTGTTTTTTGTCTGTTCGTTTGTTTTACTTCACTATTGCTGCCCAGGCTGGAGTACAGTTGCATGATCTCAGCTCACTGCAACCTCCACCTCCCAGGTTCAAGCAACTCTCCTGCCTCAGCCTCCCAAGTAGCTAGGATTACAGGCGTTGCCACCATGCTCAGCTAATTTTTTTTTATTTTTATTTTTAGTAAAGACATGGTTTCACCATGTTGGCCAGGCTGGTCTCAAACTCCTGGCCTCAGGTGATCTGCCCATCTCGGACTCCCAAAGTGGTGGGATCACAAGCATAAGCCACCATAGTGGGCCGGCCAGTTGTTCTTAAAACGCGATTCCCAGACCAGCATTATCTGAGAACTTGTTAGACATACAAATTACCAAGCCCCACCCCAGACATAAAGTCTGAGAATCATGGGATAGATCACAACAGACTCTGCCTCACCAGGATGTTTGAATTTTGTATAATATGAGAGTTAATGGGTCTGAATGAACACATGGAGAGTATAGTGTGGCTTACTAGCTTTAGAACATATATTTCAAAGTCACTAAAGCCTTCTGTTTGTTTTTATTTTACTTCCTGTTCTCAAGATGCAGAGACTGCTGGAAATCTAAACTAATAAGAAGCAATTACTAAATTATCAGGAATGGAGCATTAAAAGTAGCATATTATCACTATGTAACAGTGTTAGGTGACATCTGGAACACAGGCAAGATTTCACTCTCTCTAAATTCTAAGGTTGTATTTTGCAATATGACCTTAAAATCTCTTTAAAATCCATGCCTTCTTTTATAAACAAAAAAGTCATATGCCTCCCTTTGCTGTTATATGAAAAAATTAAATATTGAGATTAGAAATAAGTCAGACAATAATTTTACCATATGCTTTTCAAAATATACAAACACACATGCCTCACACCACCACCACCTGCTTTCAACAATCACTATTCAACGACAGAGGCTATACCAAGCAAAGGGATAGACTCAAAATGTTGGCAGACAGTTTCATACAAGGCTTAAAAGAGACTGAGGAGATAAATGGACTGATGTCTTGGATCCAGATTTGACTGTTTGGCCTGCTGCTTCTTCATTCACCAAACTGAAGGGGTAAACTGGAGGTCTGATCCAAATTAACTAGTGTTTTAATTGATTCAGCCTGACTAAAACAGACATTAAGGCTAATGATTCAACATTAAATAGATAATGCATTTAAACCAAATGCAAGGAGACAGCATATTTAATGGAGAAGAGAGAGTTGTGGGAATGCATGTTTAGAGCTTCCAATTACATGTAGACAGCTCCTTGCACTTCAGGAAGCTTGTAATTTTGTTGAATGAATGAGTAAATTTGATACACTGGTAGGCAGAGACCAGGACATGATGAGCATGAGGTGGTCAGATGAAGAGAACGTCAGCTACTTCAGCGGTTTCCAATCTGTAGATACAAGATCTCAGAGGGAGACGCTGCAAAGTCTTCAACTCATTATGTGCAATATGCACTCTGCTGTTGATTGAACAAGAAGTGCAACCACTATCATGACAAGGTGGTAAAGAGAGTCAGAAAAAAAACCAAGATTTGATAATGCTACCACAAGAAATCTCACAAAAGAAAATCTTCACAGTCTTCCAGACAAACACTCAAGATCTGGTAGGAAGGGGACAACTTCAGGTTTCTTGCCCTGAGGAGCATTTCTCCTGCACAATGCTTTCCAAAGGTTTCTGCCAAAGTAACCCTTTAAGACAGAGAAGAGAGATTGCCAGACCCTGGAATGTTTGCTAGCATATTCCAAAGCAGTGTCTGACTTCAAACTTGGAATTCTTTTGAAGTTTTCACTTAAACATGCATGCAAATTGCATTTTACCCCATAGATGGCATTTGTTTTTATTTTCTAATTTTTACCACCATGAAAATGTGATGGTCATATCCTCCATCTTCTTACATCCTCCATAGCTCGTAGTATGCTCGGAATATACATAGCCCGATTTAAAACTGAAAATCTCACTCACAAATAACCCAGAGGGTTACTGTGCCTAACCTCGCTTGAATGTTTTCACTTAAAGAATTTTTAATGGGGTTTAAAAAAACACTCAGTCCTTTGGTATTTCTAAATTACACTCTGCTAACACACTTAGCTGGACGCCCCCTCACTTCAGGAGCTGAGGGTGGAATAAGGAAGATCATAACCTGTCAGATGACAGTTTTCACCAACACACAGGAAATGAAGAAAAGGAATTTCCTCAAACAGCTTTTCTGAAAGATTACTGATGGGGAATCAGAACTATCTCAAACACAAGTAAAGCAGGAACTTCTTTTAAAGGAAAATTATCCTATAATTTTGAAGAAAAGTGCAAACCCCTCCTTCTTTTGATTTAAATGGCTTTTATCATAATGTTACTAAATATAAATAACGAAAGCATAAAACTTGGATTAACTATTTCTGCTGATGTATTTATGTAACTGTGCAACCAAAACAAATTTACATATGAAATTTGCATACTAGATAACAAAAACTTACGATTAACAGCTTTAAAATAATGCAATCAATGATGTTGTAGTACAGAAAAAACATCTCTCAGTGTGATTGTTTATTAAAACTGATTTTTTGAGTAAACATAAATGTACACTTGAGCACAGAAATGGTAGGATGTTACTCAGTTATAAAGTAGTTATCAAGATGACCAAGAATATACTTGAAAAAATTTAATTACCATCAAAGTGAATTTAAGCTTTTTAAATTACCATAGAAAATACGAACTTCATTGATTTGCGAATGTTAAACCAGCCTTGCATCCCAGGGATGAAGCCCACTTGATCATGGTAGATAAGCTTTTTGATGTGCTGCTGAATCCGGTTTGCCAGTATTTTATTGAGGATTTTTGCATCGATGTTCATCAGGGATATTGGTCTAAAATTCTCTTTTTTTGTTGTGTCTCTGCCAGGCTTTGGTATCAGGATGATGTTGGCCTCATAAAATGAGTTAGGGAGGATTCCCTCTTTTTCTATTGATTGGAATAGTTTCAGAAGGAATGGTACCAGCTCCTCCTTGTACCTCTGGTAGAATTCGGCTGTGAATGCATCTGGTCCTGGACTTTTTTTCGTTGGTAGGCTATTGATTATTGCCTCAATTTCAGAGCCTACTATTGGTCTATTCAGGGATTCATCTTTGTGTCCTTTGTAGGGACATGGATACAGCTGGAAACCATCATTCTTAGCAAACTATCACAAGAACAGAAAACCAAACACCGCATGTTCTCACTCATAGGTGGGAACTGAACAATGAGATCACTTGGACTCGGGAAGGGGAACATCACATACCGGGGTCTATCATGGGTGGGGGGAGGGGGGAGGGATTGCATTGGGAGTTATACCTGATGTAAATGACGAGTTGATGGGTGCTGATGAGTTGATGGGTGCAGCACAGCAACATGACACAAGTACACATATGTAACAAACCTGCACGTTATGCACATGTACCCTAGAACTTAAAGTATAATAATAATAAAAACATATATATTATAAAAAAAAAAAAAAAGAAAATACGAACTTCAAAGAGTACGTCCATAGACTCCTACTTCCCTGCCCCAGTTTTAGACGCATTGATCTAGTGGGAGAAACAAAGAAATAGAAACACAATGAGAGTTCTTATGCTGTATTATTCTGTTTGTCTTCACCACTGAACAAAATGTCCCATAAATACATGCACAATCTGGTTCGTTATCTTATTCCCAGGTCCTGTGCAATGCCTGGTACATAGAAGGTCCTGAAAAATGTATTTATCAAATGAATAAATTAAGTTATATGAAATGGTTACAATCCAGATGCTGATTGAAAGAGCAAGGAAAAGCTACCTTAAAAGTCAAGGCAACATGTGCAATGATCAAAACTTTGGATATTATCAATAGGGATTTGTCACTTGTCTGGGAGAACATCCTGTTGCTAGATTATCACAGCAGCTATGGCCCTGTAGGGAAGGTCTGGGAAATGACTAGAGTTAATTGTGTTGCCAGAAGAACTGGAGGAAATTGTGGTCCTGAAGACTGAGATACTTAGACTGATTTATATTTTATTTTCTTAAAAAGCTCTTTCAAACCCAAAGAGACATATAGGTATGTTTGCTAAATGATTTTCAATTTATATGAATATTAAACTTTAAAGGGAGATGAACCAGCCTCTTAAATCCATTAAGGTACTAGTAATAGCATATTTATGAAATATGATTATCACATATGACTTATGATACCAATTTCATTTTCCTATTAATTGAAGAGGAACTAGAAAAGGAAAGAATTAACCAAGATAACCAAACCTCTTTTCCTAGGAATAACTCTATATTTTTCTAGATATGCATGATAAAATTAAGTAAACGCAATGAAGAAAGCTCTGTCCTTTTAAAGTAAGTAAAAATTTTTTGTGTGTACAAAAAAAATAGATTTCAATGTGTATTTTGGAGTCTTTTGCCCATCTCCCCAAAAGGTAAACACTAATATATTTTCCATGCAGAAGTCTAACAACTGACAGCACTACTTGTTTTATCCATCCTAAGGGGCAGGTGTGACAAGAGAGACTGATCACATGGTCTGGTAAGAATGGAGGAAATTACATAAAAATACTTTCCTTCTCTATGTAATTTAAGACACAAAGGAGAATTTATTTTAACTTTTCATATTGAGAGTTTATTGTTTAAATATTACTATATCTCATGTTAGCTTTCTCAAATTCCTCTTTTTTCATAAAATATGACTTAATTACAGCAGTAGATGCCTGAAGCAGAACGCTAGATCTAGAATGAGGTCTATAAGCCACATTTTTCTGGTTGCTACTTGATCGATCAATGAAAAATTGTTTTGGGTACTTACTATGTGACTAATATGTTATTATCCATATTTTCCTTGATTCTGAATTTTGTATTTTTAATGTAACATTTCAATATAGTATTATGTATAAATTCCCTCATATCCTTGGGGGATATTTTATAAAGAATAGATGGATGAGTGGGTAGACAGACAGATGACTGGGTGAATGAATAAACAGAGACAGGGAAAGAGAGATAAAATACTGTTAGCACATAAAGCAAGAAAGAATATAAGATAACATATGAAAAAGTAGAAAAGTATACATTATGGATTCTAGTGCTGCAGGAATTCAGAAGGGTCAATAGAAGGGATTGACAAGAACATGTTTGCCTTTTATTAACACATCCCAACAATCTCCAACACCACATCAATCACCTAGATTTTTCTTCTCTATACCAAAGTTATAGTCATTGCTACAGAAAAATCACATGGTCTCCATCTCCCCTTCCCTTCAGTGAATTTTCACTTTTACCACTTTCTTCAGGCCTGTTGTTCTTTCTCCTCACTCTCAGAAGATTGCATCTCCTACTTCACAGAGAAATTTGTAGAAATCAGATACAAATTTCATCAATCTCATCATTGTCAAATCCAGTGAATTTCATTGTGGTCCTTGACTTTTGTGACCTTTCAAGAACTTGAAACTGATTGCCACTTCTTCCTTGTTGAAACACTCTCTTCGTGGCACCTACAATATTCCTAGGTCCTGAGCTCTCCCTTACCTGTCTGGCCCTTTCTTCTCAGATCCCTTCGTAAGTTCTTTTCCTTCAGTTTATATTTGCCGTGTATATTAGTCAGCAATTGCTACAATAATGCTGCCTAACAAACAATCCCAAAACTCAGAGATTTATTCAAGCATTTATTCCCACATTTTCAAGTCAGCAGGTGAACTATAGTTTAACCAAACCAGGGTGGGCTCAGCATCAGAGTGTGCATCAGCCGGGCTTCACTTTGGGTTGCAAGTTGGGCTCTAATCTCTACCTGTTTTGATTCTGGGCCCTGCCTGAAGGAACAGCAGCCCCTGGGGGCATGTTTCTCTCATGGGCAGATCACCAGAACAGAAGAGGGGAAGTCCAACTCCTCAAGCACATTTCAAGCCTCTGCTCACATCATGTCCACTAACATTTCATTAGCCAAAGTAAGTCATGTAGCCCAGCCTGATGTCGAGGTATAAATGTGTACCTCATTGACCGTGAAGCCAAAGGTGTGGCTCTATAATTCAATTACCTGAAAGTAAGAATGTGGTATAATATTCAATTTTGTTTTCCAAGGTTCTTTGCTCAGCCCGTCTCCCCTCTTATCTCTTCCTGACTTCTTATCCATGCCCATTATACATTAATAGTACCCAAATTTACATAGATTCCATCCAGATTTTTCTACTGACATCAGACCCACAGAACCAGTTGTCAAATCCCAAATCTCTAGTTGGAAGTCTCACAGGCATCTGAAATGCAAGATAAAATCAAAACATAGGGAACTGCATATTTTATCTCTTCCTAGTTAAAGAGCTCAAACTTGTGACTCTAACCCAATTAAAATTTAGTGAGGAGTTATTATGTGTCAAGCACTATTCTGGGGACAGGATATTATGTGGTGAAAAAAGTTTACTATATTGCTACCCTATTACTTCTTACATTGCACCATTATAACCTCTTGCTCTATCTCTACCCCTGGCATCTTATATTTAAGAAATATTATCTATATCCAGAAACGGTTTGGTAACTTCTT
Source organism: Mandrillus leucophaeus (assembly GCF_000951045.1). NCBI lineage: Eukaryota > Metazoa > Chordata > Mammalia > Primates > Cercopithecidae > Mandrillus > Mandrillus leucophaeus. The sequence continues at coordinate 736,739 of NW_012106253.1, forward strand.
GGAAACCCTCGTGTAGCTTACATTCCACATGCTTCTTAAATAAATCTAAATTTCTAGGTATTATGCAGGGTTACATAGTCATCACTATATTACTACAAATAATATAGAAAATGGATTTAGTATAGAGGTTAGAGCATATGCAATTGTAGGAGCAGTATCTGCAGGCTGATGAAGAAGTCCATGAAGGCTGTGGTCACTGTGACTAGAGTTGGTCCACTATAGTTAATTCACTATAGTTCAGCTAGAAGGAGGGAAAACTGAATATAAAGTGAAAATAAGAACAAACTAGAAACCATAAGGATGAACTGGGACCTCTATCTGTCTCCCACCATCTCAGTCCTGATGCCATGGGTGACACACCCACTTGCCTTAGCACTTGGAGAGGCTGATGGAAGAGAGATGAACAGCTGGAGGAGTTTCAGGTCTGGGAGTTGCCCTACACCAACTAGGGGAGCCAGCAGACTCCACCACATGTGTGAGCTGCTGCAGTGCCTGGGACCCACCACCGACCTTCAGAGTATAATACAGGCACAAGGTCACTTCGGCTTTTCAAATCTTGGGCAAAAACCTGTGACCAATGCTAACCTGAAACCACAAAGAAAAGAAGATTCTGGGAAACGTAGTTACACGGTAGCCAAACCGACACAGTACAAAGCCCTCAATGTTCATTAAAAATATGTATATGTACATGAGATGTTACTTAAATGGGAACTGAATGATATGAAGAGTTTGGATAATCGAACAGCTGAGGGAATTCACCTAAAAGACAAAAATAAGTACAGCAATGTATCATAGTAAGCAGTCTGGCCTAACTTCAGAGGCTTATCTTTTAGAAAAATGGGATTAATAATATATTTCCCTGCTGGAGACCTTATAAAGATTTTATGGAACCTGATTAAAAGATGCTAGTAAATCAATACACAAATCCCTAGTGTTAAATGTTTTTAATTATTATTATTTGGAGGAAAGATATTACATCAAGACAAGAGAATCCATTCTTTACACATACAATAACTTCAAGCCACAGAGGAGGGATTTAAAATGTACTCTCTAGGGCTGGGCATGGTGGCTTATGCCTGTAATCCCAGCACTGTGGGAGGCCGAGGTGGGTGGATTGCTTGAGGTCAGGAGTTCGAGACCAGCCTCACCAACATGGTGAAGCCTTGTCTTCACTAAATACACAAAAATTAGCTAGGCGTGGTGGCAGGTGCCTGTAATCCCAGCTACTAGGGAGGCTGAGGCAGAAGAACCACTTGAACCTGGGAGGCAGAGGTTGTAGTGAGTTGAGATCATGTCACTGCACTCCAGCCTGGGTGACAAAGTGAGACATTGTCTCTCACACACACACACACACACACACACACACCCCAAAATTAGCTGGGCGAGGTGGCATGTGGCTGTAGTCCCAGTTACTTGGGAGGCTGGGGCAGGGGGATCCAAGTGATCCAAGTGATGGAAAGCAGAGGTTGCAGTGAGCCAAGGTCATGCCACTGCACTCCAGCCAGGGCGACAGAGCAAGACTCCATCTCAAAATAAAATAAAATAAAATAAAAAATAAAAATGCACTCTATAGGAGTAATTTAATGGTGGCCTAAAAAGATGAATACACAACTCTGTGACTAACTTACATGCAGGTAATCACATTCTCTCCTGGAAACATCTGGCTCATTACCTTCACACTTATTCTGAATAAGGTGCCAATCACTTGACTATCTCGGTACAAGTGACATAATTTAAAGCAGATGTCACATCTCAATAATGGAAAGAAGGTTCTGTTTGGAGAACTGAAGAGTACAGGTGGTGCTGCTGTTGGCAGGCCCTGCGGGGCAAGGGTTTCAATCAGAAGAAGTTGACCTGTAGTACACCCAAACTTTCACTTTCTTTACCTTTTTCCCTTTTGCCCTCTCCCTCCTTATTACTCATCATTCTCCCTGGTTCTAAGAAAAGAAGCCAATAAACTAATTCACACTAAGGTGTAAAAACCTGATAAGACAGCTATGGGACAGTAACAAGGCCATAAGCCAACAAAAAGAATCCTAGTAATGAGATTTGGGAGAGTCTTGAGCCAATAAGGGAGGAAATAACCTCATCCAAATTCCCTCTAATTAATCTCCCTGCTCACTCAGGGCTTGTCTGATCCCCGCCTGTCACGGAGAGCTCACAGAGGGTAAGATGTCCCGTCTGTGCCTGTACCTCCCCAGTGCCAGCACTTCCCCCAGCAGACTCCAGATGCAGGGGACACTTCAGCCCACAATTTGTGCTGGTTTCTCATGAACAATTCAGGCATTCTAACTAATAACAGTCCAATACTATCTCCTGGATGCTGCTTTTTCTATTGACTGAAACTCCTAGGCAGAATGCTCAAAATATCTTTCTCAACATCTTTCTCTCTGTCACTACTGAAATCTCTCTCTACACCCAGATGCTAGTAGAGATGGATGGATGGATGGATAGATAGATAGACAGATAGATAGACATCATAAAGGGGAAATATGAATTTTAAAACAAGAAAACAAAACAAATGAAATACAAAGTAGCCTGAATGAATTTCCTTTGCTAATACCAAAAAGGCTTTTAAAATGATGCTTAGGTTTACACATTGTCCAGAACTGTACTTCTATCCCTCAAGCTTCCTAAAGAAGCACCCTTAATGGTCTAGCCCTGAAAGCATCCCCCACCCTGTTGTCTGCCTTCCCTCTCTGCAACACCCCACCTCCTCCCCAGTCCTTGAGCAGCTCAGATCTATTTTAATGCCAAGAGAGCACTGCACAGGGGGCCCCAATGTACTGGAGCCAAGGGCAAAGATAAAGCTTTGAAACTGTTTGCAAGAGCTTAAAATAACTAGTCTGGCAGAGCTAAGCTACACTTTGAAAGAGAAAACAGAGCAGCAGAAGAGAGAATTTTAACCATCCAGCTGCCCATAAATGACCTCCCTGCATTGCCCAGCAGTGCACTTCCTCTCCATGAGAACATCTCCCCCAAGGCAGAGACAATCATTCAGCTTTTTATCTTTCGCCTACCTATCATCTTTTTAAATGTCTAATTGAATAGTAAAAGACCAGTGACAATGAGAGAAGTATTTTTAATGTAATTTAATATGACTTCAGAAACCACAGCCAGAAAACAAATACATCCGTGGATGTATTTTCCTTTTAGAATGACCAAAATTTACTCATCATGAAATCCTCTGTTGTAACCATGTCCCAAAGGATTGCAAAACAAAAGCTAGATTCACCCGCTTCTTCCTTGCTAAACAAGACTCACCCTGTCCCTGGGGCAGCAACCAAAAAGGGTTTGCACCCTGCCCCCTAGGGCAAGCAACTGAGAGCAAGAAGGGACCTAAGTAGAGAAAGTCTGAGCAGAGGGGGTCTTGGGTCCCACCTGCCCCATCCAGGGCATTAAAGCAAGCCACTTGGATGGAGGTCTGATATTTAGATGCATCGTAATCAACACAATCTCAGCATTTCTCTGCAGCAGGCACAGAACCAACATGATGCACCAGCAGGCGCACAGACGCTTGTGTTCCTGCCAAACCCTTGGGCAAGTTGGATCCAGTCTCTATTACCTAATTTGATTCTGGGCCCTTGGCTACAATGGTGGATGAGGTCCAAGTCTTAGTAAATCTCCATCTCCTGAAAGGTTCCCAGGAAACTGGGTTAGATCTAGCACCTTTACAGAGGCAACGCTCATACTACATACCCACCCCCCATCTCCTCCACTAGCAAACAAACAGCTTTTACGCTGGGCCCTGAAGACTTCTAAACTGAGGGTAGCCAGGAATGCAACAGGAGATTCTTAAGCAAATAGGAGCAGAAGTTGGCATTATCACCAAGCCAAAATTTCTAAGATGCGAGGAGCCCTAGCCTGTTCCTTAGTATGCTGATATTCCTAAATGTCATTTATTTATTTAACCATCACCCTTCATAAGACTTTTTTTTTAATCCTAACACTGGGTATCCAAGGATCCATTTTTGATTCACCTTGCTAACCTCATAATCTAGCACTGAGTCTAGCACACAACACACAAGCAACAAGACTGTTGAACTGAATAATCCTTGCTGGTGGTGGTGATAAGGTACACATCACAGACCACATACTTCCTTATATTAAACTTAGTATATTGCATTTACTTGTATACCACATTATAAGCTTACAGAGGACAGGAGCCATCATAGGTGATCAATAAACATGTGTTTAAATATCTGAAGTGTTCAAATATATGAAATATGTATATCAAACATATAAAGTCAGAGAAATGAATTTCTCAGAACCAGGAGGTTTTTTAAAAACTCATTTGAGCTTATTATGTCAAAATTATCTACCAACTATTTTTTTAAATCACCATTGCTAAAAAGTTACAGAATGTTATATATTGACTTTAATCGCCTCTTCTAATCAATTGTAACGGACACAAAGGGGAGAGATGCCCTCCAAAAGTCAAAGGTTAAAGAGTTGAAGAATTATTGCCTGCTAATTAGGTATTTTCTGTAGTGGCAGGGCTACCTAGTAAGCCCACTGCAATGGGAAAGGATCTCATGGTGTTGGCAGTGTCCAGTTGTCAGCATCTAGTCTCTGGGGCTTCTTGCCCAGCAGTCTGGAGTTAGGAGCAAACATCTCTCCAAGTAACTAGGTATTTAGCTAATTGGGCCACATGGTTCCCATGGATACATCTCATATCAAGAATTATATGACATCTGTATGCTATTTGATTAAGGCATTTTTCAGTGCTAATAAATTTGAATTGGTGAATGTTACTGAAAAACAGGAAGTTCCTGAGTAAAGGTGAAAATTTGATGTGAAAATTTAATGCAAATCAACTTCCTATGAGATACAGATTTTGATGCAATTAATTAAACTGTATTTTTCAGTGAGTCTAGAAAAATAGAACATAGATGACATCTTAAATATACACCATTCCAGTTTTACCCAAGCCAAATAATTGTATGTTATTATAATAATACACACTATTACTAGGTAATAATAGGGTTGAATTCATATACTAAGCACTTTACAACTACAAATACAATGGTATTTGCAGTAATGGTTATCATCAAGTTGGCAAAAAGCTTATTGCCTCCATTTTCATGTGCTCACATGCCTTAATACAATTGAATTTCCCAAAATCCTTGGGGAGAAAAGTCACAAAGGGGTGAAGCAACTAAGTAGAAGAGAAAGGTGAAGTAAGTCTTTGCTATTTGCAAAAGGATCTTGGTTTATAGTGGGGGTGGGGAGGGAAGCATGAATGTAGGAGTCAGACTACTCTGGATTTGAATCCTGGCTCTTATTTATAAGCTATGTGATTTTGGGCAAATAACTTAATCACTCTCTCCCAATCTGTAAAGATGGTGATAATAATACCCCTTCAGAAAGTTGATGCAAAAATTAAGCCAGATCATGCATGCCTTGCATCACACATAGAAGATAGTACATGCTCACCAATATCTAGTTTTCATCTTTACATAGAATTAACCCTTTGCTTAAAATTCATAGCTGACCCTGGGAAGTACGAAGAACTTTGCCCTCTCCTTCCCATTTTCCCCACATTCTCCCAGGTGGTCAGGCCTACCCTCACATTTTTTTTCTCCATTCTCCCCTTAGGTCAAGTGAAATTTATGATCTCAGCTAACTGAGGTTTCAATGATTTAAAAGGGTACCTTCCCACAGGCACGGGAAGGTTTTTAGGAAGGTCTAGATTTGGGGTCCAACTTGTATCCTAAAGCAGCATCAGGTAGAGAAAGTGGTCTGTGAGGGCTTTAATCCAGAAAAAAATGAAACACAAGCTGAACAATCTAAGTTCCCTTGTTGTGGAAACAGGCGTGACAAATGGTTCAGTGAAGGCTGCAAGGAAAATGTTGCATGCTGACTTTACTAGATAATAGCACAAAGTGTCTTTCTTGTAGGGAACTCAGAGCCTTTTAAGATCAAAAGTTCCATTTGTGCTGGGAATAGATTTTCCCCACTCTAGAAGTTCTGGAACTCTTGCAGGCCCCTGAAGGGACCTTAAAACTGGAAGGTCTTCATATGGTTTTCCTTTAGGATATGTTTAGTTCAACAGGAGAAATGCAATTTACCCCCAAGATTTATTATGCACTTCCAGAAGGTAGACATTTACTTTCTTCTCATCACCAGGATTAGGCACAATTATGTCATTAACCTTCCAAACATTCCTTTTGGATGGTGGTGAATTTCCCAATAACCATTATGGTCAAGCTGAGGTCAGGGGTAAACAAAAGGTTAAGCATCACAGAGTCTAGGGTCGTATAACTTCAGAGGTGAAAACCGTGATTGGAATCTAGGTTCTCTCTCTGGCTGATCACCTCACTCCCATGCAGGTCGGTGTGCCTCTTCTGATACCTACAGAGACTTTGAGTCCCGGACATTCACAGGGCATGAGGAAAGCACAAAAGAGATGGAAAAATGATCAAGTAACCATAAACAAAAGGAGGGGCTCCTCCACCTGCTTCATCATGGCTGTGACCTGTTTATCAGGGATATGGCTTCCACAACTAGAGCTCTATAGAGAAAAATCTAGACCAATTCAGTGGGTTTACTCAACAAGGTCAACCAACCCGGAGGCGGCAGCATCAGCCAGTGCAGAGACAAAACTGGATTCTTGCAGCTAAACTTTTTCCCTGCATAAACAGGAAATAAGCAATTTGTCTCCTCTTATTTCGTGAATTGTCTAGTTTGCAGCTCAGCTGCTAAGTTAAAACAACTGAAATATACTGAGATTCTACTGTGTGCTATATCCGACGCTGGGCATTTTACATATATTTTCTGATTTAATTTTTAATAACAAACTGCAAGTTATATATTATGCTCCCACTTTCCAAGAACACTGAGGCTCCAGGAGACCAAGTAATTTACCCAAGTGAAGTAACAGAGCTGGGACTTTTACTAAGCAAAGTTTAGTAGGCTCCAAAGTCTGTGATATCTGTGCTTTATTTTCATTTTCTTGCAAAGAAACTCTGTAAGGTAAAGGCCTGATCACAACATTCCTCTTTCTCCCTCTAGATGGCTCACCTAAAATTTCTGACAACCTGCTTCGGCTGGGATTAATTTCTTTGAAGTGAAATCAGTTTAACTCAGGAATAGATTTGCTTCCTTCCATACATGCCAAGGAAAGATTGTACATAGACACTGACCCACAATACCTGGTTGACCACAGAATCCACAGGAGATGTCCAAATTATGAACTTCCATAAAAAGAAAATGGTGGCTCTGTGGCTGCCTGGAATGGCCATATTTAATTGCCCCCTAGGATAATAGCATTTATTGTTAAACTTGCTAGAAACATAACAAAAACATAAATGCTAATCTTTAAAATAAGCAGGACTCCTATCACATCCTTCTCTTGTTGTTTTTTTCTCTGTAACCCTGCTTTGGGACCTGTCTCTCTAGAATGTAGAGGCTCTGGAACAGGGATTCTCAGCCTCAGCACTGTTAACATGTGGGACCCAAACTTTTTTGTTGGAGGGCAGAGGGGCAGACAGTCTGCCCTGTGCATTGCAAAATGTTTAGCAGCAACCCTGGCCTCTACCCATTAGATGCCAGTAGCAATCCCCCTTCCCCATTACAAAAATCAAAAATGTCTCCAGATGTCACTGAATGTCTCCTGAAAGACAAAATTGCCCCTAGTTAAGAATCCCCGGTCTCAGTTATGCACTTCGTTACCAAGAAGTTCTAGGAAACTATAAATGGAGTATTATTGTATAGCCCTGAGATCTTCTATAGGAAACTACTGTGCTTGATCATCTTAATAGGCTGATAATCTGGACTCAAAAGAAAGTAGATGATATTCTCTAGGTGTCATCTATGGAGAATAAAGAAGTTTCAACCTTACAGAATTTTGCAAGAAATGGCCATTCATTTCCTAGGTACTGAGTGGACAAAAAAAAAATAGGCAAATAAACAAAACCCCTGAAATGGAAATGGGTGGTCTTTAAAATGTCTGCTTGTGTGTGTACATTTTCAATTTAATCTTAACAGTTACGGGAATGGGGAAAACACAATTTTACATTTCTACTCATAGGGATTTTTTGGTGCAAATAAATCAGAGAATAAAATATGAAGATATTCAGATGGCTTCTTTTCTCACTTATACTCAGTACCAACGCACAAGAAGGCATTTTCTTAAAAAGTAGAAAGGAAATGTCTATTGGTAATATGCTACTTGATTCTTGCAAAACTGTTTTAATTCTACAAAGTTTTTGTCTTTACTTTTTGGCTTGAATGAAGTTATAAAATGAGAAAATAGCTGTATAACATAGTAATATAAATATCAATCTAGGTGTGTTTGATCTTTTCACCTTTTTCTAATTAAAAAATATAATAATCTGGCTAGAGTCAGTTATACCAGGGATTATTCAAGCAGGTCTTTAGCTGTTAGATTTTCTGTGACTAAACACTATGGTATAGATGAAATGCAAACAAGTTCTCCACATTTTAGAGCAAGGCTGGCAATGGAAAGATTGGATTGAGAGAAGCTGGAGATGGAAAGATCTTAAGTAATAGAAGAAATAAACTAATCACCAGAGAAGTCATTTCATATTGTCACATTTCATATTGTGACCCTATTCATCTTAGAGACAGAATGTTCCAAATGCTTGGGAAAGATTCAGAGGAAAGACGTGTATGTAGATACAAGTATACGCATATAAACTCACTCCTCCCAGCAACTGTAAGAAGTGAATACCGTTCAGTAAATACTGTGAATACCGTGAATAGGAAGTGAATGCTGTCCCCATTTTTCTGATGAGCAACTGAGGTACAAAGAGGTTAAATAACTCAAAGTCAAATATTTAACAAGAGGAGACCCGGGATTTGAACCCTGGCAGCCTGATTCCCAAGCGCACACTCACCTATTATACAAAACCGCATCTTTCAAAGGTTAGAAGTAAGGATCTAGGAAGGAAATGGGATCATTTGTCCCAAACAAGTACAAAGTCATATATCATTTAAAATATGGCCACACTGGAGGAAGACCTGACAATTGTCAGGTTAATTTAATCCCTGTAGAGAGAAATTCCTTAGGGGTTGATGAAAAAGGGTACTGACACATCCCCTTCTGCTCTCTGTACTCATCAAATTAGCCACGTAATTGCCAAATCCCAAAGCCACTTGGTAGATACAGCTGTAATGTTACTCTTTAAAGATAAACAGTTTTGTAAATAAGCATCTTCCCACTTCCACTCCCACTGAGGGCTAAAAAGCACCACTGTGTGGGAGACTGAGTAATCACGTTAGATCTGGAGTGAGGTACGCCAGACCGGGGAAGAGACACTTCACAGTTACCTGGGAGACACTGCTGGGATTGAACTGCTGGGCCCTGCTCCCACCAGCTGCTACCATTTCTCTCCCATCTCATCTCAGAAGTTCCCTCGCTTTCCCCTCTGTCTCCTCCTCAGTCTTCCCTTCTTCCCCCTGCCCTCTCAACATAGGTGTTCCCAAGGTTCTGTCCTCAGCCATGATCACGAGTTCCACCATCTCACAAAACAGTTCTACATTTCGCCCTCCAGTCTAACCGCTCCTTGAATTCCAGACCCTCATTCTTACCTTCCTGCTGGACAGCCCCTTTATGTGTCCAAAATAGAATTCATAAGTGCTCTCTCCAAAAAACTAATCCCCATGTCAATGATTGTAAAGAATGACTATCATCTCCATCACCCAGTTCTCCCTAACACTTCCTACTGTATCCCACCATTCACCCAGTGCTGACCTAAGTCAGCACTGAGTACCTGAAATGTGCCTAATCTGAAATGAGATGTGCTATAAAGCCTTAGTAGGAAATTTTACATATATAAAATAACTATATTGATTGCATGTTAAAATATTTTAATATATTGGGTTAAAATACTAAATCATTAAATCATTTCACCAGTCTCATTTTTGGTTTTTTTGTTTTTTGTTTTTTGGTTTTTTTTTTTGAGATAGAGTCTCTGTCACCCAGGCTGGAGTGTAGTGCTGCAACCTCAGCTCACTGCAACCTCCACCTCCCAGGTTTAAGTAATTCTCCTGCCTCAGCCTTCCAAGTAGCTGGGACTACAGGCACACGCCACTACACCCAGCTAATTTTTGTAATTTTGTAGAGATGGGATTTTGCTCTGTTAGACAGGGTGGTCTCGAACTACTGACCTCAAATGATCTGCCTGCCTCAGCCTCCCAAAGCACTGGGATTACAGGAGTGAGCCATCATGCCTAGCCTCATTTTAGATGTTTTTTAATGTAGCTGAATAATGGCCTCACAAAGATATCAACATCCAAATCCCTGAAATCTACGTATATGTTACCTTATATGGCAAAAGAGACTTTGCATACATGATTAAGCTAAGGATATCGAGATGCAGGGGATATCCTGTACTATCTGGATGGGCCCAACATAATCACAGGGGTCCTTACAAGAAGGAGGCAGAGGGATATTTAACTGCAGAAGATACTATCCCACTGGTGTGAAGATGGAAAATGGGGCCACAAGCCAAGGGATGTAAGTGGCTTCCAAAAGCTGGAGTTGTCAATGAAACAGATTCTCCTCTGAAGATTCCAGAAGGAAAAAAGCCTAGCCAACATCTTGATTTTAGATTTTTGACCTCCCAAACTAATAGAATAAATTTGTGCTTTTTTAAGCTGCTAGGTTTGGGGTAACTTGTTATAGTAGCAATAGGCAACTAATACATGTGGCTACTGGGAAGTTTAAAGTTACATGTGGTTCACACTTGTAACTCATGTTCTGTGTTTTTTGTTGTTGTTGTTTGTTTTGTTTTGTTTTTTGAGACAGGTTCTTGCTCTGTCACCCAGGCTGGAGTGCAGCGGTGTGATCATGGCTCACTGCAGCCTCAACTTCCTGGGCTCAAGCAATCCTCCCACCTCAGCCTCCCAAAGTGCTGGGATTACAGGCATAAGCCACTGTGCCTGGCCAACATTCTATTTGTATATCACAGCATTGCTCTAGAATCTTCTCCTTGTTAGTCCATTCTCCTGCAACATTGCTCTCATGCTGTTGCTTCCCTGCTCAAATACTGCCATCAGCAACACAAATGGATAAAATGAAGCCCAAATTCCCGTCTGCCTTTCAAATCTCTCTCCATCACTTCCCCATTTCCAGCCTGTACAGTCATCAGCACTATACCACCAGTACCCCAAAAAATCTTATCTTTCAACCAATCTAGTCTAGTCTACCTCTGCTTCCACAAATTTCCCTTATTTTTCTGTTTTTACCTTTTTCCCAAGGTTTTTCCTCTATCGTAAATGCATTTCTTTTCTTTTTCATTCATTTCATGTATTTGCTTTTGCAAAATCTTGTCCATCCTTTGAAATGTAGTTTAAATCTCACTTCGTCCAGGTGGCCTTCCTCAGCCCCCACGAGGGTTAATTGTGCTCTCTTCTGTGTCTCCTATTGCATATTATCGCTTATATCATAACATCATGGAGATCTGACTTACAGTAGAGATGTTACCGCCCTGGGTGCTTCCAAGGGCAGGGGCCCGCCATACTCATCCTGGTTCTGTGAATTGTGTGCCCCCAAGGTTCACATGTTGAAGCCCAAACCCCCAATGTAATTTTATCTGGAGATAGGTTCTTTTGGAGAGGGTCCTTAATTAAGGTCAAATGCGGTCATAAGGATGGACCCCTAATCCAATAGGACTGTGGCCCTACAAGATGAGGACGATCTCTCTCCCTGTATCTCTACCTCAGTCTCTCCCACCTCTTCCCCTACCATGTGAGGCCCTAGGCAAGAAGGCAGCCATCAGCAAGCTAAGAAGAGAGCCCTGCCGGCACCTTGATCTTGAACTTTCCAGCCTCAAAAACTATGAGAAAATAAATTTCTGTTTTTCAAACCACCCAGTCTGTAGTATTTTGTTATGGCCAAAAGATTGGGCCTCCAGGGGCTACTTTAGATTTCCCCTCCACTGCTGTGGTGCAGATGCTGAGGACTGACTTGCAGGCACCATGGAACTATTTGAACAAAGGACTCCTAGGGAAAGACTGGACTTTCTTTGTGAGCCTATGAGATTTGTGACTAACAGCTCATTGATATTATCACAGTTGTATCAATAGGCTGCTGAAAGTCGGAATATACTGGAGATAGAGAGATAGGCAGGAGAATCTGTGATACCAAATAAAAAGTTTTAAACAGTAGAGGTCTGGATGTGCTTCTTGAAGGGTCTGGATATTATTTATGCCAGCCTCCACATTTGTAGCAAAACTATAGCCAGAGTGCAGGTCTCAAAGCTCCTTACCCAGCATCCATTCAGGTAGTCCACCTTGCAGGGCCATTTTTCTGTAGTGCAGGCTTTGAAGAGATTTGTATATTTCCATGAATACAATAGCTTACCAAGTATTAACTCCAAGTCATTCATTTAAAAACATAAATAGGGCAAACAGGCCCGATGAAAACTGTTATGCAACCCCAACATGAAAGGCCCCCTGATTGCATTTGTAGGTGACATGACGACACCTCTCTTAGTTCCCTGAGTGTCACCAGCTATCCACCATGAGAATTCTGGAACATTTTCCCAGGGAACAATGTGCTGAATCATGCCACTTTTACCACCTTGTGAGAGAGTCATATTAGCTGAATGTTCATGGCCTGAAATTTTTATCTTCAGATGGATCGGGTTGAAATTGGACATTAAAAAGTGGGAGGTTTATTTCTACCTCAACCAATTCTCTGATTCTCCAACACCAACTGGGTGTCCAACAATTCAATTCAATTCTGACCATTCAGAGTTAGCCCAGACTCTACAGGTTAAGGGCTCAGTCCAACAAGACTTTCCCTACTTCAGACACTGCAAATGGGGTGCCTCAGCTACTCACCTGTCTACCTGGCTAACTGCAAATTCAGAGCTTCCTAAGATCCCTGTGTCAGGTTCAATAATTTGCTAGAACTCATGGAACTCAGAAAGCATTTTACATACTATTACCGATTTACTGTAAAGAATATAACTTGGGGACAGCCAAATGGCAGAGATACACAGGGCAAGATGTGGGGAAGGGGCACGGAGTTTCCACGCCCTCTCTGGGTTCGCCACCCTCCCAGCATCTTGATATGATTGCCAACTGGAAGCTCTCCAAACCTGGTGGTTTAGGGTTTTTTATGGAAGTTTCATGACATAGGCATGATTGATTAGATCACTAGACATTGGTGATTGAACTAAATCTTCATTTCCTCTGCCCTCCCTGGAGGTCAGAGGGTGGGGCTGAAAGTTCCAAGCTCCTAATCAAGACTTGGCCTTTCTGGTGACTGGCCCCCACCCTGAAATTATCTAGAGGCCCTCCCAAGAGTCACCTCATTAGAACAAAAGAAGCTCCTGTCACCCTTATCTCTCAGGAAATTCCACAGGTTTTAGGAGCTCTGTGCCAGCAACTGTCAGGGGATAAGGACTAAATATATACTTACCATTATTCCACAATGAGAAAAGTATCTTACTTTTCTTCCTAGAATAATATAGAGGCCACATTACTTGTATCAATCTGCACAGTAACTGTTTTACCAACTGGGAAGGTTGGTAAAACAGATATTTGCATCGCTGTTTCATAAATCAGGAAGTTCCTAAAGCTAGGATGTGAGGAGTGTCAAACTCATGTTCTCACATGTGATCAGAAACCATTTTTAAATGTAGATAACTCATGGACTATTCGATGTAAAGAGAAATCAAGGAATCTACTAGTTCATCATCCTAAGTCTGGGGCAGCGGGACTAGGAAGTGCTTGATTCCTCTTCTCACTGAGCTTTCGGCCTTCCTGGCCCCACTTTCTAAAAGTGCTTTGCCAGCTGCCCACGCCCCTTAATCCAAATGCTCACGTAGACATTTGTTTTTATCCAGGAAGCCTGACTGACCTCCCCAACTAAGCCAGATTCCCCTATTCATCAATTCTGTCCCGGCACCACTGACTTCACCATAGCTCTTACCACTCCAGTGATTTTACATTTGCTATGTAATTCTTTAATTACACAAGCTGGTATAATTTAATGTCACTTTTTCCCCACTAGTCCATAAGCTTCATGAACCCACCAGTTTATCCCCAGCATCTAGTAGAATGCTAAATTTGTATAAATATTTACTAAAGAGATTCATTTATCTTGATCTCATCTTCTGACTCTAGTTCAATTATTTTTATTTACTGTACTATGGAAACCTGAATTACTCCTTCTCCACTTATAATCACAGACTGGTCAGAATCTTAAAGGAGTATTCTGTTCAATGTGAAATTTCTTAATTAAAAGAAAGTAAAAATTCACATAAATGCTAAAGTTTCATGTGTCCCCTCTCACAGCCCCAGGCCCCCGTGCCTAATAGAACCTGCCTGTGAAATCTGGCTCATGAATCTTGTTATCCTAAATGGAATCTGAAAGTTTCAGGATTCACTAAAATAGTGAATACAGATAGACCCCTGCCAGCATTAACAGATCATTATTTTTGACTCCAAAAGATGTGTGAACATTTAGGAAGTCCTCCGTCTGCCACAAATATGTCAAGGAATCTTCAGGATAAATCTACTGGGCCATTGTTTTCCACCACTCTCAGGTGAACCAGGACCACACAACTCCAACACCCCACAGAAGTCAACTGTGGATCAGAATTTCTGCTCCTATGACATTTTCCTTGAAAATTCTGATAGTAAAACCGGCACGCCACACAAGAGTTGCATGAAAAGAGACGATTCTTTCTGCATTACCTTCATCTGGGTTCACAGCCATGTGGTTTAGTAGCAGGCTTCCTCTCCACAGGTGATGCTTTTTCCCAGGGCTCTTGGGCTGGAGTGAACCCCATGACAGACGGTGGTCATGCTTCTCACTCTGACCTCCAGGCTGAGGCTGGGTCCGACTTCCTGTACCAGCCTCCCTCTTCCACAAGCGCCTCCAGAGGCCTCCGGGGTCTCCAACCAGCTCAAATTCCAACTCCATTTGGGTTATGCTAGTCCACTAGACATATTTTTATCAGTATGGCCTGTGTCAACACTTCCTCCCAGCGGTTCTTTAGTAAATCGAGGCAGGCAAACATGCCTGAGAGGAAAGCTGCCTCCTCACTCCAATCACCAGAAAGAGCAGTGTCTCAGCTTCTATGCTGCTAAAACACATTGTTGGAATTAGAATGGACAATGAAGCCTTCCAGGTATCAGAGACACTCAAAAAACTCTCGAATAGTGGGTTACATCATAAGATTTCAGTAAAAGAGACATTTACTTACTTAAATTCTAACTACCTCATTTACTATCTAGGTTACCTCAGGCAAATTTCTTACTCTCTTTGGACCTCAATTTTCTTATCCATAAAATCAGGATCAAAATATCTATCTCAAGTGGTAGGTATGAGTATTAAAAATGAAATAGTGTATGTCAAATGGCCTGGCACAGAAGAAGTGAAAATAAAAGTTACTGCCCTGCCACCTTCCCTTCAAAGGCATTGAGACTGAAGTGAAGAGAAAGAGAGATGGAGACCTCTCTATAGATGTAGAAGAATGAGAGGAAGAGACTAGGGCCCAATACTAATGTCCATTGATTTATTCAGTACAAGAATTATTTCTTCCAAAATACACTCACATCTCACCATCAATTCAGCATTCACACTTCCTCAGGGATTGGTTAATGCAGCCGCTGCTATCTTATCGACCCACTCTGGAGAAACTTGAAGCATCAAGGAAGTGACTTTCTAGGTTCATCCAGAAAGTCAAGAGAAGTATAAAGTCAAATTAATCATAAAGCAAGACGAAAATACATAAAGTAACATTTTAGATTCCTTGGTATTTTAAATGGCTAATCTGATAGCTACTTCTTACTTAGTGCCTACCATGTTTCAGACACTCTGCTAGGTGCTTTATGCAATATTTTTATTCGATAAATATTTGTGGACCATCTTTGGAAACCAGACACTATTCTGGACACTGAGAATATAACGATAAGCAAAAAGACATGTGCACCCTGCTCTTGCATAGTCCTGTGCAGGAGCCAGACACCAAGAAAATAGTCACACAAGTAAGTGAGTAATTATACAATGTGATAACCACAATGAAAGGGAGTTACACAGCGTGAATGGAGTACACAATGGTTTGTAAAACACAGTTTCTCAGCAGAAGTGCCATTTGAGGTGAAATCTAAAGGATAAAACGCAGTGAACTAGGGCACCAAGAAGGAGAGAAGTTTCTGGGCAGGGGAAACAGCCATACAAAGACCTTGGGGCAGGACAGAACATTCAAGAAACTAGATCTGGCATGGCTGGTTCACAGAAAGAGAAGAATGAGGTCAGATGAGTCTAGAGAGACCGTAAGGCTCTAGCGTTCTAGTTGGAAACTTTCGGCTTCATCCTAAAAGCAATAAGAAGTCATTAAATCAATCAATTGCTTAATTTATCTGTTTAGGTTCTGGGATTTTTCAGGTACATCATCCTACCATAAGCATCTACATAACATCTGGTGTAGAATTCTAATTCACTAGACTACAAAAGAAATACTGTCCGCATCTAATTCAGAATCCAATAACTTTTATGAATGAATAGCTGCCAGATAGGCCTACCCCTTTTTATCCACAAACTCCTCTGCAGACTTTTAGAACCAAATGGTTATGTATGTCATGCCACTCAAAATGTGGGTTCAATAGAGACAGAAAGCATTTTCAAGATGCTAAGACAGACCCCTGCTTCTCATGTATGTTTACTACAAGAGTAAGACGTTTTGAGGTAAAAGCTGAATTTTGGCTTCAAAGGTTCTTAAGAAAGCTGCATCTGCACCACTCAACATAGCAATCTGGAAGTTCACATGTTGAGAATTAAGCATTTCTCACTCAGTTATCAACTGTGAAATGCATTTGAAAATATAATTTATAATAAAAATTAGCATTTTGTCATACCTGGCCAGCAGTAGCTATCTGATTACAAACTTACATTTGCTATAGCGTGAAGATCATTGAGACGGGTGGCGCACTGCTCTCCATGAGCTGTTCCAGGCTTAGGAAGGCACATAAAACGAGGACAAATTCACCTTGGCTCTCAGTACAACACATGTCACATCAGAACATGGTTCATCAGATGACAGCTTTAAGACAAGGTTTGGGAAATAGATTTTGATGAAGTTTCCAGATGCGAGAAACTTCACTAGTAGTCCACAATTCCTTAAAGCTTTTCATCATCCCACCTCATATGCCAGGGATGGCAAAAGCACACTGACCATTTGTTCCATTTAGCAGCATCTCTCTTTTTCTCTTAAATTCACTTGAGTGGCATGCCCCTTTTTAAATTAACATGAGTTTAATTTAAAAAGTTCCTCATTTTAAGAATGTTTTGCCACCTTTACAGTTACCAGAAATATCAGAAAAATTTAAGCATTTTTGCCAAAGTGGAGTTAAGTAATCATTGCTCTTCGTCTTGGTCAGACTCCAAGAACTCTGGACCAAATATACAAAGTTTATAAGAGATGGAGGAGGAAACAAATTCTGTGCTAAATATTCATGGTCAACTGTTTTAGGATCATGAATTTTTGAGATCCTAAGAAAAGCACATGTCTTTAATTAATTCCTAATTTCTGGACTAGTAGATAATTCATGTCCTTAATTTTTTATGTTTACCTTTTTGGCCATTATATTACTATTTCCCTCAGATAATAGCTAAGCAAAAGGACAGCAACAAAATGAAAATAAATCTCTGTGATACCTTGTTAGCAGCTCTTGTGAAACTTTAGTTAAGGAAACTGAAGTTCTCAGATCCAGTAAGATTTCGGCATAATCTGAAGATGGTCTGTTTGCATGCTCTCCCAGTCCCTTGTTAATATATCTAATTGAGACCTTTGCCTGCATCTCTCCAGGATTTAAAGAACAAAAAAACTTCACAAGAAATTTTAACAACTGAACTCCCAATGTATTCATAATGTGTACAACACAATTTAATCTAAAAAAGTTGGTTTTATGGAAAGAGCACTAGATTCTGAGTCAGTAAAGCCGGGTTGGCAGCTCTGCCTCTGCTAGGAACTTGACTCTTGATTTTCCATAAGAGAAGATTCAGGTCAGATTTCCTCCACTTTTCACAACTGTCCCAAATAGAATGAGACACCATCAACTTCAGCACTCCACAAGCACTGTTCCCCTCTCTATCACTGGTCTATAGTAACAGTTTGTAAACATATAGATGCCTCTCTATTCACCTCCAACCCTCATTCTCACCACCACCTTTAGTTTCCTTGAGAGCAAAAGTAAATCATTCATTTTTATCTCCTTAGTGATTTGAATGGTGCTTGACACATAGAAGGCCTTCAACAAATGTTCATTGGATAAATGGATGGCCATGAATTCTTGCCTAGTCTTATCCAGTCAGAAGTCTTTGTTTCTCTCTAAATTTCTCCAGGCATCCCTTCAGGACTTCTTGCCCTATATACTGTATTCTGGTTATTACCTGGATAACAAGTTTTGGGCTTAGACTAGTAGAAAATGAATGCACTAACTTCAAAACATCACTTTAAGGTAACAAATTTCTCTAGATCATTTAAGATGGGTTCTTAAATGAATTGAGCTGTGATTCTCTCACTCCCCAGCAGAACATATGTTGCAAACAGCCACAGTCATCTTTCTCATCCCACACGTTCTTCTAGAACCTTTCCACTCCCTGTCAAAAAGTGGAACCGATGTTCTCCCCGTTTGAACCTAGGGAGGGCCTTTGTGACTGCATGGAATGACAGAGTGCAGGGAAAATGATGCTATGTGACTTCCAAACTAGTTTTTAATAGGCAACACAGCTTCCACCTGGCTCTCTGCCAGGACACTTGCTCTTACAACCCAGTCACCATTTTGTGAGGAAACCCAAGCTACATACAGAAGGCCATGTTGGGAAGGAGCCAAACCCACATCCCTCAATCGCATCCAAGCTCCCAGCCAATCTCCGTACACATTTGCCAGACACGTGTGTCACCTTGAAGCAGATCCTGCAGCCTTCAGTTAATCTACCCTAGCTGATGCCACATGGAGCAGAGACAAACTTTCCTTTCTGAGCTCTGCCCAAATTACAGATTCATGAGAAAAATAAATGATTGTTGTTATTTTAAGCAAATTAGGTTTTGTTTTGTTTTGTTTTTGAGATGGAATTTCACTCTTGTTGCCCAGGCTGGAGTGCAATGGCGTGATCTCAGCTTACCACAACCTGCACCTCCTGGGTTCAAGCGATTCTCCTGCCTCAGCCTCCTGAGTAACTGAGATTATAGGCATGCCCCACCTTGCTCAGCTAATTTTGTATTTTTCATAGAGATGGGGTTTCTCCATGTTAGTCAGGCTGGTCTTGAACTCCTGACCTCAGGTGATCCGCCTGCCTCAGCCTCCCAAAGAGCTGGGATTACAGGTGTGAGCCACTGTGCCTGGCCACAACTAGGTTTTGAAGTGATCTGTTACACAGCAAAAAAAAAGGTAACTGGAACAGTAAGTATGATGGTAAGAGCAAACCACAGGGCTAATTTTGTTTTGCAAGTGATTCAAAATGAAATTCGAAATCTAAATGCATTCAAACACTTCACATCTTAAAAGTATTTGTGATGATTAAAAAAAACAAAAAGCCTGAGTATAGATTTACATTTTAATGGAGCCTTTGTTATAGTAAAACTATTTCTTATTTCCTACTATTTGGGGTCCTAAAATAGTAAACTTTTTAAAATTTTACAAGTCCTTTATATCTGGATGCTATTCTTTTTTATTTTTATTTATAAACAAGTCAATGTTTGCCTGGGTTTTACGTCTTATTTTCTAATACTTTTTAACTTCAGCTAGTAATAGCCAATACACACTACTACCATTCTGTTTTCCAACCATTTCCCCTAGAGGTATGGGCTACATTGGCACATTGCCTTGCAAGTTCTCACAGACAACATTTTACCAAATGTCTTGTCACTGCATAACATGATCCTGTTTTTCCTGTCTCTGATATTCATTTCCTCGAATCCCACCTTTTACCACCTTCCACCAACCTCTAAGCCAATTTCACACCTTTTAGGTTGTATGGAGGCAGAACATCACTTTGTGTCACAGAATATAAATTATGATGATGCTACCTACATAATAATAAATTTCAGTGGCTTAACCAGTGGTGTGCTGGTAAAATGACTCTCTGAAATGAAAGCCCTGATTTATAGCACTTGCCAACCTCTGTATTGTAAGTGCTCCAATCACACTGATTCCAAGCTATCAATTTGATGTCAACTGGCTTACACAATTCCTGCAAATTTAACAGTCAGCTCTTGCCACCCAGTGAAAGCCAGATAGTTAATTTAAGCACACTAGTGGGCTTAACCCAGTGTATAAAATCCAATCAACAGTGGGAGGGTCTGAGAAAGGGAGTTTGCTTCAGAGGGACCCAGGGTGATAAAGGCTCTAGCACATTCAACACATGGTTTTCAAGGTCATTTGGTGCCAAAATTTATCCTGTAGACAGGGAGAAAGGATGATGGAGGATCCCCAGGGAGGGTTTTATAGGCCAGGCCTGGAAGTGATGTACATAACTTTCAGTCACATTCCATTTGCCAAAATCTAGTTTATGACTACTCCTAACCACAAGGAATGGAGGAATGCAGTCTAGTTGTATGTCCTGGTGCAAAGGGAAACAGGTTTATCTAACACCTGTCCAGTCCCTGCCACTGAACCCCAGACCTAAGTTCCAGCCCATCATAGTATCATGAATATCTTATCAAGTCACTCTGTACAGGTCAGTTTTGAGAAGGAAATGATGTTCATCACGGTATAAAGCATGGCCTAATGTTGTCAGGAATTATACAGTAATGGTAGCTGCAAGCACTTAAGCAGGTCCAGCTCTGATTGGCATGTTCTACCAGGTTCATGGTAGAGGTGACTTGCTCAAGTTAAGTAACAGAACCCTAGTTTTCTTATCTGTTTATATGATCTTGAACACCCAGGATGACAAGAAAAACATTGAACTTAGAATGCAGAGGAAGTTTCATAGTGAGTTCAAATCTTTAAAGAGAGACAGCTTCAGTTTAAGCAGTCAGGGATTCCTACTTTGTCACTGTTAGCTCTAAGTTCCTTATGTGAAAGTTAAATAATTATACCTAATTCACAGAATAATGATGAGTAGGTTGGATAATTACTACAAAACGCTGGCACATAGTAGTTACTCAAGAAATGTTACTCTTTCCCCGCTCCCCACCCAACAAGGGACACATTCAGCCAAATTCTAGTAGTCAAGGTTCACTGCTGGTGCTCCTCCACAGATATTTTTAGCACCTCTACCACTTGACATGATCTATAACAGACTCTGAAGCTTCCCTTTCTTCTCTTTTCCCAAGAAAATTTCTCTGGTCTTATCCGAGTCATGCTTGGTTCTCTACTAATCAGGTTAACATGTTTAGTAAATTTTGAACATTCTGGACACTGTTGTTGCCAAAATAGCTGGGGGAAGAAAGTCAGAGATGCTAAACATCCTGCAATAGCCAGGAATTAGACACAAGAAAAAATTACCCTGCCCATTGTATCAATAGTGCCTCCCACTGTAAGGAATCTAATGGTGGGGAAAAAAAAAAAAGCTTTATAGTGGGGAAACAGAAAGAAGGACTCTTCTGAGACACCATACAATGATCACTGTTCTGCCCCTTAGTTTTTGACTCACACATCTCCACTAAGGTGTTTGTGCAAGAGAGAAAGCCTTGCACTTCTCTCTTCCACCAAGTAGCTGAACTGCACTTCACCCCACCCCCATCCCAGGAGTACTCTGACCACTTTTTCTATGCATCTGACCTCATGTTCCAAGTGCACATAATAAACTCTGTGGGAATCATCCCAAGGGTTAAAGCCATTTCTTTCCACTTAAAATGGTGATGACTGACCTGGGAAGCAATAATTAAGTCTGAGTATAGATAAACAACAGGCAAGCTTGCACAACCAAATTCCTCATTGCAATCAGGTCAAAGTTAAAACTAATGACAAGTTGTGTCAAAAATAATGACACATAAAAACCTCTCACTCAACTGTGTTTAGTTCACAGATAGTCACTTTTAAGCATAAAACAGGCCTCCTATTCATTTGGAGGTCATGAAATGGCAAAGTTGATACTGCTTAATGTAGGAAACTATTAGCTGATGCATATTTAGATTTGTGTTTAAAAACCAGAGTGTTAAATCTCTTCCCCTAAAGAGAATTTCAAGTTGATCAAAGATACAGGATTGTCCTAATTCTTTTCAAATGTAGACTATCTTTAAAAAGTTAGAGCGGGGAACGTGTCTACGATTAAATAAAATTAGATCTCTTACGATGCTTGCAATTTAACGTTTTCATCTTTTTGATGGGACTAATCCCAAAGCATTTTATTACTGGGTGAAGTCCCTTTTTTCCATAGCATAGGTTCTGAGTCCAAGACCCAACTGATCACAATTTTGCCTTTTATAATATATATTTTATGGAACAAACTGTTCCAAGGCTGGCCTGAAAAGTACAGAAGGTGCTCAAGTGCTGCAGTCCGTCTGCAATCCTGTGCATTCATAGACACTGGGCATCAGGCCCTCTGGCCCCAAACCAAGGAAGTTGATTAAGAAAAAGCTGGCTCATTCCTAGGGTCATTTAACCTTCACTCCTCAGACAGAGCTTGTTTAAGCATTTTGCTCCTGAGATACAGATTTTGGCCCCTGGTTCCTGAGGGACCTTTAAACCCCTTGTTTCTTGTCTTACGACCCACAGAGGACCTCTCTGATTAGAATGGAACCAGCAGATGAAGCTGAACCTGAGTGTTTTTCCATGAGCCTGAAATCTCTGTTGACATCTCCTCTGCCTCTCAGCTAGGACGTTTTGAATCAGCCAGAAACTATATGATTTCTCCATTGGATGTGATTACCTGAATACAGTGTAGCAGGAGGCCTAGACAAGATGCACAGGGTTGTTGTGAACTAAAGCTCCTTATTCCTTGAGATTAAAAGATATATGGTAATTCTGCCGCCTGAGGCCAGAGGCATCGAGTTTCTCTCGGTGCAGACTTCCCCCAGATTGGAAAGGAACTGTCATTAAAAACATTATTAAAGATCTGTCTCCCAGCGGGGTCCAATGGCCCCTCAGTCAGAAACCAGTGCTTTTCTGCTGCCCACTGGCCCTTTCTTTGGAATCCAGACACCATCCCAAGTTGGAGGAGACTGGTCATAGGCTCACTGGGTCCTTCCCCAGAATTCCCACCAAGATGCTGCCTAGTAAAGGGGTGACAAACACCAGTCTTTTCCTCTATGCCAACAACTTAATCATAAGGAGCAGTCTCAAACCTTGCCTGCCTTGTATCTCACAATCATCTGTGAGAACCACATCATTGCCTCTGTTTTGCAGATGAGAAAACTGTGGTCCAGCTTCCATAAGTGACCAAGGGTCAAAGGAAGAGAAGTAGCCAAAGAGTGCAACCCAAATAATCTGGCTCCAAGACCAATGCTCCTGCCATGCCCCTGCCCTGCAGCTGGCTTCTCAAAGCCTCCCTTCCTGGCAGCAGCAGAGAGCGCCCAGCCATGCCTTCGTTCTTGTTTACTGAGCAGTGCTGGAGAGTTGATGGCAAGAAATCAGCAAGCATTAACTTGTAACTAACATGGGTCTCATCAGATTTGTACATGAGTTTTTTTAATCGAACAAATCTAAGTAAGACACACTCGTGTGGGTATTTATTGTAATTCAGCCTCCAGACCACAACTGGAGAGCATGTTGCTGCTGGTTCTTAGCAGGTCAATTAGTGGGTGGATGCTGGCATCCTCCAAGAACCATATCCTGCTTTACAATATTTAGCCTACTCATATGCCTGTAAATTATAGGAATTGAAATACAACATATCATATACCCAGGTCCACACAACCAAAGGGAACCACCCTAATTATATTCAGTTAAAAATGGCCCAGTTCAGTCCTGAATCATTTAGGTAATTAAGGGCAAGCCAAAGCTATTTGTCCGAATTACCCAGGGGCACGTGATTTTCTGTGCTCTCTGGACAAGTCTTGTAAACTCAAGTCATGCTTTTGTGTTCTTCATATACTGTCATATATGTTTATTATTACAGGTTGATGTGAATTTTCATATTTGATAGGCTCAGTTATTCCTGTGGATATTTCCAGCCTTAAATGAAGTGCTTATTTCACAAACCACAATTTCAACCATTCCAAGATCCATCGCTAAAGTGTTTTATACTTTAAACAACTTGAAAACATATCAAGTTGTCAATTCATTCTTCTGCCTAGGATATTAGCTTCACACTCAACCAGCAGCATGTGCAGACCATGTCAGACAAGTGTGAGACAAAGAGGGGCTCCTCCACTGTGGAGGGAGGAGACCCTGATGGTTATTTTTGGGGACTTTGTCATTCATTTCATTTCGTTACTCTTGCCATCAAGTTGCAATTTCCTCTTTTTCTGCAACTAAATCGTTCTGAATATGTTAACCCTAGGACACTAATACCTTTTACATCCAACAGAGGGGAGAAATATAATAAAGTAAAAGTGAGCAGACCTGCCCTTCCCTTCTACATGCAGGCAACAATGGATGTATTGGATATTACTCTCTGATTCTTTTTAGTGTAATGTTTTCCTGCATCAGATCACTTTTCCTCCTGCTGCCTGCAGCTGAACAGACAGCTGGAAGTCAGCTGTGTAGCGTCTAGCGTAATAGATTTTTAAATGTGTCACTGTCTGTTAATTGTGTGACATTGTCTCTCATTCTGTTTTGTGAATGGACTGTGCTGGATGCTAGAGCTAGGCAGACAGCTCAGCAATTTGCCACCATGGCTTTTCTAGACAAGCAAACTTTTCCTCTCTTATCCCTGCAATCAAAGGTAGAAAACCAGTGGAGGAGCTGGGAAAAATCCTAACTCTTAAGGATGTCCCAGAGCTGAGGTTCTGACGCAGGTGCCGTTGTCCCAAACCATCAGAGCTCTCTCCAAAACTGATGTGCAGTGCCATCCTCATTCACGGTTGTGGTCACCACATGGATTCCTTTTATTGTCCCTCCCAGAAAAGGTCTTCATGTTTATGATTGTATAACCCAGTCATCAGAAATGTCTGAGAGAGCATTCCATTCTCAGGTTGCATCGTGTGGTTATGAACTTCGTTTGATCACTGCTCCATCAATTTGACATTAACTGCTGCAATTTACAACTGCTCCAGCTTTCTACCTATTATTGTACCTTCTGCAAGTGGAAAAAGAAAAAAGGGGGTAGGGGAGACCTCTGCTGCCCAGGGGAAGTTTAAAAGAATGTGATGGCTTGTTAAAACCTGACAGGACAATGGGTGAAGGGGATCTCTGAAGACAGCAAACTAAGCCTGGTAATGAATAATGTCTCGCTCCCTGCTGTGAACACCAGTGACCTGACATGTCCAGCAAGGCAGAGGAGTGAATAATTCACCATGCGAGTCATAGGCCTCCTGGTAGGCCACAGCATTGCTTTGTCTTACAAATATGTTCTCCCACAGAATCAGACCTGACAGGCTGGTTTGTTCAAGAAATGTTTAAACAAAAGCCTTGTGTGATGGAAAGAGCACCTTGTGATTTTGGCCCAGGGCTCCCAGCACTGAAGTTCCTGGTGAGCACTTGGCTGGTTAATAAATCCGCAAGCATCAAAGCAAAGGTAATCAAAAATGGAACAGGTCAGAAGATGCGGAGGCCGTGCTCCTGTCTGATGAAAGTGTGATGAAGTCAGACAAAAATCCATTTTCACCACATACGCAAATTGAAGTCACATTCATTGTCTGACTTGAACCCACAAAGTGAAGAAAGTATAATGCAGCTGGGAATTCCAGGTGATCTCTTGACCTTGACTCTTGCAATTAAATTTAAAAGAGAAAAAATAAGTATATTTCTCTTTGAATGAAGAACCAGAAAGATGTCAAGACTTTTTGGTTGAATTTACTCTTTACGGTGGATTCAAAGTAGACTGCAGAGGTTTTTGCAAGTTTTTGGAGGCCAGAGCAATTGGTTGGGTCTCTTGGTTTGTGGAAGAAGGGATCTTAGTATTACACCAAAGAATAAGATATTCTGAGTCCTTGGCCCCTCTTCTTCCTGGATGGGGATCAGGCAGACATGATGAGACAAATGAAATGGGAAGAGGTGGGAGCCAGCCTCCGGGAAGAACACTTGACTTCCTCATGATGAGTCCCTTTCTGCTGATCTGAGAAAGTGAGGTTCACAGAGAACTGGTAGAATAGAGAGACATTGCCCCCAGAAGGCTTCTGATACCCCCCTCCTAGACACCAATGTGTACATAACTCAGCTGACTATTAAGAACAGGACTAGAGTACATTATGTTTGAACAAAGTTTTACTCTGAATTAATGCTTGACCTAAATTGCTAATGAAATTGCTCACTGGTACGTATTGTAAACTCCAAACTGAGCTAAACCAGCCTTGAAACACACTCTACAGGCAAGGCTCTATTACTTAGAGCGGAGACTTAGACTGACCTCATGGTAAAGGGTTCTAAAAGTCCCAAGACAAGGATGGAGTGTGCTTGGCATGAACAGTCACCTCTCCTGACATCCCTAAATAAGCTCCATTATGGAAGTGTCGTGAATTAGCCATGGGGCACCTTCCTGCTGTTGGGAGTATAAGAGTTAGTCTTTGCCACACCATTGCCAACCTTTGGCACTGCTAGTCTTTTTAGTTCTGATGCGTAGTGGTTTGTCACTGTGATTTTCATTCATATTTCCCTGGTGAGTTAGGGCAACCATAAAATGTATCCTTTAAACAGAAAACGAAAGGTGTGCTTTTAATAACTGAGCAACTAATGCAATCTGGGGCTATTACAGGCAAACGGGGATATATGGTCTCCCTACTGTTAAGCACTTTTTTATATGTTTGTTGGCTATTTGGGTATCCTCTTTGAGAATTTAGTTGTCTTTTTATTATTTTATTTTTCCATAAGTTATTGGGGTACAGGCGGTTTTTGGTTACATGAGTGCATCCACCACCCAAGCAGTATACACTGTACCATATTTGTAGTCTTTCATCCCTCTCTCCTTTCCCACTCTTCCCCTCAAGTCCCCAAAGTCCATTGTATCACTCTTATGCCTTTGCATCCTCATAGCTTAGCTCCCACATGTTGGTGAGCGTATACTATGTTTGGTTTTTAAGTTGTCTTTTTCTTACTGATAATACCGATAATAGGAGTTCTTTACATCTTCCTATTATATATATATTTCCCATAAACTCATATATGTCTCATAAAGATATTTAGTCATAAAATACCACTCATCTGTTTTATATATTGGGGTTTAGCATACTATATTGCTAAAATACTTGAAAATCCGTGCTCTAGAATGCTACAGTTAAAATGTGCTCTACTTTGCATCTAGAACACATAGTGAACCTATCAGGCCCTGGTGTGACATATTAAGCCTTTTACTCAGAGTCTATTTTTCTCATTGAAAGACTTTCTAATAATATTTGATTGCCTATTATTGTTACACTTTGCTTTGTTTGGAATTAAAACATTACAGATAGAATTGAAAATCCCAGCATATCATTTCCCAATCCTATTCTATTCCTTCCCCACCAGAGAAAACCTCTTTAAAGAATTCTATGTTTATCACTTTCATACAGCTTTTATAATAATACAATTTATATATATATCTATAGTTACATATAGTAATGTTTAACCATATATAAATAACATACATATCATATGCTATATATACAATAACTATTCTGTACATTTTTGCTAAAGTCTGTTTTTTGAAATTTATCCATATTGATACATGTGGCTCTAATTATTTTTAAACTGGTGGGTTAGTAATCACCACTGCATGAATATATCACAATTCATTTGTTCTCCTATTGATAGATATTGAGGTCATTAACCTCCACTGTTTAAAAAATGCAGACTTTAATGAGACTTCTTTAAATGAAACTACTTATTAACAAGTATAAGCCTTTTCTAAGGGATATATCTAGAAGTGAAATAGCTGCTTCATAGAAAATAAGTACTCCAATAGAAAATTACAAGATGTTGCAGAAAGTACTCTTCAAAATGTTCTCCCTAATGTTGTATGTTCTTCTCAACATTGTATGAGAGTTCCAACTGCTCTACAGCCTCAGTAGTACTTGGTATTGTTTAGTTTTGCCAATTTGATGGATGTGAAATTTTATTCCATTTTCATTTGTGTTTCCCTAATTACTAGTTTGAACATCTTTTCATTTGCCTATGGGTCCATTTTAACTCCTTCTTCTTATAATTAACTTTTACTTTCTTTTGCCCATTTTCTTTTGGGTTGTTTATTTCTTATTAATTTGCAAGAGATCTTATATACATACTATCTTTCATAGTTTCTTGTTAGTTATATGCATAACAAGTATCTCCTTCCATTCTGTGGCTTGTATTTTAACTTTCTTGTAGTACCTTCTGTTGAACATTTACTTTAAATTTTAATGTAGTCAAATATACCAATTTATTCTCTTTTTTGACTTTTTTATTGTTATATAATAGTTGTACATATTTGGGAGATACATGTGATATTTTAATACCTGTATACAATGTGTAATAATGAAATCAGTGTAATTATGATATTTACCACCTCAAACATTTATCTTGTCTTTGTTTTGGGAATGATTCTTATCTTTTAGCTATTTTGAAATATACAATAAATTATTAACTATAATTTCCCTATTGTACTGTCAAATACTAAATTTATTCCTTCTACCTAAACATATTTTTGTGCTCCTTAATCAACTTCTCATCATCCCTTTCTATCCCCTAAAAATATCAATCTGTTCTTCCATGCTTCATTCCTTTTGTGGCATTTCTAGAAAATTTCTTACCTACTTTAAGGTTATACAAGTATTTTCCTACATTTTCATCTAAAACTTTATATTTTCATGTCATAGTTAGGACTTAAGTGTGCCTGAAATTATTTCTGCACAGTTTGAGGTGAGAATGTACTTTTTTCACACAAGGCTAACCAATTGTCCCATCACAATTTTTAATAGTTTTTATCTCAGCATAATTTATCAAATACTCTCCCCTTCCTTCTACCGATGTGAAAGATAACCTCTGTCATATACACCCATGAATCTGCTTCTGGACTACTTTTTTTTGATTGGTCAAACTGGTCATTGTTAAAGTGTAACAGACTTTGAGATCTGCTAGGACAAGTCTCCTACATTGCTATTCTTTGCAGTTTGCTATTTAGTATTAATTTTAGAATCAAGTACCACAAAATATTCTTACAAAATTTGATTAGAATTACACTGAATATATGGGTTAATTTGGGAAGAAATGACATCTTTACAATATTGAATTATCTTAGTCATTGTATTAGTTCGTTCTCACACTGCTATGAACTGCTATGAACACCCACCTGAGACTGGGTAATTTATAAAGAAAAGAGGTTTAATTGACTCACAGTTCAACATGGCTGGGGAGGCCTCAGGAAACTTACAATCATGGTAGAAGGCTCATCTTTACAGGGCAGCAGGAGAGAGAATGAGTGCAAGTAGGGGAAATGCCAGATGCTTATAAAAACCATCAGATCTCGTGAGACTCACTCATTATCACGAGAACAGTACAGGGGAAACCGCCCCATGATTCAATTACCTCGACCTGGTCCTGCCCTTGACACGTGGTGATTTTGGGGATTGCAATTTAAGGTGAAATTTAAGTGGGGACACAGAGCCAAATCATATCAGTCATGAGCATTATCTATCTCTCCATTTATTCAGCTTTCTTTTGTGTCTTTCAGTATTTTGTACTTTTCTCCCTGAAAATTTTGCACACACTTTATTTTTAACTATGTTCTATTTTTAGTTCTTATTGTAGAAAGAAGCTTTCAATTTACCGCATTTTCTATTTGCTAATACAAATGCTATTGATATTTTTATGTTGACCTTTCAGTCAACAACCTTGCAAAAATTCATTTATTATTTCTATGAATTTACTTACAGATTTCTCTTTGCTCTTCTAGGTAGTCAATTCTATCATTCACAAATAAAAATAGTTTTAATCGCTTCCCTTTTCATTCATTTTTCTTTTTCTTGTTTCATTTCATTGACAAGAAATACTAATACAAAGTTGAAAAGAAATGTTGACTAGGCACCCTTGAGTTCTTCCTGACTTTGATGGACATGTTTCTAAAGTCTCACTGTTAAATATGGTAATTACTGAAGATATATGAGAGATACATTTGGAAAATATTCTCCATCCCTATTTTATAATATTTGTAATCAAGAATTGTTATTGGATTTCATCAAATGCTTTGTCTGCATCTTTTGAAGATCGATCTGATTTTGTTAATCTATTAGCTTATGTATAATAGATTTCTAGATAATAAAGGATCTTCATATTCCTGACCATGGCCTTGGTTTAATTTTTACTGCTGGAATCAGCTTATTTGGGGTGTTAACTTTTTAAATGTGAACATTTGTGCATAAATAAATGATCTAAAATGTTAGTTTCTATGCTGTTCTTGTTCTGGCAAAATTCTACTATGCCAAAACATGAGCAAAGTAAGTTTTCTCTTTTGTACTCCCTGAAACTATTTGTATAACATAAAATTATCTGTTCTTGAAAATTTTTTGAAAAATTATCATCAAAATCAACTGGACCTGTTAATATTTTTTTGAGATGGAGTGTCACTCTGTCACCCAGGCTGAAGTGCAGTGGCATGATCTCAGCTCACTGCAACCTCTGCCTCCTGGGTTCAAGCGATTCTCCTGCCTCAGCCTCTTGAGTAACTGGGATTACAAGTATGCACCACCACGCCTGGCTAATTGTGTGTATTTTTAGTAGAGATGGGGTTTCACCATGTTGGTCAGGCCGATCTCAAACTCCTGACCTCATGATCCACCTGCTTCGGCCTCCCAGAGTGCTGGGATTACAGGCGTGAGCCACTGCGCCTGGACCTGTTTACTGTTTGAAAGAGAAAACTTTGACTTTTCATTAAACATCTATATTAATTAAAATTTAATCAGGTTTTCTACTTCCTTTGGCATCCTTAATAGTTTATATTTTTCTTTAAAAAAATAGTAATTTCCCCTAAATTTTCAAACTTACTGACACAAACTTGTTCATATTTTCTTGTTTGTAAGATAATATTATAACTATGGATATGTCCTTTTTTGTTCCTAATAGCATAATGGTTAAGAGCACAGGTTCTGGAGTCAGACTGTCTGAAGTCAAAGCCTGGCCCTACTATCTACCAATGTTGTGGCCTTGACAAAATTACCTAACTATGCTTCATTTTATAATAATAGTTTAGCTTAGTTTTAAACACAAATCAGTAGTTACTGTTCCTCCTCAGTAAATGGAAGCTCTTGCTCCTTCGCCTTCTGGCATATGTCGTTGCTGAGGTAAAGTCTGCTGCTAGTCTGATGTCTACTCATTTGTGAGAATCTTCTCTCATTGATAGCTGTTAAGATTCATTCCTTATCCTTGATACTCTGCAGTTTCACCATCATGTATCTACCTATGAATTTATTTTCATTCATTCTTATTGGTACTGAGAGCACAATTTCAGTCCAAAGACTCACGTCCTTCCTCAATTTCAGTACATTTCTCAATGATCATCTTTTAGAATACTGATTCTTGGCCAGGCACGGTAGCTCACACCGGTAATCCCAGCACTTTGGGAGGCTGAGGCAGGTGCATCACTTGAGCCCAGGAGTTCAAGATCAGCCTAGCCAACATGGTGAAATTTGTCTCTACTAAAAATACAAAAATTAGCTGGGCATAGTGGCAGGAACCTGTAATTTCAGCTACTCAGGAGGCTGAGGCAGGAGAATCACCTGAACCTGGGAGATGGACGTTGTAGTGAGCCAAGATCATGCCACTGCACTCCAGCCTGAGCAACAGAGTAAAACTCTGTCGAGAGAGAGAGAGAGAGAGAGAGAGAAAGGGAAGGGAAGGGAAGGGAAGGGAAGG
>NW_012106253.1:768618-915452 GCF_000951045.1 Mandrillus leucophaeus
GGAGAAAGAAAGAAAGATTCTTCACCATTCCATTCCCTCCATTTTATTCTTCTGGAATTCCTATTAAAGAATATTCTGGAGTCTTTTAATCTATTCTCCATTTTTCTTAGCTTTTCTTCACCAACCCCCCAATGTTTTTCATTTTTACCAGAATCGTTTCATAATTTCTTGCCCTTTTAAACAAAATCATTCTTTAATCTATCTCATTGAGCATTTTAAAGATATTTATGTTAATGTCTTCTTCAGACTACTCCATGGGACAGACTTATATTTGGATTGTTGCTTTTTTAACTGTGTTACTGAACTTTTTACTTCTTTTGGAAATCTGGTTTGCAGATTCCCTTTAAATGAGTGGATATCTGCTCCCCTCCCCTGTCTCTCTCCCTCTGTCTTATTATTATGTATCTTATAAACAGGGTGTGCATCCAAGTGTTACACATTAGAATTTATAAAATAAATTCATGGCGGGGTGCGGTGGCTCACGCCTGTAATCCCAGCACTTTGGGAGGCCAAGACAGGAAGATCACTTGAGGTTAGGAATTCGACACCAGCCTGATCAATATGGTGAAACCCCATCTCTACTAAAAATATAAAAATTAGCTGGCCCTGGTGGTGTGCACCTGTAATTTCAGCTACTCAGGAGGGCGAGATGGAAGAATTGCCCAAAATGGGAGGCAGAGGTTGCAGTGAGCCAAAACCATGCCACTGCACTCCAGCCCGGGTGACAGAGCAAGACTCCATCTCAAAAACTAAAATACAAAATAAAATAAATTTATACCAACAGAAATACTTTTTAACATGTTATATATTAGATCTCTACAAATTTTTATGCCAAAAAGAAGTATTTTATTACAAAAGAAAAAGTGTGAAAACCACTGTAGTCGACTCAAATCTAGAGCCCCAGAGAACACAAACTTTCCTGCAAGAACTCTAAGAATGCTCTAGTTAGGGCTTTAGGCACATTCCAGCTACTGGGACAAGTGGAAGGTTTCTCCCACCTGGTCTCACTACCTCATGAGTAGAGAGCATGCCAACATTGAGCTGTTGTAGGTCTGCACTAAACAAGGTCCAACAGTAGAAGCCAGAGACTTCAATGAGGCCAACCTCATGCTTGTCTCATTCATGAGCGTAGCATTCCCTCCCTTTAAAGTTTGTCTTTAGGACTATGCTTTCTTGGCTCTGACTCCAATTAGACTTATTCTCATTCTATCTTGATTCTATATTTAAGCTATCAATCTTCCACCTTAACCTAGACAGGCAAAGGGCATGCTCACAGCTAACACATGCTCCAATCCAGCTCATTCCACACACCAGGATTTGAGACCAAAGCCCAACGGCAACAAACTGGGTACTTTTGCCCAAACTGTTTCCTCTGCTCTTCTCTCTTTAGAACCTATAGTAGCAATTGTGAAATAATAATAGTTGGATATTAGGGATTTAGGGTCAAATGTTTTGGTTTTCTTTCCATCTATCCAACAGAAATCTTAATACTAATCATATATATTTACCTTGGAAATAGTGCCAAAATTAACCCACAATTCCCTACCTTGTCACTTTCTCCATCAGACACACAGCAGAGTCCCTGAGGACCACTTCACCCAGACCCTTTCCAAATCTTACAGATTTGGAGTCCCCCTACTCCATGCTGCAGGGTCTTAGCAAGGCCACCACAGTGAAGGGATCACAGACAGTTTCCAGGGCACCCTGTCATTCAGTTTCTCATTCTCAGATCACGGGGTTGCAAGACATCTCCAGCCCTTTTCCAATGTCCTCAATTATTTATCAAATGAACATAACTAAATAAGTTACTTTTGCAAAATTATCTGGGATTTTGTTAATATTATCCTATGATGGTCGCCATTCTCCGGTCTTCTCTGGACTCCAACAATCCTCTTTTTCCTGGTGTACCCACAAGGAATACACACCTCTGTAACCACATTACCAAAAACTTCCTACATTCTCCAAAATGTTAAAAGTTTGGGGGAGACTACAGTGTCCCCAAAGACTGCTCCTGCTTCACCAACTTTATCTTACATGGAAACCAAAAACACACTGCAGAACCACACCAACCACATCAAGCAAGCCCAAGGTGTAGAAAGTGGTCCAAGACATGGTCTCTGAGAAGCAAGTTATTTATTCTCTCTGAACCCCAAACTCATTGTCCATAAACAGGGGTGATGACATCTGCCTCTTTGTGGTCATTGTGAGGATTAAGTGAAATGATTAATAGAAGGTGCTTAGTAGTGAGGCTAAAGCTGAGAAGGTGCTCAGAAAATGGTATTAGTCTCATTCTACCCACAATTTGAGGTCCTTTGCCCATATAGCAGAATGGGAGACAGAACAGTTCTTAAAGTAGAGTTACCTGTTTGTGGTGGAGAGAACATTTAGCCAGCCAGTATTGAGCACTTCTATTCCAATGTGAGTGGGGCTATGCAAACCTACCCACAAAGTCCAAGGAAACTGAGAGGCCAAAGAAAGAGACTCACATATCCAGTTTCTCAGGGAAAAAAAAAAATACACACATACACATTTAATGGGGACTTATAAACAGAAGCTATGTCTGTGTCTTAGGGGGTGGTGAGACAAAATGGTGCATCCCGGGTCATTACCCATCAGACCCAGAGCTCTTATAGGATAGGGGAGGAATGTGTAGGACAGTTGCTCAAAGGCAGGATTTATATTAAGTACAATAACATCAAGGTCGTTTTGACCTAAGGGCAGGATTTACAGTAAGAACATGAACAACAGATAAAATCTTAGAGGCCTTCCCAGATCTGGGGTCAATCAGAGGTCAACATGGCAGATTAGCATCCAAGATGGAGTTCCTTTATCCTTCACAACTTCCTATAGGCCAATCACTCCTGTAAGCACTCTGTGTAAGGTTATTATTCCCCACCTTATTGATGATGTCACGGAGGCATAGATTGACTAATAGAAAGCCACCCACCTAGAAACTGCAGAGACAAGTCAAGGTGAAGAGGATGGGATGCAGATGTCAGAGTAAATAGAACTATGTGCAAAACATTTAAAAAGTGCAGATATACAAGGCACTGAGGTTCTTTGTGGGGAAGAGAGGGATCAGGTGTGGGAAGTGGCCCAAATTATATGGGACTGATACAGGAGATTTAGATATTTGAGTTAAAACTTAAGCATTGTGAGAACATATGTAGACGTGAACAGGCAGCTGGGAACATGTACACAGGCATTCATATAGGTACAATCTGATCGGAGCTTAAATGATGGACCAAGAGTTTAGTTTTGAGTAATTCTGGACTAAATTTATTATAACTGTAAGAGATAAGGGATAATCTTTACCATATTTAGATTGAAAAAAAAAAAAAGCAAGTTTTTCAGACCATCTAAAATGTTTACAATATAATAAGTTATGGAAAACTCATGAAGTTATCTATAAGTATTCTAGAAAGATCTCTAGAAGTTGTGTTCCTGAACTTTAAGAGTTACTTTCTAAATTTTCTTTCCTTCCTATAATGCAAAGGAACCACTGATATCATTTAAAATTGTGGGGTTTTTTTCTTTGTATGATTTGAATGCTGCCTTCAAGCTAAATGTCCATCTCTTTTCCCACTACCCAATTCAGTCCCTTGCAAGCTAAATACCATCAGACCAAGGGCAAAGCCAAATCAGCAATAGAACAGGGCAGACTCAGGGGCTGAGTTGAAACTGGCCCTGACAGGTGATTGTGATGGGAAGAAGTGCATTCAAGGAAGCAGAGCAGTATCCAAAGTGCCAGGCAATAGACAACAGTTGTGGTCCAGTAGGGCTGTCAGCGTAATCACCATTCGGGTTCTTCCTGACTGCTGCACAGACAAAACCAATTCACTGAGAAAGAGGCATTGCAGCAGAGAAAGAGTTTAATTGATGTGAGGCTGGCCACACACAAGACAGAGTTATCACTCAAATCGCAAATCAGTCTCCCTGAAGGCTTGGAGGTTAGAGTTTTTATGGACAATGTGGTGGGCTAGGGAATGTGTGCTGCTGATTGGTTGGGGAATGAAGTCACGGGAGTGTGGAAAAAGTCCTTGTCAACTGAGTCCTCACCATTGGGTGAGGCTACAGGACTGGTTGAGTCATGAGTTACACATCCAGGCAGGGTCAGTCAGTTGCCAAAAAGTCTAAAAAAGTCTCAAAAGACCAATCTTAGATTCTACAATGATGTTATCCATAGGAGCAATTGGGGAAGTCACAAATCTTGCGACCTCTGGCCTCATGACTCCTGAGCAGTAAAGGATTATAGATACTACATCTATATCTCAGCAGAATTCAGACACCTCTCATAATCCTAACCTTGTGGCCTCTCAGTTTTCCAAAGACATTTTAGTTTGGGGAGGGGCTATTATCATCCTTGCTTTAAGGACAAACTATAAACTAAATTCCTCCCAAAGTTAGTTTGGCATATGCTCAGGAATGACCGAGGACAGCCTAGCAGTCAGAAGCAAGATGGGGTCAACCATGTCAGATTTCTCTGATATAATTTTGCAAAGGTGGTTTCATCAGCATCAGGATGCCTCACCAGACAGACCTGACATGGAGTCTAGGTGCCCCAACAGGAGATAGAGCAGAGCTACAGGGGCCTCAGGAGGGGGTGGCACTTGGCAATCTGGACAGGCATTGAGCGTAAGTCTGTCCTCACACAGCACAAGAGTGCAATGTCTTAGAGTAAAGGCTGCATTCTCATCTCAGCAAGGGGCTCCATACTAAAAAGCACAGTCATGATTAGAAAAGTATTCAACCTTTTTGAACCTCAGTTTATACAATGAAAAGTGGAGATGTCAGTAATATATACTTTACAGCATATCTGTGAAGATTAAATAGGATGACATATGCAAAGTGTAGTGCCCAGCACATAGTAAGTACCTCATAAATATTAACTACTGTCTTTTTCATTGTTATTTTAAATCAGAGCTTCTGTCACCTGCCTGTGCTCAGTAAAAGGCTCCAGGCACTAGAAAGGAAACTGGCAGGATCAGGAAAGGACCCGTTGTGGAAAAAGTAGGGCCCTGGGTGACCTTGGTGAGGAGTTAGGCACATGGGAACAAGATGGAACACAAATACAGGGACTGGATGAGAAACAATGGCAGAGTCTCAGAAGGTCAGTTTTCATAGCTGGAGTGCAAAGTCTAAGTCAGACTCAAAGCCAATCCAGCAGAAACAGTGACTTGACTCTGAGCCTCAGGGTCTGGGGTGGAGCTCCTTAATGTATCTAAGGTGGGGTTTAGTCCTAGAGACTAAGACAGGGCTGGGCTTGCAGGGGGTGGGGAACAGCTAGAGAAGACAATAGAGGGGAGAGATCAAAGCTCTGGGGGATCCTGAGCAAGACACGTACACTGTCTAGGCTGCTGCTTCCTCTCCTGCACAATGCACTCATTGTGCAACTGGACTCGATTATCCATGATTGATGGAACAATGGGTGTTCATTGTTTTTTCCCCCTGGGGACACGTGTCATAGGATTGCAGATTGAGTTTTACAATAATGAAGCAACCTCGAAAATGTGGTTACACCAGACCTTTGCTCTCCAAAAAAATGTTATGTCTTGCAGACATGAAACATTCATGAGTGGACATCAGAAATTCATTTTAAAGTGTGTATTTACTTGACTCCATGCCCATAAGAAAGCCTGCAACTTGCTTACAGTGAAAAGGTTTGAGGAGTTCCAAGGACACACTGACAATGTCTCCTAGAAGGGCCTGTGTCTTTAAAAGAAGGCTGCGTAAACAGCCCTAGGCAAAGGCTCCAGAACCACAAGGCTTTCCTCACGAAGTGTCAGCCTGGTTGTGTCAAGTCCCCAAGAAAGACTTCAGCACAATTTTCTCTGGCATGATGCTTTTCCATTCCAGTGCCAAAGATAGCCTTGGGTTTAGGCTTAGGAGAGAGCATGCAACTGGTTTAGGGCCCAAGAAGAACATATGATTACAAAAACCACTCCCTTACACCTTTTAATTTTTTACAATTCCCCAGAACAAATATATAGTGGTTTTCTGGCTTTTTAGCAAGAAACCTGGTGCCCCCTAAGCTATCCTGGCACAGCCTTTGAAAATTTTTAAGATGAGTTGAAGTCAAGGAAAACCTGATCTGGGTAATTACAAGGCACATAAACAAAAGATCACTTACCAAAATGACTTGAAACCCTTTAACAAAACTATTGTAAATTGTTCTTTGGGGAGAACAAAACAATAAAATATTATAGCAAGTGAATGCTTTATTGCATTAAAAGCAGTCTCACAGTCGTGGACTTTCACAATTCTACTTCAATAATTTCTTATAATCTTTATTATTTTTAGCTTAACAAAGGCCCTTAGAAGCCAGTCTTCAAAACAATGATCCTTATTACAGTGTAGGGGCAGTGACATAATGCAGCAAAATGGGACCCAATACAAAATCCAATGACAGCCCCCTCTTTGATGTATACTATGTACACACACACACACACACACACGACACAGCCTCCCCTACTTTCTCCACTGAGCTGAGTACATTGCTTTGGCTAACAGGGGCAAGTTTTTGAGTAGGAAGGGAGTGTGTGGTCTTTGTGGAGCCCAGGAAGAGGCTATCACGTGGCAAGAGAGACAAGCAAGCGGGCATTGCCAGGAGCCAGAGAACACATTCCCATACCCTATCAGAAAGGGAGATGCCTACAAAAGGCTGTCAGCCCCACCCACTGTGAGGACCCCATCCAGGAAACTTACAAAAATCAACCTTCAGATCCAGCATTGCCCTGAGTCACCACTGGTTTTCAATCCACCATTGGGTGGACTAAAGCCAACACAAAATTTAGAAGGGTGAGGCCAAGGTGAATCTCCTTTATGACTACTATAGAGAGAAGCCTGCTCAAGTCATAAATATCTTCATCTAAGTCAGATAGGAAAATCATCAGTAGCAGAAATACTAAACTGGGTTTGGAAGGTTTGCAAGGGAGGCAGTAAAACCAGCATTCATGAAACTCACTATGAGCCATAGATTGTGCCGGTCCTTCCCATGGCTATATTATTTAATGTTTATTCTATAGGTTTGTTATTTAACCCTGCGTGAGAGACTGGATCAGTGTATACCATTAGAAAAGTACAAAAAAGAACAGATTTCATCAACGGTAGGCTAACCCCAAGGCCTGCTCAGAAAATGCCAACCCAATAAACATTCTGGCACAGTGAAATCATGTGCCAAAATCCCCTCTCTCTGGGTTGTAAGGATTCTCCATTAGCCTTTTTGGGGGTGAGCAAACTAAATACAGGAAGTCAGAGCATGCCCAGAGTCAAGGAAGTACTAAGACCATCAAATTGAGGAACCAGACTTCCTAGATGAAATTACAACAATTGCTTACATTCGCATTGCAAAATTTTATTCATTCAATAAATATTTACTGAGCTGGACAGAAAAGAGAGCAAGACATTCTCCCACTCCTCCCAGAGCTAACAGCTTGATGTGAAATGTCACACACAAACAAGGGACAACTGCAATGTTGTGCATAGAGGAAGGAGAGGCTGATGGGAAGGA
Source organism: Mandrillus leucophaeus (assembly GCF_000951045.1). Taxonomy (NCBI): domain Eukaryota; kingdom Metazoa; phylum Chordata; class Mammalia; order Primates; family Cercopithecidae; genus Mandrillus; species Mandrillus leucophaeus. The sequence continues at coordinate 776,129 of NW_012106253.1, forward strand.
ACCCTGGAGAGTGCCCAACCCAGACTTCCCAGGGGGCTCCTGTGAACTTCCAAGAACCTTTCTAGCAGCAGGCATCATTGTCAATTTTACCGATGAGGAAACCAATAAGTAGAGAGGCTACGTGCCTTGCCCAAGTCAAATACATACATTTAGAAGGGGAATCCTGATCATATTACACCATACAGCATCTAGGCATGAAATTTTTTATCCCTAAAGCAATAATTTATTGAACAGGACACAGAAGACTGGAAAGGGCTGGAGTTTTCAAAAGTCCCTAACTTAATCTCAGGGACTAGTTTTAGAACTGAAAGAATTTGATTCAACAATTTTAAGTCTCCGTTTTAGTCTTACCTTTTAGCCCCACAAAATTATGAGTCTGGAGCAAATTCCCTTTGGAGAAACCACTGGGGACTCTACCTCCGTACCCAAGGATCTTTTCTATTCATAGAAACTACAGCTGACCCTTAACATTCACGAAGACTGACATCATGAGAAATTTTGAATGCTCATATTTTCAAATGCCTCTGCAGCAAAAAACTCTTTATAAAATGCAGTCTTTTATTCCCTGCTTTATTTAAGAAACATTTTATTGCAAGCCTGCTACATAAGCCAGGCAATAAAATATAATCAAACAATTTAAGTGACCTCTTTGGAGCAGAAAACAAGACAGCTGGGTTGAGATTAAATACCAAGTAGTCAGCTGGGTTCATTCACCAGGGAAGTGACTCATCTCAGTGTATCAGCATCACTACACGTGCATTCAAATCCCTGGTTGAGCAAAATTATAAGTACTACAGTTCATGGATTTTAGGTCATTGGCATGTAATTGAGACCACAGTGTTAAATCTATAAATGTCACAAGTTTGTACACTCAGTGCTGAAGGCTTGAATTCTAGTGCTATATAGCTGTGTGGCACTGGATTGATCACTTAACCTCTCTGTGCTTTGGTTTACCTATCAGAAAGACTAGAGTTGAAGTAGATGATCTCTAAGATTTCTCCTGGCTCTAAATACTGATTCGACTTTGTATAAATGCAGATTTGAAGTTGTGAATTTTAATCTTAATCATAACTTGCAATCTTTTAATCTTGCTAAAGTAATATACACATTATCACCTCAACTCATTTTCATAAAAATATATTTCTTTATTTTCAGGAAATAGCCTGTTAAACTTTGTCACTATTATACAATTATACAATCTAGAAAGCAAGTGCTTATGATTGTATATAATAGGGCAGCAACAGCTGCAGCAGCCATAGCCAATTGAGCAAATAAACACCACTCTTTCTATAAAACCGAGTAGCCAAAATATATATTTTTAGAATCAAACTGTACTAGGGCTTCATGGAGTGCAAGTTGCTTGATTCTTCAATCTATAGAAACTTAAAAACTAGTTTAAAATATCCTGGCCTTTTGACCATGGTATAATCATATATCTTTCTTACTACTTATAATTGCTTTTAAGTGTGTGAGTGAAATCTAATTCTAGATCATCACTTTCCAAAGTAGTCCCATGATTACTGTTGCAGGTTTGCTACTAACTGCTCTATGGTACCTTTCCCAAACTTGCATAGTGGTGGTGATAAAACTGCTGCTAATGATTAATATTCACTGGCTACTCACAATATGTCTACAAAACCATATGTGCAGCGCAAGCCTTCCAGCATCATAGACTCAGAGACAATATGTTTTACATAGCAGGACAGTCAACTACAAATGCTGCGATCACATTCAAAGGTTACTATAAAGCATTGGTGGAAAATCGGGCTTTCTGTGAACTAGATGCAGCTCACAGATGTAGGCTTTGCAATTTTTTTTTTTTTTTTACTTCATTGCCAACATTTACAAAATGAGATATGAAACATTTTTTAAAATCTGGATTTGAATCATAAGATATGGCAACAATAACACCATGATTTTACATGCTAACAACTGACCAGAAATGGCTAGCCCCTTAGATGGGCTTCCTCAGCTCCTCACTTTAAAACTTTAACTATTATTAGATGCCTCCTATAAGTGGAATCATCATGCACTATTTGTCCTTCTGTTGGCTTATTTCACTCAGCATAATGTCCTCACAGCTCATTCATGATGTCTACTATTAAAGAATTTTCTTCTTTTTTAAGGCTGAATAGTGTTCCATTGTACACGTATAGGCCACATTTTCTTTATCCCTTTATTTGTTGGTGAACACATTAACATTATTGTGAACAGTGCAGCAATGAACATAGGAGTGCTAATCTCTCTTCAAGATGCTGCTTTTGATTCTTTTGAATAAACACCCAAAACTGGGATTAGCTGAATTATATGGTAGTTTTACCTTTAATTTTATTAGGAATCTCCATACTGTTTTCCATAGAAGCTGCACCATTTTGCATTCCCACCAACAATGTAAAAACGGTTTTAAAATAATCTTTTAGGAAGAAATATGAATATCGCGGCCTATGTTAACTCAGAGGAGTGTTCTCTTCACACGTGGTTTATAGCTTATGCCTGGCACAGAGGAGGCTTGAAGAAATGTTTGCTGGACCAAACTGAACAGATTACAATACAGAAGAGGGAAATTAGATGCCCATTTCATGATCTTCAGAAACAAAGTTGGAAATCAGCAATTTCTGATCAGATTGCAACCATGGGTATGGGATCCTTGGCTGCACTGGCAGCAAAGGAGTGGCAGTGTCTCGTTGCCCTTTCCCCCTATCTGACAAGCTTGCACTAAAGGGCCTGCATACCACACCCAGGACAGAATACTCTTATTAAACTAATGGCTGCCCCCAATCCATCCGGAGTTCTCCAATCAACACCAATTTCAGAACCATGTTGGTGGTGATAGGAGCCAAGGAGTTTGAGATTGTATTTATCATCTGCTTCCTACAGCAAGTAGCACCTGCCATATCATGGAAAACTCAGGGAAGTGTCACGAGCACTGTTCCCTCAGCTACTGAGGCAGTCCACTTGATCCCCAAATTCTACAGGCTTGTAGCCTTCATGGGCTCACACAGCCTCGTGCAAGCAAGCATGAGTGTAACGCACACACATGTTGACACATGCTGAGGTGGTACGCTTGCAAGAGTGAAGCAACTGCACAGAGACAGGCCACACAGATGCTCTGCTCATGTCTTTCCAGCCAAGAAGTTTTGAGAAAAGGGTAACACATTACATACTAAGCCAGAAATTTAGGCCTCAGGAAAATCTCTGTATTTGCAAGCAACATTGAATAAAGGCACATCTCTCTGGGGTTCTATCTCCTCATCTGTAAAAAGACAGGACCAGAGGTTCTCAAATATTTTAGTGGAAAGCAATGGCAGAATGCTTTTTCCCTAAAGAAATCCTACTCAGAACCACAATATATAAAACAAATGCTGACCTGTTCTTGCTGAGAGGGGCTGAGCCTTCCTTCCTGTCCCCTTCCCTAACCCCCACACCACGGGGAAAGTCTGAAACTCACTGCACTAAATGAGCTCAAAGGCTTCTTCTGGACTCAGCTTTCTGCAAATTTGTAAGCCCAGCTTGTTCGTGTATATTTGTAGCTCATGCTATATAGAATATGATATGGCTAAACAGTAACTAACGCCTTTTGGCTGCTACAGTCAGGTGTTGGCCGGAGGCTTCTTGTGGCTGTTCACAGAAAATGTTAGAGCTTTCAGTCTTTTGCTTGACAGAGGACAGGTTTCAGCTCAGTTACCCTAGGCAGGGATCATAAACCTTCCCACCAACAGAGCATGGAAAGAAAGAACTCAGAGAGCCGGATCCCCAGTTGCAGAGCACAAGGAGATGGGACTAAAGAGCAGGGCCCAGGACGGGCCACATGAGGAGACAGATGTCACCTAAAACATCAAGCCATTTCTGTCTTTATCTATGTTACTCACATTCACCTATTTTCTGTGAAAACAAAGACAATGTAAGGGGAGTTCGTAGCATAATCTTGGAATTCAATAAATGGTATTTCAATCTGAATCTCCTACCTTAAAGTCTGCAGAGAAGTGGCATGCTTTCATTTTCAGATGAAAACCTAAAAATATTACTATCTGCTTACTTGACCTTGCAGAGAATCAAAGGTCAGCTAAATATACCACATTAACATAAAAGCCCCAATAATTTTTTTCTACAAATGGAAAAAAAATTACTCTTAGACTATCATTGAATACTCCCTTCTGACAACAGCTTCAACATGAAAACAAGGGGTAGCTGAATGAATTCTTTTTGAGAACACATTTGAGTAGAGACTTTTCAACATAAAACCATCTTCAAGTCAAAAATGGATTCTGCATAAAATATTCATTCTGCATTCTGAAATGTATTATAAATGCAAAGTGGAATATTTTAAATAATTGTATTTCAGATATTCCCTTTTATACTCAGATACACTTTTTTTGTTTTTTTGTTTTTTTTGAGAATGCATTTAATCAGTAGAAAACTAAAATGTGAATTTCTAAAGGTAAAAATGTTCAAATGTGATTTTTGCTATCATTTGAAACATGCTTTGTTTAAGCTCTCAAAATGAAGCAAAATGTAAACTGTACTGTATATTTCAGTAGACTAATAATCAAAATTTAACTGCAAATATTGTAATTAAAGTAACAAGAGATTCTCCCATCTAGAAATTGCACCGACTTCTTTACTTTACTGCTCTGCTTATCTGCTTAATAAAAATTATTATTCACTCACTTTGAAAAATGCTGTACTGTAAAAGAATAACAAATAGAGGATATCATTAATGACTAAAAGAAAATAGAGAAATTTTGAAGATGCTCCCTGACTTTGAAGTATAATTGCAAAGGCCTAAAAAGTAATAACAATAGTTTTATGAATACTCCCAGGCAGTTATTTCTCTTTTCCTCTAATTTAATTCAATCACTCCTTTAACCTCCTCTCAAACTCATTTAACTTTCAAAAAGTTGCCCTGAGATAGGTTCCAGTGCTGAGATTTACAAGATTATGGATTTGTTGAACACCCCTAGGCACGTGGAATTTGGAGATTGTTGGCACAACCAACAGACTAGAGGCACCATGCCAGTTCTCCGCCCTGCTGCCTGCTAGATCCACCTTTCCAGCCTCAGTTGCCAATAACAGCATTAAACTTCCCTGCTAATGGCCCCTGCCATTTAAGGAAACTTTCAAACTCACAAGAATAGTATTATGGGACATCTTATCCAGGAACAATTGTTCTGCTGTCTCCAATTCACCTGGATGGAAAGCAGCACATGTGTCCCGCAGAAATGATGACCAGTCCAGAGCAATACCAGGAACAGGTGGGTTAATGGCACTTAGTTGAACTTAATGCTGTGAATTAATTCCTTCCAGCTGGTCATTTATCCTCAGGAAATGTCCTGATTCTCAATCACTGTTTTCTAAATCTTGGAACAGATTATCTCTCTTAGAATCTTGGAGCTGTCAATGCATGGAGGTCTTTGCGCGGTTGTTTGGGAGACATTGCCCAAATTTTCCAGATCTGGGAAAACTCTGTTTTCTCCTCCAGTCTTGCTGGCACCAATGGAGATTCACAGCAAATCTCATCAGTTACATTTGATAACTCCAAAAGAATACATGCCCCGTCTAATAGTTGTTTCTGGGTTTTTTGCCAATGTGATTGCTCACATAGATATTATTCTCAACAATTTGTATAGCTTTTCTTATTTAGGACACATAATGTAAGGAGATTTTCCTTCTCGCAGGATAATGTTAAAGAAATGTATGACTCCTTACCCCTTCTAATGACTGACTGACAAAAATCCATTAGAGGGGATGCGTAAGCCTAAGAAAAAAATTAAGGAAAATGTAATAAAGAACAAGTTAAGACTTTCCCAAGATGTCCGAAAACAAATAAAACTATGTTTCATGCCAGAAAACTTGACAGCTGCTACTCTGTAATTTTTTAAATATTTACTATAAACAGCATTAAGAATAGACTTCTTTTTCCTCTAAAAGCACTTTGTGTTTTTGGTAAATGTCATTAGCACCAATCAGCAGGTTCACTTGACAGTGTGGTTTACGTGCTATGAGGTTAGGGTTTGAGAATATGGAGAAGACGGATTTCTAGCAAACCAAAAATTGTTCAGAAAATATAACCATCACATCATTCCTGAAGCCCACTCCATTAAGAAGCGTCATTGAAGTACCTCCTCACTACTACTTCCTAGTGAAACTTCACTAATATATTCTCACTGGGTTAGATTTGTCTTTTCTGATATAACTTATCTTGCCCAGATCTAGAAAATAAACTATGACCATGTTTCATATAAATCCCTTAATTTTTATTTCTATGCACATTTATTTGCATGTCAGAGAGGCATTCGTTATTTGCCTTATTTGCTAAATGCTTCATCATCATGATTCCTACCTTTGCCCCAAAAGGAAGCAGCAGATAGTCTCCCCAACTCTCTCCTAAACTCATGCAGAGAAAGAACAGCTTTCCCTGAAAAGCCAGTCAGTTTACAGGATTGCCAGGAAAAACTAGAGAGTAGTCAGAAGAGTCCAAACTTGAAGCCCCACAACACGATCATCCTTATCCAATGACACCTTGATTAGAATTCCCAAGCATAGCTGTGTAGCCCTTTCACAGAATAAGAATGCCTGTGAGGAGAGAAAGCCCAGGGAAAAGCTGTGAGTGAATGGCAGGGCATCTTCCTTGAGCCCTAGAACAGACCCAATGCTGATGAGCTGCTTTGGTCTTGGGCCAGCTGACTCTGCCACAGAACATGCTGGGGCTGACTGTCGCCTGCACGCCTGCAAGGAGAGAGAATGTTCTGTCCACTGAGTGCATTTTTGGAGACACTGTAGCCAAGAGGTAAAGTGTCAAAATACCTTCCTAAAATAGATAGTGCGCCTGCCAGGGATAAATGCATACAAACCAAGGCTAAGGCACCGTGGCTGTAGACAGTTGTTGGAAGCATCTGCTCGTATCTGAAAGAGGAATGAATATCAATCCAGAAGGGTGTGAGTGTTCTGGTGAGTCAACCTATGACAGGAGCGTTCAAGTTAATTATAGTTATCAGAGATTATTCTGTATTAGCACAGCAGCAAACCTGTTAGCCTGGTCTTTAGCACTTCTATTAACAGGCAAAGTAGTCCCTTTATGTATCATGGTTGTTCCAACACATTGAAGCTTGCCAAAAATGTTTTTTTTTTAAAGTCCATAAAGCTGACTGATTTTTGATATCTGTGTCTAAAGCTTCAACAAAGCCTCTGCTAATGAGAAAAGATTATGTTCAAAGTTACAATTTGAAAACCCAAAGAGAAGATATCCTACAATTTAAAAGATTCAGTGAAAATCTTTTCACCCCATTATGACACAACTATCACAGCCTGAAGTAGAATGCTGAACCCCGAATTCATGGCAAAGATTGCCATCATGATTTTAAAATACAGATAGAAACTATATGTTAGAATGTGAAAACACAAGAGCTTTCAAAGTCAAGTTGCTGCCTCTGACAGTGACTCAAAAAGACAGTTTGTAGAAGTCTAGATTCACTTTCATTAAAAAGTAATCATGGTTAGAAGGGTGCATAGGACTCAGTTACTGCAGCCTTCTGTCTTCCACCCTCCACCCCCAAACCTTACTTTGAGGAAATAAGACTTAAAGAGCCAGGAGATTTGGCACTGTCACACAGCAAGTCAAGGCCAAAGCAAAAAGCAGAATCCACTGACTTCCGGCCTACTGTGCTGATCAACCTTCAAACATTAGAGATGATGCTGATATTGTTCTAGCTTTTACTGAGAACTTCTTCCACATAAAACTATTCTGTAAAACATTTCACAGGCCCAGTTCTAATCCTTTTTCAACAGTGAACCAATTAACAGTTTTCATGTGTCTAGCATGGATACCTGGTTAATTATATACAGCTGGCCTGAAAAGAACATGGAACACTGATGCCAAAATACTTCTTCACACAAAAATCCAAGATGAAGGTGAGGCGTAAAGCCACTCTTTGAATATACAACTTTCCACCATTTTTTCAGATTTAAGTTTTTAAAAATAAAAGGAATTTCAAACAGTGCAGCCACATGGCAGGTATTGAAACCATGGTGGTATAGACCTGAAAATCTAGGGTTGGCGGATAGAAAATGAACCTCGTTTTTTTTTTCTCCCAAACCCAGTGCAGCTCAGCCCCAAATCACAGAGAATGAGGCCATATCCCACTAACCCCAAAACAAGTCAATCCCGAGGGTGAAGGGAATGCTGCCAGGTCTTCCCCTGACATGTCATCCAATCCAAGCCATGGACTAGCCCAAGCAGAACAGGTCAAACATTCCAAAAGTAGATTTGCCAAAAACAGGGTAAGGCTCGATTTTAGCCACAGCTGAAGAGCAACATGGAGATGTAAAGCCGGTATTCACCCAGTATTCACTGCCATCTGATGCCGTCATTGCTGTGATAGAGCAATATGATATTGACGGGTACCATTGTGGCACCAGCGTGGATTCAGCATGAATGTGAACATGGAAAGGCTGCACTGGGCAAAACTGAAGTTTGCTTTGTTTCTCTATCCTTCCTGCATTTCAAGGAGCCTCTTTCCTTCCTGGAGGGATCACAATCCCTGGGAGTCTCCATCTTCATTTCCACCCTGGCTTTTCAGAGTCCCTGCTAAGGCTTTGCTCCCGAGCCTGCCACAGGCTCTGAACCTGGCCAGGCATCCTCCTTAGCATCCCAGCTTAGCTGCTCTGTGTCCTGCTTGCTGCAACCCCCTGTCTATGGAAAGATGATGACAGATAACACGTACCAGCTTATTAATGATTGAAGGTGATTTAATGCTGGGTTGACAGCATTCTAAAGATAGAAAAAAAACGGCAAATTATCCTGTGACATGACCAGGTACTTGCCAATAACTGTCAACCCTCATAAATCAGAATGGGGAAAGAGAGCATAGCAATTCTGTAGCAAGTGTCCCACAAGTCAAGAAGACAAGGTCACACAAATCAGGAACCAGGCCAGGAAAAAAAAAAAAAAAAAGAGCTATGGCAGGAATGAGGGAGGTGAGGTATTTCAAGCTTTACTCTGTCTATGTCTAAGACCATTGCACAGGCATTAACTCCTTTTAGTAGGGAAGCAGAAGGGCAGGGAGTCCAAGATTCAGAACCAGACCTCGTGGTGTGAATCTGGTCCTACCACTTACCAGTTTAGTGGCCATGGCCCAGTTGCTTAACCTTTTTAAATCCCACTTTCCCCATCTATATTTCATAGGATTATTTTGAAGATCATATGAACTAATGAATGTTAAGGTGCTTTGCATGAACCTTGAATAGGGTGGGTGCCCGATAGGGTTAAATCATTACTATTACTCTTTTTAATATTAACCATCCTTATCATAGCAAGGCTGTGTACTTACTATTTTGTCATGCTTCCTCTGCAGTCAGCAGCACAGCCTTGTATCACCAAAGGTGGAAATCTTGTGGTGTCAAAGACTGCAGGCTTTGCCACCACACAGAGCCAAATTTAATTGCCCACTCTGCCACTTATTGTGTGTCCCTGAACAAATCATCTGACCTCTCTGAGCTTCCTCAGTTTCCTCATCTGAAAATAGAAGTAATAATATCCATTTCCTAGGTTTCCTGCAAAGATTGAATAAAGTATGCAAAATGTTTAACACACAGTCTGGTACACAGGAAATGTTCAATAAATAATAGCTGGTGGTGTTAGTAGTAGAGGTAGTATTCCACCAAAGGCATGTGTGCCTCAAACGACTCACAGTCTGCCCCAGTTCTAGTCATGACCCAAAGGCCTCCATCCATCACTTCTCATCAGATGGCACCTCATAAGTGACTTTGCCTAACCTTCACCCTTTGAAGTCAGTCTCTCCACACATTATTTTGTTTATTTACTTCAGTGCAATTGTCACAATCTATAATTAACTTGGGGCTTTGGGTTTACTTATTTTCTTTTTCTCCTCACTGAAGGGTAAACCCCATGAGAGGAAAGGGGCCCTTATCTGTCTTGTTCATCATAGAAAAGAATCTGGCTAATGGAAGGTATTCATAAAATATCTGAGGAATATAAAAGGAAAACAAAGAGAAGATGCTGATGGAGAAAGGAACTATTTCCAGTCTCTTACATTATATAATTAGACTGTATGATCCACAAGGGAACTGTGTCTCTCTCTCTAGTTCCCCACTGTATTAGTCCCTTCTCATGCTACTAAAGATATACCCAAAACTGGGTAATTTATGAAGGAAAGAGGTTTAATTGGCTCACAGTTCAGCGTGGCTGAGGAGGCCTCAGGAAAATTACAATCATGGCAGAAGGGGAAGCAAACAAGTCCTTCATCAAGTGGCAGCAGCAAGAGGAAGTGCCAGCAAAAGGGAGAAAAGACCCTTATAAAACCTTCAGCTCTTGTGAGAACTCACTGTCACAAGAACAGCATGAGGGTAACTGCCCCCATGATTAGATTACCTCCCACTAGTTCCCTCCCATGACATGTGGCAATTATGGGAACTATTCAAGATGAGACTTGGGTGGGGACACTGCCAAACCATATGGCCCATCATATACCTACATTGGGCAGAGTAAACTCATAGTTAATGTATGTTAAGTGAATGTATGCATGAATTCTACTCATAGGCCTAGCCATGCTGGCCTGTGTGAGCTTCGAGATACTCTGCTGAAGGTATTCATGGGGAAACAGTGGGAGGCTGTTCAGGCCAATCATCAAGTATCTGCCTCATGCATATAAGCCTGTGTTTCTCAAAGTTTAGTGTGCATAGGAATCACCTGTGGACACTGTGAAACTCTTCATGGTTCTCACCACAGCCAATACTGGATTATAAGCAACATGGGTAGGGGCTAAGAATCTGCATTTTTGTTGAGCTGTCCCAGATGTTTCTGATTAGGATGTTGAGGACTACACATTGAGAAATGCTCTTTGAAGTGTCCATTTTCTGAGATGGCATTTAAGACTTACTCTCTTCTTGCATAGTGAGATGAGACAATCTCGTTGGGCAGATAAGACAGTAAACCCTTACAAAGCAGTGCAAGGCATATTCAAGGGTTAAAATGATATAGGAATGCAAGAGTACTTTGGGAATGCACACAAGGAGAAGTCTAGATGGGTTCTGGGGCTATAGTTCACTCTTTAGCTTGAAAATAAGAGGAGAAAGGCCATTCCCCTACTGGACCAGAAAACTAGAACTAAAAAAGCATCCCCTGTATATCACGCCACTTGACTGAGCAGTGAGTTACCTACCAGTACTATTGATATTCTCAACATCTCAGAAAAAATTATATCCTGGTATGGATTTTGTAAGACAGCACAGGGGTAAAGATTCTGTAAATCTCAAGGAGAGGCAAACATTTTTAGGAGCCCACTAAGGTCATGGTGAGCCTTACTTTCCACCCAGGATCTTTTGTTAGACCATTGTGGTCAGCTCTAAAGAATAACTTCATGGATGAGACACACAGTTTAAAGGGGTTTTGAGTAGAATGGGGCATAAAAAAGTAGTGGATGAAGAATAAGGAAGCTGTAGTCCCTGTTTGTCACAAGCTTTGTGACCTTGGGCAAGTCCCTAATGTATATGATTTTCATGATTATGCATTGAGTGGACACCTAGGGTAAGTACTTTTCTGTATGCAAAAAAAAAAAAAAAAAATGCATACAATAAAAAGAAAAGGGGAAAAAATGGAAAAGAAAAAAATGTATCCTGCTTTCAGAAGTTTGAGCTCTTCCCATGGCATGACCCACCCAACGGAGGCACAGCTAATGGTGTTTCCGGAGAAACTCGTTGATGACATTCTTTAAAAACCTAAATGAGAATGCAAAACAACTTTGAAAATTCCATTTCTTTTTTTTTTAAGCTTGCTTTCAAGGGCTGGATGAATGTGGGAGACACGGAATCAGGATGGATACTTAAGAATTATATAAAGAGAAGATGACAGATTTGAGGGGGAGAAGTTAACAAGTTCTTACTTCATTAGAAGAAAAACTGTCAGTTCAATTAGTATTTATTTCATTTCTGCAGGAGGTAGTACACCGCCATATGTAATCAAAATACTGAAGAGGATTTATTTCATGCATTAAATAAATTCAAGCTAATTAGCAATCATGTTCACTTCCTTCCAAAACTGTACCATACTATGGCTCATAACAAAATATGTCATATTCCACAATTGGAAAGTCCCTTAGCTCCAAGAATTCTGTTACCACCCAAACTCAACACTTTTACTTACAGGAAAAATTATTTTAAAATTATATTTAAAATGTGTTCTCTGTGTCTAATCATTTTACTTCATTGTGCACACCCACTTAAAATTCGATTCATGACTAGGATGAGGGTGGTCTTTCTCACTCTGTAGTTTTTTAGTAGGTTATTTCAAAGATATTTACGCTGTGTAAAATAAAAAGGAAATAGACAATGTTGACAGTTTGCCTGGTCAATGTGAAATGTTGGCATAATTCCACTCTCGGCTCTGCAGGATTCTAAAAAGATGAGCTCATGTATTTAGTGTAGGGTTTAACCTTCACTTCTGTCCCCTCAGGGATTCTTCCATTCATGGAGTTCCTTCTGAAATCAGGACAGAAGATGAGTTTGGGCAACAATACCTAAGAATGTATGTGGGCGAAGTGGGTGGTATTGAATAATCAGCTTGTTAGGTATTCTCAGGCTTGTACAAAAGCTGGTTAGGTCTGGCTTGAGGGAATATTAGGTTAAAACAGGTCAGTTTAGACAACTTCACGTAGTTGCTCTGTAACATAAAAATAATGTCCATCTCCTTGCTGGATGCTCAAAGGGTAGAGGGGAGACAAGTGAATTTGCTACTCTGTGTGTGATTCCAATCAACAAGGAAGAACTGGTGATATGGAAGCTACTAAAACCTTGGAAGAGATAGTGTTATCTTCAAGTTGAACAAAAACAAAGAAAGGGAGAATAGATACATGTGTGCTCTCTTAGATTTTAGATAGAATATTTTAAAATCAGAGACAAGAGCCTATGGAAGATGCAACTATAAAAAGAAATACATCTCCAGAAAGTCTAAAAATTACAATCTCTACTAAAAAAAATTCCTGAGCGATCTTTAGGTAAAGAACTGAATTAAAGACAGTGATTGCACAGGCTGCTTGTTTATGAGTTTCAATTTTAGAAGAACTTGAACACAAGCAGTCCAACCAGCTCCACAGCCTGGCTCGCGCTTGCCTAGCCAGAATGCCTCCTCCGTATCTTGCACCCTCACAACACAGCTAAGAGCTTTTACTTACCGAGCATTTACTATGAGTCAGGGCAAGTTGTTAACTGCTTTTAAATATCTTTTAATCCTCACCATGACTCTGCAAAGTAAGTACTGTTATCTCTAATCTAAAGATAAGACAACTGAGGTTCAGAAAGATTAGGCACATTGCCTTAAATCACGCACCTAATGAGCAGCAGAGCTGAAATTCCTATAAATAGGTTTATAGTGTATAAACAACTTGTAAGGATGGTGTAATGAACAGACGGGAAGATGACATAATATTAAGAGAGGACAACAATAGTAATGAAAATTAAGACTCCTTGGCTGCCTGCGATGGTTTACAACTTTAATCCCAGCACTTTGGGAGGCTGAAGCAGGAGGAATGCTCATGGGACCAGTTTGAGACCAGTTTGGGCAACATAGCAAGACCCCATCTCTACTAAAAATTTAAAAATTAGCCAGGTGTGGTGACCCATGCCTAAAGTCCCAACTGTTCAGGAGGCTGAAGTGGGAGGATCACTTGAACTCCAGAGTTTAAGACCACAGTGAGCCATGATCACACCATTGCACTACAGTCTGGGTGATAGAGTAAGACCCTGTCTCTAAAAAAACCAACCAAACAAAAACTTATCGTGCACTTAGTCTAAATATTTCATCTCTACAGTTATTTCTCCATGTATGTTTTCTCTATGTTCCCAATAACCCTATGCAGTAGGAAATTTTTTTTTTTTTTGGAAACGGAGTCTTGCTTTGTCACCCAGGTTGGAGTACAGTGGTGCAATCTTGGCTCACTGCAAGCTCCTCACCCTGGGTTCATGCCATTCTCCTGCCTCAGCCTCCCGAGTAGGTGGGACTACAGGTGCCTGCAACCATGCCCGGCTAATTTTTTTTTTTTTTTTTTTTTTGTATTTTTAGTAGAGACGGGGTTTCACCATGTTCGCCGGAATGGTCTTGATCTCCTGACCTCGTGATCTGCCCGCCTTGGCCTCCCAAAGTGCTGGGATTACAGGCGTGAGCCACCGCGCCCGGCCTGCAGTAGGAAATTTTATTACCCCATTTTGCACAGGGGAAGACAGATTAAATAACCTACCTAATGTTACACAGGCAGGATTTTGAGCCCATGTTCTTAAACAGTAGGTTATAATGCCTTGCAGAAAGAGGCAGTATTGGCTGATACCTCTTTAACTTCAATTAGTCATTCAACAAACATTTCTTAACCACCTCCTGGGAGCCCCGCACGTTTTTAAGTACTGGAGACACAACAGAGAGCAAAACGAACAATACAGACAACTGAAACATCCTGCTGCCATGGAACTTAAACTCTGGTGAGACAGTCAGATGAAAAACAAGATAGTATAAAATATAAAATACATTAGTGATAAGTAGTGCTAAGGAGAAAAAGCAGAGAAGGAAACAAAGTATGCATAGGAGAATGAAATTTTAGAGAAGTTATCTGCAAAAGTCTTCACTAAAGCTTTTGAATAAACACCTCAAAGGAGTGAGGACTTGAGCCACATGGGTATCTGGACAAAGGACATTTTGAGCATGGGAATGGCAGGTGTAAACGTCCTGAGGCGAAAGCCTATCTGGTGAATTCAGGAAAGCAGTGTGACTAAAACAGAGGGAGGAAACGTGATGGAAGAGGAGGTCAGAGAGTAACTTTGGATAGAAGTAACAGGGAGCCAGATCATGTAAGGCTTTGTAGGTCATGCATAGGGCATTGGCTTTTATCTGAGCAATCTGGAAAAACATTGCAGTATTATGAGTAGAGAAATAACATGATATGGCCTGTTTTGGAAAGATTACCTTGGCTGCTGTGTGGAAAACAGAAAACAGAGCAAAGGTGAAAGCAGGGAGACCAGTTAGGAGGATATTACAAGTATCCAATGAGAGATGATGGTGGTTCACCTAAGATGGTAGCCATGGAGGAGATGAGTGACTTGATTCGGGACATATCTTAAAGCTAGAGTCAATAGGATTTGTTGATAGTGTGAGACAAAAGATGAATTAACTCCAAGATTTGGGGCTAATCAACTAAAAAAATGGAATTGCCATTTTAGAGATAAAGAAGACCATGGGAGTAGCACTTTCTTTGAGAGGAGAGATGGATATCAGTTGTTCAGTTTGATCTTGTTCAATTTGTGATGCCCATTTGATATCCAAGTAAAAATTCTGATTAGGCAATGGGGGTATGAAGTACAAGTCTGAAATTCTATGGAGTGTCCAGTATGAAGATAGATATAAATTTGGGAATTATCAACATGAAAATGTTACTTGAAGCCATGAGACTGGATAAGATCATTTAGGGAGAAACAGAAAGAGAAGACTAAGAACGAACGCTGGGGTGTTCCAATATTTAGAGGTTAGAGTTAAGGAAGAACCAGTAGAGGAGAAATCACTTTGAAAAAAGGTTAATGGAAACCAGAAGAGTGTGGTGTCCATGAAGCTAAATGGAAAAATATTCCAAGGAAGAGAGACCAACCTACTATGTTAAATGCCTCTAATAGGCCAAGGAGAGGAAGACTGATAATTTGATCACTGTATTTGAGAATGTGGTTGTCACTGGTGACCTTAACAAGAGCAGTAGAGTGGAGAGGTGAAAGACTGACCACAGTCATGGAGCCCTCAAGTGCAGACAACACATTTGAGAAATTTTTCTATGAAAGAAAATAGAAAAACAGAGCAACTGAAGAGGGAAATAAGGTCTATAGAGACCTATGTTGAAGAGGAAGGAAATAATGCCTAGATTCTGGTAGGAATGATCCAATGTAAAGACATTATTTGGTGATAAAAAGGAGAAGAGAGAATTCTGGTGGCAGTACCCTTGAGTAGGCAAAAGCAATGAGATCCAGTGCCCAAGTGGAGGAACACAAGCCAAAGAGAAGGCAGAGCATGTGGACAGACATGTACATGGGTGATTAGGTGTGCTGAGAAGAACTTGTGGAGGTTTTCTTGTCATAGCTCCAATTTCCTTGGTGGATTGGGAAGCAAGGTCATCAGTTGAAACTCAGTGAGGGAGGAGATGTTAAAGATCTGAAGAGAAGAAAGAGGAAATTAAATCATTGTCTAGGCAAACAGAAAATAATATGCAAAGGAAATACAGTCGAACTGATGGGAGGAATCATGGTTCACTTGAGGTTAATGATCCTGAATTCGAAGAGTGAACGGGCAGCACAGTTGTTGTTTTTTTTAAGCTGTGTCTGAAAGGGGTAAAAGAGGGCCAAAATCTAGTCTATGTCTCATGCTCAGAGAAGACACCTTTTCTTAATTCATCCACCCAGAGGGGTTGCCTCTGCTGTTTGACTAGTGGAGACACTAGACTGAACATCCTGGGTGTGTTGAAAGATTGTTGGAGCTAGGCTGCTGTAAAAAGTGGGCTATTAAGATGAAAAACATGATCTAGGAGCTGAATGTTTGAAATTAAGTTTCTGGCAAGGTTCAAGTTAAGAGTAAGCACAAGATCTACTGGTGTAAGACCATGTGAAAATTTTCAGAACTAAAATGGAGTTACTAGTGTTTAAAAGAAAAAAATCTCTTTTGCTCCCTCTCTCACCATGTGATGCCCTGGCTCCTGCCTTCACCTTCCACCATGATTGTAAGCTCCCTGAGGCCTTGCCAGAAGTTGAGCAGATGCCCGTGCCATGCTTCCTGTACAGCCTACAGACACCCTCTGGAGGAAAAATCAGCTGAAAAATTTGAGAGGCCTAATTTGTGGCTGTATCACCCATATTAATTCATCCTTATGGAAAGACTGTGCAGGCACTGCTCTAAGAGTTGGGATTTGGTTTTCAAGGAGCCAATTGTGGGCAAAGAAATACCAATCAAATGTCAACTAATGGCAAATGAATTAAGTCTAAGATTCCTGAACGTGCTTGACATTTCCTAAACCACACATTTTGGTTCTCTGTGATCTGTGGTGCAGGGATATACAGCTGTTTCATGAAAGGCTGTGGGGCTTCTCTTTTGTGACCACCAGTCAGCATCCCAAGGAGGTGGCCCTGCTGACAGATGCCAAGTGTGAACCATAAGGAGCAAAGACAGATGATTTGTCTGAAACGTAAGCATACCCAGCCTAGATCTTTCCATTCAAAGTTTAGAGTCCAAAAGCCTGGCTCACTAAGGCACGGAACCAAAGAAAGTAAAGACAGCAAGTGTGGATATTTTCTATGAAGTTTTATCCCTTGCCCTTCTTTCCTCCTCACTGAACACCTTAGCCTTAAGGAACTATTTTCAATTTCCCAAAACATGTTCTTGGACTCTGTGTCGGAGACGCATGTTTTTGTGAAGTTATGCACTGCATGAAGACAGGGGTTTAAGTGGATCTGCAAAACAGCTGCTGTTACTCTGCTGCACAAACCGATCCTTTAAATATGACAGAAAATTTAATGAAGAATCCATGTGTGGTACAGAATGTAATCCACATGTAAAATAAAAATAGAGCTTATTTAAAATAAAAAAGATAAAATTAAAAATGTATTTTATTGTTCAACGCAATTTATATATTTTTAAATATGCAATTCACAATTAGATTAATGTAAACTAATACGCAATTTCATTCCATGCTGTAATATATTCTATGCATTGTGCATACCTTTAAATGCATTGTCAATATTTCTGAATGTCAACAAAATTATAATTTTGAAATTTGAAAGGATGGCTATTGTTTAGAAAATCAGCAAAGTAGAAAAAATGAGTTAAGAGGCTTTGTTTCCACTGGAATTAACAGCAACTTGTGCACTCAACATCCTTATCTAATGACCGCTTTTCCAAAGTCTTGCCAAATGTATATAAAGGCTGAATATGGAAACATATAAAGATTGCATGTAGGTTTAAACATTTAAAACATAAATCTCTATTTACCATGTTGTGTTATAAACAACCACACATTCATAAAAAGTGCTCAATGTAAGAAAACAAATTTAAAGACCCTTACAGAGCCAGGGAAGGCCAAGAGTGAGGGTTCTCCTGGCTAGGATGCCTGACAGTAAAAACTATCACGAAAAACTGCAAAAACTACAACCTTGCACAAAGGCCATCGCAACCTCACACAAAAAGAAATACTTCTGCAAGGACATTGGCCCAGCAACTGCTTGTCCAACCTTGAACTGGTGTCACTGTTGTTATTGATCTTTGTAGCCAAGGATAATTATTTCAAAATGAGTATGTATTCCTCATTTTTTCCTTTAAAAACCTTTACCTGCAGTGGCACATGCCTGTAATTCCAGCTACTAAGGAGGCTGACGTGACAGGATCACTTGAGCCCAGGAAGTCGAGGCCAGCCGGGGCAACATAGTGAGACCCTGTCTCTAAAAATAAAAATAAAAAAATTAAAACATAAAAAATAAACGTTTGTCTTCCTTCACCTCCCTGGATATGCACATAGTTTATCATGGCACACATATTCACAAGGCAGTGCTCTATTTGCAAACAAACATATTTCTTAGAGAGCTCTGTTATTTAGGCTGACAACTATGAAAGAAAGTTACTAAGATAAGACAGAGGACAAGATAACCAGAGGAGAAAAAGTCAAGAATCCTCTACATGTCTATTTAAATTACGAACAATTAAGAAAGAAATAATGATGAGAGAACGGCAGTGAGACACAAGCTAAAAGGTCAAGAAATCAGGCAGAGTGACCCAAGGCATCCTCACGGACTACAGCAAGGGAGCAGGGATATAGGGTGATCTAAATTGATAACATGAGATTTATAACAGATTTTAAGGAGGAGAGAGATAAAGGTCTAGAGGCAGAAGTGTTTTTTGGTTTGAGGGGTCTCACTCTGTTGCCCAGGCTGGAGTATAGTGGCACGATCATAGCTCATTGCAACCTCCACCTCCTGAGCTCAACTGATCCTCCCACCTCAGACTCTCAAGTAGCTGGGACTACAGGCATGCACCACCACGTCCAGCTAATTTTTGTATTTTTAGTGGAGAAGTGGTTTCATTATGTTGCCCTGGCTGGCCTCCAACTCCTGGGCTCAAGAGATCCACCCACCTTCACCTCCCAAAGTGCTGGGATTACAGGTGTGAGCCACTGTGCTGGCAGAAATTACAGCAAAATAATTCACCCACCTCCAGGTCCAGCAGTACAAGAAGGATGGGAGAGAAAATGTCCATCTTTCAAGAGAGCTGCAAGGGAAGCAATGTCTTGGGAAGAGCAAGGAAGTGAGGAGAAGATTCAGTGAAGAGTTGAGGATTTGGGAGATTATGCTGACAGTTGACCTTAAAATTCCAAAGGGCCAGTGAAATCCTTTAAGAGAAGTACAAAGTCATGGAGGAGTCTTGGCATGAAAATGGCCAGGCAGTCCTGGGCTTCATGTGATAAGTGACATGATGAGAGGAGCCCTGTGGTCTCCAGCAGCAGAGGTAGAGAAGATATAAGTGACAGTGGTCTTTATAGGAGTCTGAAGAATTCTACAGTACTCTCTTGGCTTCTACTAATGGAGACTTCCAGGCCAGCAGGAGGTGGTCCTACTCTTTTGGTCATCTAACACAGATCTGACCAGCCCAGTAGAGCTTTCTGTGATCATGGAAATGTTCTATATCTACACCGTCCAATATAGTTGCCACCCACCATATGTGGATGGCACAAATCTAACCCTACCATATCCCCAGCCTTTTTTGACCATTCTCTTCATTACTAACAGGAGACCCATTCCTTGTCTACCAAAGAAAATGTATGTCAACTTATAAAGTACAGAATAGACTACATAAAACAGACTAGAAAACCAACGCAGTGGGCACCTTTGCACACAAATTGAAATCTACATTTCCAGATGATTATTAGAGGTGATAATTACAAATGGACACAAATTATCGTACAGCTTGAGCTTAACAAAGTTCTAGAACAGGTGATTATGAAGCTGATCCTGACACCTACTAAGGAATGCTCTCCAGAAGTCAGCATTGGCTTATAAGAAAATGTCCCAGGACCTCTCTAGGGACCAATTTACAATCACTCAGTAAATGTTCTCTGATAATGTTGAGAGTACAGTTTCTCCCCAACCATGAACACCTATCCCAGAAACAGCCTGGAGCAAAGGGAGTCCTGAGAGAGGAAGGTGACCTGCACCTGTGGAACTACTACTGATAGAGCAGCATAAACATTGATTAGGAATACTTCAGTCACAAACACCAGATGGGAGGACTTCCTTTCTCATCAATGCAAACATGGGACACCAGAGAGAGGAAGGAGAAAATAGAACTAGATATTTCACATGCTTTACTGAAAGAGAGAAAAATATCATTTTCCTCCTTTCCCAGTGGTTTTTGTTTTGTTTTTTATCCCAGCGTAGCCACTGCAGCACTGCATCCAGGAGGTTCACCATCCTAGATACTGGATCTAAGCACTGCTTTTCAGCAGACAGAGAGGTAAAAGAGAAAACAAGGGGTAGAATTTGAGATCTCCTACCAATGAGCCACACAGAAAAAAGCAAGAGGTTTTATTTTCTAATTCTTTAAGAAAACATGTATTTTTCCTGTCGCTGGGGACCCATGGCCATCTGGGGATGGTGTGTGTGTTGCCTCACCTGCCTTTCTCGCTATGTGGCGTCTCTCCCTGTGCAAAGCTCCGGTGATGGCTCGCTTGCTGGGGTTAACACAGTGTCTCCAGCACTGACCCTAGGCAGACACAGCTTCATGAGTCAGTAAAGGCTAGCCTTCACAAGCTATTAAGTCTCAAAGAGGGGAGGCTGAGAAACACGTCTCCTCTGCTTGATGGCAGTGTCATGTGCAGGACATTTTCCTGGCTCCAAGAGTTAACCCATGCAGCTAATAAGTTGGATTCTAGTGAAAGGGAAGTCGGCGAGTCACTGACAGAAAACACTCTCTTTTCGTCACAGTGTTACATCCTTGAGAGAAAAGGAAGCAAGTATTCACATAATCTGCCTGCTGTAAAAAAGGCAATGATTAAATTTTTAGTGGTGTTCGGTGGCCAGTTCCTTTGTGAAATTTTCTCTTACCATAGTTAAAATCACGGCTACCATTTACTGAGTCCATTACTATGGACTAGGAACCAGGATAAGCGCTTCAGACACACATTCCCCCATGATCCTCAAACCGTCTTATATTCTAGATACCATTGAAGTGATGAGCAAACTGAGACTCAGTCAAGGTTCCAGCTGTGACCTTACACAAACTGGCAAATGATGGAGCCAGGGCAGTCTGATCCCAGAACCTCCTAATCTTCATGACACTATCAGATAAACAATGTCCAAGTAAATGCAACAATCACCCACCCCAATCTGAGCAGTAACATTCCTGCTGAATGTTCTGTAACAAAATCTAATAGAAATTATCCTGCATGGTCTTCCATTTCTGCATACCACATTTAAAAAAAAAAAAAAAAAAAAAAGCTACTGTCTGACTTCCAGGTTTGATTCTCAGCTCTTGTGGAGTTCCTCTCCCCAGCACCCAAATTAATGATATTATTTGTATTAGTCGCTAGGCTAATCTAGTGCTCTATAGGAAGTCATAATTGCTCTTAGTTGTTAAACAAATCTCTAGGCTCATATCAAGATCATTGCCAATTAATCCTTTAAAAGTCATTAAAAACAGGAAAAGCTCGGCCAGGCGTGGTAGCTCATGCCTCTAATTCCAGCACTTTGGGAGGCTGAGGTGGGCAGATCATGAGGTTAGGAGATCCAGACCATCCTGGCTAACACGATGAAACTCCGTCTCCACTAAAAATACAAAAAATTAGCTGGGCATGGTGGCAGGCACCTGTAGTCCCAGCTACCCAGGAGGCCGAGACAGGAGAAGGGTGTGAACTCAGGAGGCAGAGTTTGCAGTGAGCTGAGATCGTGCCGCTGCACTCTAGCTGGGAGACAGAGAAAGACTCTATCAAAAAAAAAAAAAAAAAAAAAAGAGACAGGAAAATATTGAAACTGTGAATTATCAGATCAATTTTGTGGTATCTAGTGGACAAGATGGAGAAATAACATATTAAATAACTGACATTTATTAAATGATTGACACCGTGATAAACCTTTGCTATAATTTATCTTAGCCCTCACTTCAAGGTACCTCCACTTTACAGATGATAGTGAGGTTCAAAGAAGTTATTATACATAACTTTCCCAATGTCACCCTACTGATAAGCGAAGAACTTAAAAATTGGTGCTTCGAACTGAACGTTTACGTCTCCCCAAAATTTGCATTTTGAAGCCTAAATCTCTAATGTGAGGGTCTGTGGAGATGAGGCCTTCAGGAAACAATTAGGTCATGAGGGTTGAGGTGTCACGATGAAATCAGTGCCCATATATACATACAAAGAGACATGAGAGAGCTTCCTCTCTTTCTGCTCTACCCTCATGTGAGGACAGAAAAGAGAATGGCCAACTGCAAGCCAGAAAGAGGATGTCACCAGACACCTGCCAGTGCCTTGACCTTGGACTACCCCAGCCTCCAGAACTATTAGAAACACATTTCTGTGGTTTAAATCACCTAGTCCGTAGTATTCTGTTACAGCAACCCAAACTGAATCAGAAACATGAGTAGCAACTATAGACTGACTTGTGGGAAGAATTAACTAGTTGAATCCAAAGTCAAAGAGTGTTGATTAGTAGATGGGTATTCATCTCAGAGCAAAATTTGTACTGGGGTGCTGGAGTATGCCGTCCTTGCTTTTCTAATTCAGCCTCATCCTTATCAAAATTATGGGCACCAGAAATACCTCTAACTGGCAAATTCAAAATTACATCAGAGGATAAGTGAGCTGCAGTGAAATTAAACTGTTACATGTAGATTTACAAAGTCAATTACATAGCTATCGTGTGGAAGAAAATTGGGCAAATAATGACTCATTTAAAATTTTCCTTTAAAAGCTAAAACAGTCTTAGGCTCTATTAGTAGATCCACCAAGGAGACTCTTATTTTGCATATGGAGTGTTGAGACTAAATCTCTGTGCTGCATTTTTTAAATTATACTTTAAGTTTTGGGACACATGTGCAGAACAAGTAGATTTGTTACATAGGTATACACATGCCATGGTGGTTTACTGCACCCATTAACCCATCATCTACATTAGGTATTTCTCCTAATGCTATCCGTCTCCTAAACCCCTACCCATTGACAGGTCCCAGTGTGTGATATTCCCCTCCCTGTGTCCATGTGTTCTCATTGTTCAACTCCCAGTTATGAGTGAGATAATGCAGTATTTGGTTTTCTGATCCTGTGTTAGTTTGCTGAGGATGATAGTTTCCAGCTTCATCCATGTCCCTGCAAAGGACATGAACTCATCCTTTTTATGGCTGCATAGTATTCCATGGTACATATATGCCACATTTTCTCTATCCAGTCTATCATTGATGGGCATTTGGGTTGGTTCCACGTCTTTGCTATTGTGAACAGTGCTGCAATAAACATACATATGCATGTGTCTTTATAGTAGAATGATTTATAACCCTTTGGGTATATACCCAGTAATGGGATTGCTGGGTCAAATGTTATTTCTGGTTCTAAATCCTTGAGGAATCACCACACTGTCTTCCACAATGGGTGAACTAATTTACACTCCCACCAACAGTGTAAAAGCATTCCTATTTCTCCACATCCTCTCCAGCATCTGTTGTTTCCTGACTTTTTAATGATTGCCATTCTAACTGGTGTGGGATGGTATCTCATTGTGGTTTCGATTTGCATTTCTTTAATGACCAGTGATGAGCTTTTTTTCATACATTTGTTGGCCACATGTCTTCTTTTGAGAAGTGTCTGTTTCTATCCTTCACCCACTTTTTGATAGGATCTTTTCTTGTAAATTGAAGTGCTTTGCAGATTCTGGATATTAGCCTTTTGTCAGATGGATAGATTGCAAAAATTTTCCCCCATTCTGTAGGTTGTCTGTTCACTCTGATGATAGTTTCTTTTGCTGTGCAGAAGCTCTTTAATTAGATCTCATTTGTCAATTTTGGCTTTTGTTGCTATCGCTTTTGATGTTTTAGTCATTAAGTCTTTGACCATGCCTATATCCTGAATGGAATTACCTAGGTTTTCTTCTAGGATTTTTATGGTTTTAGGTCTTACGTTTAAGTCTTTAATCCATCTTGAGTAATTTTTGTATAAGGTGTAAGGAGGGGGTCCAGTTTCAGTTTTCTGCATATGGCTAGCCAGTTTTCCCAATAACATTTATTAAATAGGGAATCCTTTCCCCAATGGTTGTTTTTGCCAGGTTTGTCAAAGATCAGATGGTTGTAAATGTGTGGTGTTATTTCTGAGGACACTGTTCTGTTCCATTGGTCTATATATCTGTTTTGGTACCAGTACCATGCTGTTTTGGTTACTGTAGCCTTCTAGTATAGTTTGAAGTCAGGTAGCATGATGCCTCCAGCTTTTTTCTTTTTGCTTAGGATTGTCTTGGCTATATAGGCTCTTTTTTGGTTCCACACGAAATTTAAAGTAGTTTTTTTCTAATTCTGTGAAGAAAGTCAGTGGTAGTCTGATGGGGATAGCATTGAATCTACTTTGGACAGTATGGCCATTTTCATGATATTGATTCTTCTTCCTATCCATGAGCATGGAATGTTTTTCAATTTGTTTGCATCTTCTTTCATTTCCTTGACCAGTGGTTTGTAGTTTTCCTTGAAGAGGTCCTTCATATCCCTTGTAACTTGTATTCCTACTTATTTTATTCTCTTTGTAGAAATTGTGAATGGGATTTCACTCATAATTTATCTGTTTGTCTGTTATTGGTGTATAGGAATGCTTGTGATTTTTGCACATTGATTTTGTATCCTGAGACTTTGCTGAAGTTACTTACAGCTTAAGGAGATTTTGAGCTGACACAATGGGGTTTTCTAAATATACAATCATGTTATCTGCAAACAGAGACAATTTGACTTCCTCTCTTCCTATTTGAATACCTTTATTTCTTTCTCTTGCCTGATTGCCCTGGCCAGAACTTCCAATACTATGTTGAACAGGAGTGGTGAGAGAGGATATCCTTGTCTTCTGCCAGTTTTCAAAGGGAATGCTTCCAGCTTTTGCCCAGTCAGTATGATACGGCTGTGGGTTTGTCATAAATAGCTATTATTTTGAGATACATTCTATCGATACCTAGTTTGAGAGTTTTTAGCATGGAGTGGTGTTGAATTTTATCGAAGGCTTTTCCTGCATCTATTGAGATAATTATGTGGTTTTTGACATTGGTTCTGCCTATGTGATGGATTACATTTACTGATTTGTGTATGTTGAACCAGCCTTGCATCCCAGGGACGAAGCCAACTTGATTGCAGTGGATAAGCTTTTTGATGTGCTGCTGGATTCTGTTTGCTAGTATTTTATTGAGGATTTTCACACTGATGTTCATCAGAAAGATTGGCCTGAAATTTTTTTTTGTACCTCTGCCAGGTTGTGGTATCAGGATAATGCTGGCCTCATAAAATGAGTTAGGGAAGAGTCCCTCTTTTTCTATTGTTTGGAATAGTTTCAGAAGGAATGGTACCAGCTCCTCTTTGTACCTCTGGTAGAATTTGGCTGTGAATCCATCTGGTCCCAGGCCTTTTTTTTTTTTTTTTTTTTTGGTTGGTAGGCTATTAATCACTACCTCAATTTCAGAACTTGTTATTGGTCTATTCAGGGATTCAACTTCTTCCTGGTTTACTCTTGGGAGGGTTTATGTATCCAGGAATTTATCCAGTTCTTCTAGATTTTCTAGTTTATTTGCATAGAGGTGTTTATAGTATTCTCTGATGATAGTTTATTTCTGTGGGATCAGGGGTGATATCCCCTTTATCATTTTTGTTGTATCTATTTGATTCTTCTCTCTTTTCTTCATTAGTCTGGCTAGTGGTCTATTTTTGTTAATCTTTTCAAAAAAAAAAAAAAACAGCTCCTGGATTCATTGATTTTTTTGAAGGGTTTTTTGTGTCTCTATGTCCTTCAGTTCTGCTCTGATCTTAGTTATTTCTTGTCTTCTGCTAGCTTTTGAATTTGTTTGCTCTTGCTTCTCTGGTTCTTTTAATTGTGATGTTAGGGTGTCAATTTTAGATCTTTCTTGCTTTCTCCTATGGACATTTAGTGCTATAAATTTCCCTTTGAACACTGCTTTATCTGTGACCCAGAGATTCTGGTACATTGTGTCTTTGTTTTCACTGGTTTTGAAGAACTTATTTATTTCTGCCTTAATTTTGTTATTTACCCAGGAGTCATTCAGGAGCAGGTTGTTCAGTTTCCATGTAGTTGTACAGTTCTGAGTGAGTTTTGTTATCCTGAGTTCTAATTTGAATGCACTGTGGTCTGAGAGACTGTCTGTTGTGATTTCTGTTCTTTTGCATTTGCTGAGGAATGTTTTACTTCCAATTATGTGGTCAATTTTAGAATAAGTGCGATGTGGTGCTAAGAAGAATGTATATTGTTGATTTGGGGCAGAGAGTTCAGTAGATGTCTATTAGGTCTGCTTGGTCCAGAGCTGAGTTCAAGTCCTGAATATCCTTGTTAATTTTCTGACTTGTTGATCTACCTAATACTGAAAGTGGGATGTCAAAATCTTCCACTGTTACTGTGTGGGAGTCTAAGTCTTTTTGTAGGTCTCTAAGAACTTGCTTTACGAATCTGGGTGTTAAGTGCGGTGTTAAAGTCTCCCACTCTTATTGTCTGGGAGTCTAAGTATTTTTGTAGGTCTCTAAGAATTTGCTTTATAAATCTGGGTGTTCCTGTATGGGTTGCATATATATTTAGGATAGTTAGCTCTTCTCATTGTATTGATCCCTTTACCATTAGGTAATGCCCTTCTATGTCTTTTTTGATCTTTGTTGGTTTAAAGTCTGTTTTATCAGAGACTAGGATTGCAACCCTTGTTTTTTGCTTTCCATTGGCTTGGTAAATATTCCTCCATCACAACCAACTTGTGAGCTGGTTAATTTGGTAAAGGTTAAGATAAACTTCCTATGTGTGTCTTTGCACATGAGATGGGTCTCCTGAATACAGCACACCAATGGGTCTTGACTCTTTATCCAATTTGCCAGTCTGTGTCTTTTAATTGGGGCATTTAGCCCATTTACATTTAAGGTTAATTTGCCAGTCTGTGTCTTTTAATTGGGGCATTTAGCCCATTTACATTTAAGGTTAATATTGTTATGTGTGAATTATATCATGTCCATTATTATGCTAGCTGGTTATTTTGCCCATTAGTTGATGCAGTTTCTTCATAGTGTTGATGATCTTTACAATTTGGTATGTTTTTGCAGTGGCTGGTGCCAGTTTTTCCTTTCCATGTTTAGTGCTTCCTTCAGGAGCTCTTATAAAGCAGGCCTGGTGGTGACAAAATCTCTCAGCATTTGCTTGTCCATAAAATAATGTTATTTCTCCTTCGCTTATGAGCTTAGTTTGGCTGGATATGAAATTCTGGGTTGAAAATTCTTTTCTTTGACAATGTTCAATATTGGCCCCCACTTTCTTCTGGCTTGTAGGGTTTCTGCAGAGAGATCCACTATTAATTTGATGGGCTTCTTTTTGTGGGTAACCCGACCTTTCTCTTTGGCTGTCCTTAACATTTTTTCCTTCATTTCAACTTTGGTGAATCTGACGATTATGTGTCTTAGGGTTGCTCTTCTCAAGGAGTATCTTTGTGGTGTTCCCTGTATTTCCTGAATTTGAATGTTGGCCTGTCTTACTAGGTTGGGGAAGTTCTCCTGGATAATATCCTGAAGAGTGTTTTCCAACTTGGTTCCATTCTCCCCGTCACTTCCCGGTATAACAATCAAACATAGGTCTTTTCACATAGTCCCATATTTCTTGGAGGCTTTGTTTCATTTCGTTCTTTTTTCTCTAATCTTGTCTTGAGGCTTTATTAAGTTGATCTTCAATCTGATACCCTTTCTTCCACTTGATCAATTCAGCTATTGATACTTGTGTGTGCTTCATGAAGTTCTCATGCTTTGTTTTCAGCTCCATCAGGTCATTTATGTTCTCGTCTAAACTGATTATTCTAGTAAGCAATTCCTCTAACCTTTATTCAAGGTTCTTAGCTTCCTTGCATTGGGTTAGAATATGATCCTTTAGCTCAGAGGAGTTTGTTATCACCCACCTTCTGAATCCTACTTCTGTCAACTCGTTAAACTCATTCTCCATCCAGTTTTGTTCCCTTGCTGGTGAGACATTGTGATCCTTTAGAGGAGAAGAGGCATTCTGGTTTTTTAATTTTCAGCCTTTTGGCACTGGTTTTTCCTCATCTTTGTGGATTTATCTACGTTTTATCTTTGATGTTGGTGACCTTGAGGTGGGGTTTCTGTGTGGACATCCTTTTTGTTAATATTGATGCTATTCCTTTCTGTTTGTTAGTTTTCCTTCTAACAGGCCCCTCTGTTGCAGGTCTGCTGGAGGTCCACTCCAGACCCTGTTTGCCTGGGTATCACCAGCAGAGGCTGCAGAACAGCAAAGATTGCTGCCTGCTCCTTCCTCTGGAAGCCTTGTCCCAGAGGGGCACCTGCCAGATGCCAGCCGGAGCTCTCCTGTATGAGGTGTCTGCTGACCCCTGCTGGGAGGTGTCTCCCAGTCAGGAGGCACTGGGGTCAGGGACCCCCTTGAGGAGGCAGTCTGTCCCCTAGCAGAGCTCGAACACTGTGCTGGGAGAGCCACTGCTGTCTTCAGAGCTGGCAGGCATGAACATTTAAGTCTGCTGAAGCTATGCCCACAGCTGCCCCTTCCCCCAGGGGCTCTGTCCCAGGGAAATGGAAGTTTTACCTATAAGCTCCTGACTAAGGCTGCCGCCTTTCTTTCAGAGATGCCCTCCCCATAGAGGAGGAATCTAGAGAGGCAGTCTGGCTACAGTGGCTTTGCCAAGCTGCGGTGGGATCCGCCCAGTTGGAACTTCCACGCAGCTTTGTTTACACTGTGAGGGGAAAACTGCCTATTCAAGCCTCAGTAATGGTGGATGCCCCTCCCCGGCACCAAACTCGAGCATCCCAGGTCAACTTCAGACTGCTATGCTGGCAGCAAGAATTTCAAGCCAATGGATCTTAGCTTGCTGGGCTCTGTGGGGGTGGGATCTGCTGAGCTACACCACTTGGCTCCCTGGCTTCAGCCCTCTTTCCAGGAGAGTGAATGGTTCTCTCTTGCTGGCATTTCAGGCACCACTGTGGTATGAAAAAAAACTTCTGCAGCTAGCTCAGTTTCTGCCCAAACATCCACCCAGTTTTGTACTTGAAAACCACGGCCCTAGTGGTGTAGGCACCCAAGAGAATCTCCTGGTCTGCAGGTTGCAAAGACTGTGGGAAAAGCGTAGTATCTGGGCTGGAATGCACTGTTCCTCGTGGTACAATCCCTTATGACTTCCCTTGGCTAGGGGAGGGAGTTCCCCAACCCCTTGCACTTCTTGAGTGAGGCGACACCCCACCCTGCTTCGGCTCACCCTCTGTGGGCTGTACCCACTATCTAACCAGATCCAATGAGATAAGCTGGGTACCTCAGTTGGAAATGCAGAAATCACCCGTCTTTTGCGTTGATCTCACTGGGACCTGCAGACCGGAGCTGTTCCTATTCAGCCATCATCTGTGCTTTATTTTAAGGAGATTCTCAGACTGAGAATCTTCCCAAGAATGCAATCAGAATGTCAGAGCGTGTGGAAATCATGCCGTATTTGTTGAATGACCTGAATTAGAACAAACGAGTCTGAAGAGGAAAAGATTCAGGAAGATAATGTATGCCATTAAATATATAAAATAGAGATTTGACTTGTTGTATGAAAACCAGAATAAGAACGACCCGCTGGAAGTCATTTGGGAGAATTTACTATGCTCTGATAGGACAAAGTGGTGAAGTCCCCATGACTGGCCTAACCCAGTGAGTGAGTAAACAAATGAATAAAATGTGAGAGCAGAAATTAAATGATCATCTCCCAAGGGATAGTGTCCAAAGATTCCTGAATTTGGGTGAAAGGCTAGATTGTCTTGAGTACATTGTCCTCATATTGGCAGGCTGTCCAGTTGCTAAGAATCGTTCTCAGGGACTAGGCCTCCTTTCAATGATTTTTAAGGAACCCCATACCAATGCCAGCATCCTTCTCTAAGGTATCTCCTCCTGGACCAGGTATGTTAGACCCTCACAGGCTGAGTACGTCAAGGAAAGACCACTCCTTACAATTCCCTATCTTCTATGTTCCCTAGCCTAGTGTGTTACATTAACCACTCACTGAGGGGCAAGCTGGGGGTTGACCAAAGGTCATGTATTTCAAGTGCAAGGTTAGGTAGCCACAAAGAGGTGGAAGCTAGGAAGTCCCTGCAGATGCAGGGGACACACACCAAATAAATGGCTGGGCAAAATTCCCCCAGTCACACCCCACCCCTACCCAGAGGAAAACTTGGCATTGGAGAGAAGCTGTGGAGCAACAAAGCAGATATGCCATGTCCCAGGCAGTGTTCCAAATACATTATATATGTTCATTCATTTAATCATCCCAATAACTCTGTGGGATATTACATCCTTTTTATAGAGTAGGAAACTGAAGCCAAGGAAGAGCTGATAACTTCCCCAAGATCACACAGCGAGTAATGGTGGAGCTAGGATTAGAACCTAGGCAATGCAATCCTGGGCTCCTAACCAAGCCCTTTAGTGTTTACCGAGATGTGAATTTGTACCTCAATCCCCTCTGCTTAAGGTGAAACTACTTAGAGCAGCTTCGGACATGGAGTATATACTACGTGATCAATAAACAATTATCAAATTCAATTAGTACTTTAAATCATTTGGAACTTGTTAATAGTGACCAGGGTATTCAGAACTGGAGATCTCCAGATACATCTTCATGTTCTAGTTTAATCCCTAGCATGAAACCTTCTTGTCCTCCACATTCCACTTTGCCTTTGTGGTTTTTATTTTGTTGGCATGTTGTTGTTATTTAGCCTGAGGCATAAAGTCATTTATTTGGCCTTAGGCAAACCAAAGATAAATGTTGATACCCGGTTCCAGCTTCCTGTGGTGACTCATTTGCTGAAGAAGAAAAAAAAAACTTGCGAGCTAGTTAACTTGGTAAAGGTTAAGTTAAACTTCCTTTACCAAAAAGGACAGAATTACTATCTACTTGGTGGTCAAGCTTTTCTTTGAGACTGGAATTAACCCTCAAAATAGTGTATTTAAGAGTGTAGTTGAAAGCCTAAAATTAAGAAAATCTCAGTTTTTAAGAGTTCAGAGTCGAAGAGGCCTGAAAATTCCATCAGAAAGATCTGAGACCAGAAGTACCCACCCCTGCAGGCTTCGTCCAGCTGGGGCAGGGCCTGGGCTTTGGCATGGCATGGTTATGAGAGCCTCAGGAGAACAGCCAATGGATGTCCTGGGGGAACAGGAGTGGACTTCACAGGAATCCACAAGGCTCTGGCCTTCACTCTCAGTCCAGCTGGCTCTCAGTTACAACAAGGCAAATTCCACCAGCTGAATGAATCCTAGCAGCTGTGGTAGCCTGGAGGCTCCATCCTGTACAATACATCAGGCAGCCAGCCAGTTCTGACCCGACTGCTTTCTGTATGATGAATCAGCCCCGGACCCCAAATGAGAGGCAGGTCAACATGTATGAGGTCCCTAGACTGCATGTATCCCTTCCCACACTGCTTTAGGCACTGAGAATTCATCAGTGGGCATGCCAGATAACACCTCTGCTCTTGCAGAAGTTACCTTTTGAATCTACTCTAAGGAAACAATCAGAAATATACCCCCAAACTTGCATATAGTATTATAATAGCAAAATATTGGAAACGATTTGAACAACCAGCAGTGGTCCACTGGTTAAATAAATTCTAGTATATCCATTTGAAGTCACAGAAGTAACCATTTTTAAAAATCACGTTATACAAGAATACCAGATGATTTAGAAATTTTTTCAATATATCAAATGGGAAAAAAAGATTACAAAGCAAAGAGTATAGGATGTCTCCAAAGTTGTGAACAAAAAAAAAAAATGCTTATATGCACATGAAAATAAACTGGAAAGATACACACCAAAACACTAACTACAGCTACCTTTGGATGGTAGGATTAGTGGTGATTTTATATTCTTCTTTGTATGCTCTACAAAACTCTCATTTTGCCAAATTTCAACAATAAATACATGTGTCCGTCAAGTTCCAACTAAGAAAACAGCACATACCAGGTAGCTCAATATTAGGAATTTAATATGGAGACCAAGTTACAAAGCTTTTGTGAGAGGTAACAGGAAACAATTAGGTAACAGGAAGCAGTAGGGCAGTCCAGCAATTAGCAGAATCAAGAAGTAGTAGTGGGAGAGTAAAGAGAAGAGGTGATATTAACAGAGCCAGTAGTCCAAGCCATTCAGTGGAATCTGTGACTTTTAGGAGAGAAAATATAGCTACTTTTGGAACATCACTTGAAGAAAAGGGAGGGGAAGAAATACCCTGGTTCTTCAGTACAGCACTTCACACCCTGCAATCCCCTGCAGAGCTTCACACCCACTAAGCCTGGAGCCAGTGGGGAAGGGAGCTGGGAAGTGAAGTCTGCAGTGGAAGCCACCCGCAGTTCAGCGCAGTCAAAGATAAGAGTGGGGATGGATCTGAGGGCAAACACACAGGTGACTGGCACATTAGTTCTAGAATCATGGGGGGAAAGAAAAAAATTGATGCTTTTTTTTTTTTTTTAAGAGAACACAAAAGTAGGACACATTTCCAAATGTTGTCTTCCTTCTGCTTGTAATTCAAGAACTTAAGATGCAACAAAGTCCTTGCTGTTTGCAAGCCATACAGAGGCATGTACATTGTCAGACACTGAAGGTGTTAGGGAAAAAATCTGGGTTTTCTTTCTTGCTTTTCAGATTCCCACCCTTACTTTGCCAGTCACCTGTCAGCTGACAGCCCTCAGCTGCTCCAGGTTTCCAATGTGGTGCCCCCTTGGGCCAACTCTTTTCTTTCTCTCGTCCACCCAAAATTCCTGAGCAATCCCTACCTGTTCTATGAGTCATACCATACGAGTCCCATTTGCTTCCAGAAAGTAGATGTTACTTTGAGAGATTTAGTGTTGAGTGTAGGGAAAAGGTATATTTAAAACAACAAATTAGCTACTTTAATCATCCCACAGGGCATGAGTTTAGAGGGCTACAAATCTTTCAATTAAATTTAAATAGTTTTTACCAAAAACTTGAAATTCACCCAGAACTGCAATTGGAATTACGAAACATACAAAGAAAATTAAAACCAGCTTCTTTTTCACAAGGAACAGAAAAGAGGCTTTCTGATTATTCAAGACAAAAGTTCTGGAGTCTTCCTCATAAACTGTCAATAAACCCTTCCGGTTCAACCTTCAAGATGTATACAAAGTCTAGCCACTGCTCATAATTTCCTCTAAAGCAACTCTCCCAAGCCATATCATTCAATACCTGGATTGTTGCAATGGCCTCCTCACTGGCTTCCCACCTTTCACACTTGTCCCCAACCTCCTCAATCCTCACGGTCAATCCTCAACATAGCAGCCAGAGTGATCCTTTAAACCATAAGAAAACCTACATCAGTTTTCTGCTCACAGCTTTCCAATGGTCTCCCATCTCAGAATAAAAGCCAACATCCTTTAAATGACCCATGAGGTCCTAAGTGGCCTGCCACTCCAACCAGTCATTACCTCTCAGCCCTCACCACTCACTCACTCAGCTCCTCAGAGATGACAGGCCTACTCCTGCCTTGGGACCTTGGCCTTTGCCTCTGCCTGGAATATTCTTCCTCCAAACATAGGGAGGACTTCCTCTCTTGCCTCCTTCATGTCTTTGCTCAAGTCTCACCTTCTCAGGCAGACCCTTCTTCATTCCTCTCTTTCTCCTGTTTCTGTTTTTCTGCCTAGGGCTTATCACTTCTAATCTGCTGCATAATTTACTCAGTTATTTTATTGCCTCTGCCCTCCCACCAGAATAGGTAAACTCAAGAGCTGGGATTTTTGTCTGCTGTGAACACTAATGTATCTCCAGCACTTCAAAGAGGGGCTGGCTCCTAGTAGGTACTCAACCAGTATTTGCTGAATGGATGCACGCTGGCACGTGTCTGAATGACAACAGCACAAAGCAGAGGTTGGTGTGGCAGGTCAGTGTCCTGGACCTGGCAGAGTCAGGTGGGTGGTGGGTGGGAGCCTAGGGAGAGCTTCCTCTCTCTCCATCTAAAGGAAGAAAACGTTCTCCCTATGATGAATCCTCTTACCCAGCTGCTGAACTTTGTTCCCTCAGCCTCCCCAGGAAACCTCACTTTATCATCCTTCTTCCTTTATATTAGCCGCTCTATTTTTGTTTGTTTGTTTTGTTTTTTGTGTTTTTTTGAGACAGAGTCTCACTCTGTCACTCAGGCTGGAATGGCACAATCACAGCTCACTTCAGCCTCCACCCCCAGACTCAATCGATCCTCCCACCTCAGCCTCCCAAGTAGCTGGGACTACAGACACATACTACCATAGCCTGCTAATGTTTTTAATTTTTTTGTAGAGACGGGCTCTCACTATGTTACCCACGCAGGTAGGCTCTTTCCAGTGGTTCTTTTCCTTCACACTAAAAACTTGCTCATATGTCCCCATCCTACAGGAAAAGAGAAAAAAAAAACTCTCCTTGGATCCCACACCCTCTTCACCTATCCGATGGACTTCCTCCTTCTGTCACAAAGTCCTAGAAAAAGCTTGTTTCTTATTTTTTGGTTTTGTTCATTTGTTTGTGTACTTATTAGCTCTACCTTTGCACCTTCCATTTATTTTTCAACCCTCTGCAACCTGATGTCCATGCAGAGCAATCACTGGAATTGCTCTTATCTTTTTGCGGCCAAGTCCAATGAGTATTTTTCACTCCTTCGCTTACTTGTCCTATTTGTTTAATGTGCATCGAGTCTCCTTTCTGCATAAAACCACGCACTTAGTGCTTCTGCATCTTTAACTTCCCTGCACTAGAACTCCTCCTGTCTCTCTGCACACCTCGTCTCCCCCAGCTCACACTTCAAGGATGGGTGCTCCCTGCACTTCTGTCCTTGGTCCTTATCTCTCCACATTACTCTCCCTTGCCAATTTCATCCATCCCCATGACCTCTATTATAATCCACATATTGACGATTCCCAAGCCTATCTTCATATTCCAGATCTCTCAGATTCACAGCTGTATTCACTGCCTATTTACACGAATCAAAAGCACCTCGCACTCCATATATTCAAATCTCATCACCTTTCCTCCTTTTGTTCCTCCAGCATTCATCTCTGCAAACGACCCTTCTCTCAGGTAAAACCAGATACTGCAACTCATTCTTGATTCTTCCTTTTCTGTCAACCACCACCCAAATCATCCTAACTTTTTCATGTGTTGCATATCCACGACTTTGTTCCCAGACTCACTATTCCCCTAAACCCAGCTGCCAGCACTTCCTTACTATTTTCCCTGTGTCCAATATTACTCCTCCAACCCATTATCCATCTGTGCC
Source organism: Mandrillus leucophaeus (assembly GCF_000951045.1). Taxonomy (NCBI): domain Eukaryota; kingdom Metazoa; phylum Chordata; class Mammalia; order Primates; family Cercopithecidae; genus Mandrillus; species Mandrillus leucophaeus. Next base: position 811,653 of record NW_012106253.1, read on the forward strand.
ATAGTGATCTTTACAAAGAACAAGCCTGGCCAAGACCCTTACCTGACTTCCTTCTGCGTAATATAAAAGCTTGCTGGTAGAATGTCAGAGCTGTCCAGCTTCTGTCCTACCTCTCTATGCTCTTTTACCCTTAACTCCCTCTTTCTCCCATCCTTACTTTTTGGTAAGTTGCTGGGACCCTGATGAACTACTTGCAGTTTCTCCACAGAACAGGCTTTCTGTCACATCTGTCTGCACAGGCCACCCCACCTGGTTCAGTGCATAACAGGTATAGCATCAGGTTCTGGAGTGAGCCTGAAATCAGGCTCTGGAGTGAACAGTTATGGGATCAGCCTAGATGGGCTCCACCAGCTTACTGTGTTATTTTGGGCATATTATTTAATTATCCTGTGCCTCGGTTTCCTTATCTGCAAAATGAAGGCTAGAATAACAGTACCTACATCATAGGACTACATAAAACATACTTAGAACAGTTCCTGATACATAGCAAATACTCTATGCATAGTAATTATTGTTATTAGTACTTATTCACCAGACTATCTCTTATTTGCCCAAGCCTCTAGAAAGATTCTGATGACCCCCTTAGGTCTAGATTACGACTAATCCATATATTCTTCTATCCTAGCACATCTCATACTCTGTTTATGTGTCTGTCCCTCCCTCCACCCCAAAAAACTATGACCCTGTGAGGGCAGGAACTCTCTCTTACTAATCTTAGAATTCCCAGCACCAGTTCAATGCTTAACAAATAATGCACTCAGATTAAGTTTGTAGAATGAACAGATGAATGCATGGATAGTCATGGCATGTCATTAATATTTGCTCAAGCAAACATTACAGGGCTCAAAACACCTTCACATATTTCTCTCTCATTTGTTCCTCACATCAATCCTATACAGTAGGCAGGAGAGGTAAGATTATTATCTTTATTTTCTTAAAGGGCATTCAGGTTTAACTATATGAAGTAACTTGCTCAAGATTATAAAGCTGATCAGTGAAGAAGCCCACCCTGGGAGCAAGGTCTTCTAACTTCAAATTCCACGCCTTCTTCTCTACAACAAACAGAATCGCCACTGGAGAATTACGAGGTACACCTGGGATGCATAGAGCTATGACTGGCAAGCAAGAGAGTTTTGAATTTCAAACATGGCATCAGCCAGTATACACACAGCAAAGAGAATGCCCTCCAAAGAAAGGGAAAGATTAAATCTTAGAAATAGCTTCTGCATTCAAGGCCAGCAAGGGCAACATAGTGAGACCCCATTCCTACAAAAAATTTAAAAATTAGCCAGGCATGTTGGCACATGCCTGTTTTCCTAGCTACTCAGGAGGCTGAGGTGGGAGAATCCCTTGAACCCAGGAATTAAAGGTTACATTGGGCTGTGGTCACACCACCATACTCCAGCCTGGGCGACAAAGTGAGACCGTCTCAAAATAAAATAAGAAATAGCTTCTCCAACCTCAGTGTTGAATCAATTAGGTATGTTTTCAGCTGCCAGTAAAAGAGGCCTGAATATGGTTTCAGTAAACCAAGAACATGTCTCTCATTTGGCGGATCACGAGGTCAGGAGATCGAGACCATCGTGGTTAACACAGTGAAACCCCGTCTCTACTAAAAATACAAAAAATTAGCCGGGTGTGGTGGCGGGCGCCTGTAGTCCTAGCTACTTGGGAGGCTGAGGCAGGAGAATGGTGTGAACCCAGGAGGCAGAGCTTGCAGTGAGCTGAGATCGCTCCATCAAAAAAAAACAAAAAAAATTCAGAGTTAAACAGCTTATAGGTGCTGAGGAAGTGCCACACTTCCTGAGAGCCTGGCTCTGTATTTCTACTGCACCATCTTATTTGTAGGAGGCAGAACTCAGATGGTCCCAAGATTCCTGCCCCTGGTGTTCAGAATAGTCCCCTCCCCTCAATCACAGGCAGAATGGTGAATAAGATGGATCTCACTACCATGATTAGGTTACATTACATGACAAAGTTGCAGAGGCGTTGCAGATGTAATTAAAGACCCAGATCAGTTGACTTTAACTTAATTAAAAAGGAGAATATCCTGAGTGGGCCTGATAACCAGGTGAGCCCTTAAAAGGCATTGGGCTCATCCTAAAGAAATTACAAGGTGACTTTTGAGCCTCTCTAAGAGATTCTCCAGTTGGCCTTTAAGAAGAAAGCAGCCATGTGGGAGGGGCCACGAGGCTAGGATGTGAGAGCAGCCTCAGGGAGCTGCGTGGACCCTTATCCAACAGCCCAGAAGAAACCAGGACTTCAGCTCCACCACTGCCAGGAAGTGAATGCTGCCAAAATCTGAATGAGCTTGGAAAAGGGGCCCAAGCTCCAGATGAGAGCACAGCCCATTTCAGCCTCGCGAGACCTTGAGCAGAGAATCCATCCTCAGACTCCAAATCCACAGAAACTGTAAGATGATAAATGTGTTGTTTTAAGCCACTAAATTTCTGGTAATTTCTTATATAGCAACAGAAAACTAATATACTATAGGTGCTGTGCACGAATGCCCTGTAGGCGCTGTGCACAAATACACTATTAGGCACTATGCACTAATACACTGTACTTCTATTACCAAGCACCTCATGGTACAAGTCGGCTGTGGAAATCCCACCATCTGCATGCCAGGCTGCAGGAAGAAAGGGAAAAAGGCCAAAAGGGTGCTGCTCTGCATTCAGTTATCTCCTACTTTTAAGTAGCCTCCTCTGCGAAAGTCCCCACAGAACTTCATTTAGTTCTTCTAAGCCAGACCTATGTGGCTAAATCTAACTTCTCACGAGACTGGAAAGTACACTTTTTAGTGAGGCACTTTGTTACCCCCAATAATATAAGGAAGGGAGATGGGCCACCAGGGGGGCAACTCTCATAGAGACTGCAACTCTAAGATGGCAGGGAGTTACTTGCCCATGTCTTCGAGCTGTCTCACGGCCAGGTCTGGAATATTCTGACCTCTATACCATGTGCTCTGCATTGCCAGCAGACTTGTGGGAGGCCAGAAGCACTGACCACTGGCCTGATGCCCCTTCCTCTACCTACTCTACTGGAATCCTTCCTGATTGCCTTTCCTTCCTGTGACCCTAAGCACTAATGCTGGTCACACCAGACCCATTTACACTATCCACACTCTCCTTGGAAGGGAAGGCATCACATGACCACTTTAGAGCAGAATTTTTTTTTTTTAACTGACTGGAGCTGAAAATAAAATTGGTCGAGGTCTAAGAGTAAACTCTGGGGGTGGGGGAAAGGAAGTCATGATTCTATAGAAAAAAAAAAAAAAAAAAACGTGATTTTGAGCTGTTGAATCCAAGAGATGGAAAGAGATTTTAGTAATGTCATGGAGGCAGAGAGAACCAGATTGAACCACCACTGGAAGATAGGGCACAGCTGAGAGCAGAGCTGACCTTAAGACAGAGTATGTATAGGACAAAGGAGTTCTGCCAACGGAGACTAGGAAATTGGGCACTAGAAGAGCCTGAGGGGAAACTCAGCCCATCAGTCATGCTCAGCAGGAGCCAAGAGCCACTTAACCAGGCAGAGGCACTACAGATGCAGCTGGAAATTATCCAATGATAGGGAAATGGGGAGTAAAAGAATAGATATGGGAGTTGTTCACAAATAGAAACGTGAACAATATCTTGGGTGCAATAAATACCAATTGCTTAATCACTCTGTGGGGTGAAACATTTTGCAATGGAAATGAGTTATCATTGTTCCATCTATGCAATTACAGAATAGCAATTCCCTCATCACTAATGAGAACTCTGGGTGAGTTTCCAGAAGATTTGATACATTTCCTGGTCTTTGATGACCTTGTAACAACAGATGTTCTTTTAACTCTAGGTATTTCCTTCAGAAAGTAAATTCCTTTCAAATTCCTTTCCACCAATGACAAACCATACAGACAACAGTTCTCCTTGTAAGATTATACCACATTTTTACTGTACCTTTTCTGTTTAGGTATGTTTACATGCAAAAATACCATTGTGTTACAACTGCCTACAGTATTCAGTTCAGTAACATGCTGTACAGGTTTGTAGCCAAGGAACAATAGGCTGTACCATATAGTCCAAGTGTGTCATAGGCTATACCATCTAGGTTTGTGTAAGTACATTCTATGATGTTTACACAATGACAAAATTGCCTAGTGATGCATTTATCAGAATGTATCCCTCTCATGAAGCTACTCATGACTGTATGTGTGAAAGAATAAAATGCCACCTTTGTATGAATCTGGTATGGTATGCTACAATTTTCAAAAATTAAATGGCCAAACCATGCCTCCATGCACTGTCTCTATGAAAGATTGTTATAAGTGAACATCACTTCCTAACTACCAGTAACCAAATATTATACAGAACACAGAGTGGAATTGCAAAGACTGATAAAGTCAATACTTCTTAACCATATGATCAGTTCCACATAATAAAAGCAAAAACTAAGAGAAAGGCAGCCGGGGAGTGGTTAGGAATACAGGTTCTGAAGTCAGAGAGCCTGGGTTGGATCTCAGTTCCAGTGCTCAGCAACCTAGTTCAGCAACTTGGGTCGTTATTTGACTTCACTAAACCAGTTTATCTATAAAATGGGATAACAGTAGTGCCTGCCCCATAAGGGCATTGTGCCTTAGTAAGTGAAATAATGCATTCCAAGCCCAGCTTCATAAATATTAGCTATTATTATTCAGAGGGTTTTTTTGTTATATCTCTGAAGTCCTAACCTGTAATTCCAATCTGCTTACTTCCTTCCACCTATCTCCACAGGCTACAGTAATATTCAACAGCCCACATATATTTCTGGAACAGGAAGGTATCTTATAGATCGTACATCCAGCCAAAGATGCACAACCAAGGATGTATTAGACCCTCTGGGCACCGTGGTGTTGAAAAAGTGTACCTAGTTAAGAACCACTGCCCTGCTCTAAATGTCTCCCTTTACAGAGGAGCAAACTGAGGAGGCCCAGAGCATGAAGAATCTTCTGGGGTCACAAGACTATTTTCAGAATCTCCTCTTGACAGACCTGGCTCAGACCTTAAACTAGGAGCCAAGTGTCTCGACTCTGATTGCACAATTTTGGCACTCCCCCGGGCCGTCTTATGGAATTCAACAAGCATTTCCTGAGAAACCACAGTAGGGGTCAGGAAGGAGAACAAGATGGAGACCCTGCCAAGAATGGCATCGCGATCTCATCAGGGAAACAGGCATTGGCGGCATTAAGAATTCTAAAAGAAGTGCCAACAAAGTGCTAAGTAGTCCTAAGTGCTGCTGCTAACTCACGAAACTTTCATGAAGGAGATGGAATTTCTACTGGACTTAGAAGGCTAGGGATTGAAAGGAGCCATTCTGGGTAAAATCAACCATTCGAGCAAAGGCCCCGAGGTTTCAAGAGAGAAAGCTCATGAGAGATTTAACAATCTTCTTGAACAGACAAGGAGATAAACCACAGAGCTGAAACATCTGGGTTCAGAAAAAGCCAATAGTTTGAAGTATCTTTTAGAGCTGCAAAGTGATAAAATTCTTCCACTGTCTCTTCCCAGATTATCCACAGAGCATCTGCTTTCTGCCTGCCGATTCTGAAAGACTGAATGCCAGGGAGAGGAGTTGCTAGAACAGTTCATGTGTGGGATCCCACTCTGAAGACATTAAGAAAGGAGAAGCTTACTTCTCATTCCTTGCAGAAGTAGAAGCCAACAGGAATACAGCTAGCCCCTGTACTCAAAATCTAAGGAGATGATGTGGGAATGAAAATGACAATTATGACAATTGCCTCATGATATTTGATCCTACGCGAAAAAGTATACCTTTTTTTTTTTTTTTTTTTTTTGAGATGGAGTCTTGCTCTGTCGGCCAGGCTGGAGTGCAGTGGTGCAGTCTTGGCTCACTGCAAGCTTCGCCTCCTGGTTTCACACCATTCTCCTGCCTCAGCCTCTGGAGTAGCTGGGACTACAGGTGCCCGCCACCAGGCCTGGCTCATTCTTTGTATTTTTAGTAGAGACAGGGTTTCACCATGTTAGCCAGGATGGTCTCGATCTCCTGACCTCGTGATCTGCCCACCTCAGCCTCCCAAAGTGCTGGGATTACAGGCGTGAGCCACCGTGCCCAGCCTAATTTCCAATAATTCTTAATCTATTTTACTCTGAAGTTTCATTAAGCAAATAACTATAGCTTGCCATCATGATTTAAAGCTATCGAAACACTAGAAATACTATTCACATTTTCTTTACAACCTTACTAAAATGTTAAAAACAGGTTTTGTGTAGATAAATCCTCCCATCTTGTTCTGGTTAGCTGTTGCTGTGTAACAAACCATTCCCAAACTTGATGGCATGAAACAATTATTTTATTATTCTCGTGGATTCTGGTTTTATCAGCAGAGGATCTTCACAGCAAGTTGTGCAGGTTCTTAGCATTTGGAACAAAGAATTAGACAAAACACACAGCAAAGCAAGGAAAGAATGAAGCAACCAAAGCAGAGATAGAAAAGTGAAAGAAACAGAAAGTGAAAGTGTGGGAGCAGCCCCTAGCAGGGCTCAAGGGCCCCTGATCAGAATCTTCTCGGGTCCAAATTCCTCCTAGAGGTTTCCCATTGACCACTAGGTGTTCACCTCAAGTAAATGAAGTGGTGGCACACAATCAGTCTGATTGGTTGTGGAAAGCAACCAATCAGGGGCTGAAGTGAAGTTACAAAGGTCACATTCCTATGCAAATGTCTGATTGGTTGTGGGAAGCAACCAGTCAGAGGCTAAAGTGAAGTTACAAAGTTACACTCCTATGCAAATGTCTGATTGGTTGCAAAAAGCAAACCAGTCAGATGTACTTTCAATTTCCCATCTGTAGCAGAAAAGGTTGGGGAGTAGCCTCCGGTCCTTTTGTTACTTAGGCCTGGAAAGTTAGGTTTTCCTTTCAATTCAGTTCTAGGAAGTCAGCGTGAAATGGCCTTAAGTTTCCTGCATCTAGACCCTATTCTCCTGCCTCACTGGTAGGTTAGGAATTTGAAGGGGATACTTCATAGATGGCATATCCCTGCTCCATGTCATCCGGGGCCTGAGCTGGGGACACTCAAAGTGTGAAAGCATCTCCATCCACTGTTGGGTGATGCTGGCTGTCAGCTAAGACCTCGGGTAGGCCGCCAGCCAACCTACACGTGGCCACTCCTCCACATAAGTGGAACAGGGCTTCCTCACAGCATTAAGGCTAGGTTTTAAGTGTGAGTGTCCCAAGAAAGCAAAGACAGGAGAAAACATCACTTAGGTCCAAGGGGAGGAAACAGACCTCCCAATGTGGGGACTGTCAAGATCACATTGCAAAAAGAGCGTATGGGACAAGAGAACACTACAGTCATCTTCAGAACATATAACCTGCCACACATCCCAAGTAGTATTCTATATCCACCTTCCTATGCCTGAAACTAACACCATAAAAGAAGCAATCTGTGATGATAAAGTGTTCCCTCAGCAGGATTTATTAATTTAAAAAAATTTCAAATAGCACTTTACACCTGGCAATTCCCCTTCAGGGTAGTCACAATCACTCTGTGTGGTTGTTATTCTCACACTACTCTATAAATGAAAGGCCTGAAATTCAGAAAAGTTATATGAGTTCAGCAGAGACCTTTGGGAGGTTAAGGATAGACTCACAATTTGAACTCAGAACTTGAGACTGTAAAGCCTATGTTAGTCTCACACTTCCTTTCAAGTGAAAATAGGTTTATCTAATAACAACCAATAAACACCAAATGAATTAACGAATGGATAAACACTAGACCCTGAAATTATTTTATCAGAAATTCTAGTCATTTATCAGAGTCCTGTGGAAATGGTACACTAACTAGGTTAGCTCTGATGAAACAAGAACATCTTTTTAGAGAGTAAGCCTAGAGAAATGCCTTGGTAGAAACCCTGAAAGCCAATGCCAACTAAGATGGGGAGAGACTCTGTCAATGCTGAAGTTAAAATTGTGGGTGCCACCAAACTTTGCCTCAAAAAGCCTGTGAGGGTGGGCATTTTTCTTTTTTTCCATTTTCAATAATAACGTAAAGGTGCCACAGACAATTTAAATCACTCCCATTTGTGACATAGATAAACTCTTCTAAGAGAATTAATAGATGGTTTTCACATTTAATTCTTGGAGTCGTTTCTTCAACTGCAGCCTGTTAATTAAAGTATAGTTTGTCGAATCTAGAATATGAACAATTTTTTATCTTCTGTTCCCAGCGTGATTCCCCAGTATTATTCTAGGAGACATCAGATTAAACTTGACAAAAATAATCTGTATCATTTTCAGAATTAAAAATCTTGGAAATTAATTCTCTGAATATTAGTTCTACCTCAATGACATTGCACAATGAAAAGAGAACGAACAATTTAAGATTTCACTATTACCTTTAAAATGTAGTTAGGAAGTAATAAATGAAGAAATTCTCAGTTCCGCAAATGTTCCAAGAATTGGCAGAGTAGGCAAAACACTAAAAGTCTTCAAGTTCTAAATAGATATAAATCAATATGGAAGAATAAAGAATAACTTAGGTTTCCAGACTACAACTATTTTTCCCTAGAACTTTTTCTTTCAGTGTCCTTGTTTTGCCATTAAAAGTTCTCTAATGTTAAATGGGCTGAATAACCATCATTTATATCATTTCAGTATTTATAAATCTGTCCCAGATAGGTACTGGAGCACAGAGGCCAATTTGTATTTCATATAATTCAATATATTCCTTTTTATTTCTCTAACAGAAAAATAGTAACTCCCAGGCTGTAATCTTCTTTTTAAAATGGGCCATTAATGATTTACAAGGGTGGTTTTTGTTTTTTGTTTCATATTTTTTTTGAAAGGAAGAGAAATAAAACCTTTCATGAGTAGTCTTCCAGGCTGGCTTTTTCCGAGAACTAATATGAAAAATGTATAAAATATGGTAAAGAAAAACCCAAGCCCAACCTCTCCTCTTGGCATTCTGGTTCCTTTAAGATCTGTTCTTTGCTTGCTTTTTCTATCACTTCTTTCCCACCACCCCCTATCCTTCCTTCTTCAGCTCAAGAGAATTCTTCTCCAAACCCTTTCTGGACCAATGTCTGAGTCATTCTCTTCTGCTTCTCCATTTACGGGACCCCTACTCCTCCTCCAAGGTCCAAATTAAACACTGTCCTTGGCTGAAACATCCTCTAATCCACCCAGGGGTTGATAATCACTCTAGCCGCACCTCATCTAACAAATATAATACAACACTTGTTTCATTCTGGTTGAGTTTTTTGTTTTTTGTTTTTTTTTTTTTGAAGTGAAATCAGGTTTATTAGGAAAGTAAAGGAATAAAGAATGGCCACTCCGTAGGCAGAGCAGCCTCTGGTTGAATTTTAAGTGGTCATTCTTTACACATGCATCCCTAAATGAGTCGCAAATTGCAAACTCCCTGAGGAAGGAAGCCCTGTGTTATTCCATGGTTATATCCTTTCACAATGCATAGAATAGCTTAAAGCAAGCTCTCAATTTTATTAATATTTAGAATAGCTGATATTTATTGATCACATACTACTTATCAGTCTTAGTTAAGCATGTAAAGCATTATTTCAATTAACTTTCACAAGAGCCATATATATTAGTATCATCTTTCACACTTTATAGAGGAGGAAATGAGATCACCGCATTTAAGGAGCTTTCCCGTCATGCAGTTAGAGACACTGGGATTTGAACCTGAGTATTTGGATTCCGCAGCCTACACTGCTATTCTCTACTTTCCACTTGATAGTTTAAATGAATTAATTTAAATTAATTTAAATGAAATTCAAGAATAGCATAGACTATTCATTGAAAATGAAGTTGTAGAATGGGTAGAAGAAGTAGTTCTGTTACCGGTAGAGGGTCTTGACTGCAAGTTGTCCAGGTTTTTGGCGTTTTGAACAAAGAATTGGACAAAACACACAGCAGAGCAAGGAAAGAATGACACAACAAAAGCAGAGATTTATGAAAAGTGAAAGTACACTCCACAGTGTGGGAGCCAGCAGCGGCAGCAGCTCAAGGGCCTGGATACAGAATCTTCTCAGGTCCAAATACCCCCTAGAGATTTCCCATTGGCCACTTTGTGTTCACCTCATGTAAATGAAGTGGTGGTCCTCAATCAGAGACTAAGGTGAAGTTACAAAGTTGAACATCTATGCAAACGAAGACTTGGCCGGCAATCAGTCTGATTGGTTGCTGTCTGCAACAAATCAGAGGCGGAAGTGAAGTTACAAAGTTGCACTCCTATGCAAAAACCAACGGATCAGAGGTACTTTCAATTTCCCATCTGCCATGCAGTGGGGGTTTGCAAAGGGAGTAGCCTCTGGTCCTTTTGTTACTTAGATGTGCAAAGTTAGGGTTTTCCATTCAATTTAGTTCTAGGAAGTCAGTGTGAAATGGCCTTAGGTTCCCCAACTGCAGACCCTATTCTCCTGCCTCAATTCCATTTGCTTATGTATTATTTTTGTTGTCTACAACATAAATGAGGAATCTCTGGAATTTCATCTTTCATAAGCCAACACCTGGATTTTCTTAAAACAGATTATTTTCTTACCCATTAGTCAAAGTAAATTCATCTTCCCTTAATATCATGACACCACCAGGAGTATTAGCAAAGCGTAATACTAATTATCTCACTCAGATGTACAATCATAGAACATAAAAGAAAACATTCTTCCTTTTAAATTCCTTGTAACTCCAAAGTCATAAATAAGGGAGTAAATTTAGGGTCAAAAGAAGGGTTCAAGCTATGTCTATACAGCCAAATCACCAAGTCATACGTCCAACAGGCTACTTGTTTTGTATTTTTAAAATATTTTACCATTCATATTGGCCAAATCAATGTGATTGATTCATAAATGCCAGCAATCCCTGTGTTGGGAATGATTTTTCCATTTATCTACTGATGCGCAAAGTTCTAGAACAACAAGAGATAAATTTAGAAACATTCAACTTTCTTGTCTCTCCAATCACCTCTCAACATTGTTGCTAGCTTTCTAAGACACAAACTTAAGTGAAAAGAAGTGAACTTCGATCCATACCTTTCACCTTATCCGAAAATTAACTCAAAATGGATCACAGACCTAAATGCAAAACCTAAACTATACACAAATTTCTAAAAGAAAATTTAGAAGAAAATATTTACAGCCTTGCTTAGGTGAAGATTTCTTAGAAAATATACCAAGAGATTGTAGTGAGCCTGGGCGACAGAGTGAGACTCCATCTCAAAAAACAAACGAAAAAGAAAATATACCAAAAGCTGGACCACAAAAGAAAAAAGTTATAAACTGGACTCATCAACATGAAAAGCTTCTACAAGACACTGTTGAGAGAGTAAAAAGATAAACCAGCTGGGCGCGGTGGTTCACTCCTGTAATCCCAGCACTTTGGGAGGCCAAGGCGGGCAGATCATGAGGTCAGGAGATCCAGACCATCCTGGCTAACACGGTGAAACCCTGTCTCTACTAAAAATACAAATAAATTAGCCAGGCATGGTGGCAGATGCCTGTAGTCCCAGCTACTCAGGAGGCTGAGGCAGGAGAATGGCATGAATCTGGGAGGCAGAGCTTGCAGTGAGCCGAGATCGCACCACTGCACTCCAGCCTGGGCGACAGATCAAGACTCTGTCAAAAAAAAAAAAAAAAAAAAAAGATAAACCACAGATAAGGGACTTGTATGCTGAATATGTAAAGAACTCGCAAAACTCAACAATAAGGAAAAATAAAATTGGGCAATAATTTTGAACACACACTTCAACAAAGAGATATATGGATGGCAAACACACACACACACACAAAACATGTTCAACATCACCAGTCATTTGGTTAAAAAAAAAAAAAAAAAACCACACACATACACACAGTAAAACCACAGTGAGATGTCATTTCATATCTATGAAAATGGCTCCATTTTTTTTTAACTGACAACATCAAGTGCTGACAAGGATACAGAGTAACTGGAACTCTCACATGTTGCTAATAGGATTGGAAAAGGGTACAAGTACCTTTGGAAAGCAGTTTAGCAGGCTTTTATAAAGTTAAACATATACTCTCCAGTGACCCAGTAAATCTACTCCTAGACATTTACCCAAGGGGAATAAAAAAGTTATGTTCATAAAAAGCCTGTACCTGAATGTTCATAGCAGCTTTCTTCATAATTACCAAAAAGTGAAAGTAAACCAAATGTCCTCTGTTGAATGGATTAAAAGCCTGTGGTATATCCATGCCATGGAATACCACTCAGTAATAAAACAGAACAGACTACTGGTGTACATACTTTAAATCTTAAATAGATTATGCTAAGTGAAAGAAGTCAGAATCAAAAAGCTGTATATACTATTGTGTTCCTGTGACAGTTTAGAAAAGGCAATGCCACAGGAACAGAAAACAGATTACTGGTTGCCCAGGACAGAGGAGAGCTGACTTCAAAGGGAGAGCCTGGGGGACTCTTTTGGGATGATGAAACTACTCTATATTTGTCTAAAGGGGTTGCAATATGACTTACGCACTTGTCAAAACTGGTAGAACTGTACGCCAATGAAAGCAAATTTTACTGCCTTAATTTTTTAGCAATAAAAAATTAAAAACAATTATGTCTAATATCCCTCCGTGGCTTCCCGTGACTGACAAAACTCAATTTGCTTTAGACTACCATTCAAAGCCCTTCCTGTTTTGGTCTTTCCCTGCCTCTCTAGTTCCTTCTCTTTCCTGTGCCTCAAACAGGCCACATCACTGTGGTTCCCTAAATACCCTGCATTGTGTTTCAGATTTCTGCCTGCGTGTGGTCCTCCAGGAACACCCTGCTTACCACCTCTTTGGATTCTCTCCCTCTAGGCCCTGCCCTAAGCATGTGAAGTGCCAACCAGGCTGGATGTCTTGCGGTTCCCCCAAAATGTGCTAGGTAGTTTCAAGCCTCCTGGCCTCTGTGCATCCTCAGTCTGGAATATTCCTTCTTGCATGTATTCTTTTTAATAAAAGCCCAGTAAACAGTCACTTGTCTTAGAATTCTGTCCTAACGTTACTTCTGACATTTTTCCTGAAGCCTCCCCAGGAAGGAACTTGTTTTCCCCTTGTAATCCAACCATGCCATGCAGACTTCTATTACAGCATTTGAAAACATTGCAGGCATATGTTTTCATGTCTATCGTGACCTCCCTAAGAGCAGGGATCCTTCTTTTTCATTTTGTATTGCCACTACCTACACCTAGCATATTTCTGACACATGATAGGTGCTTGATAAATGTTTGATGAATGAATGAATAAAAACCTAACAAGCTAATGAGCTAATAAATCTTATCTGGACTAAAACTCTGAAGTGTCCTGCAGAAGAATGCTCTATATCATCCCAATTCTGAGCAGCCCACCTTCAGCAAATACTGTCTACTTTCTTTGATGTTTGTAAACTAGTGTCGTAATTACCTATTTACTGCACATGGTTATGCAAATAGGTAATTATACTAGATTGTGAGTTCTTCCAGGAACTCACTAAACTCTAGATCCCCAGCACCCAGGAGACAATGCCCAACTCAAGCAGCTACTCAATAAACTTGTGTTAAGCCAGGCATGGTGGCTCCCAGCACTTTGGGAGGCCCAAGGAGGGAGGATAGCTTGAGGCCAGGAATTTGAGACCAGCCCAGGCAACATGGCAAGATCCTGTCTCTACACAAAAAGAATAAATGAAAATAAACTTGCATTAAACTGACTTTTCAGATGAGTAGAATCCATGCTTTTTTCCCCTCCTGAGTCCAGGGCCCAATTAGGCTGCAGTGATGCCAGTAATAAGAAGGGTATGAAAAGAAGAAAAGTTAAAGTTCTTAAAGAGAAAAACTTTAAGACAGGCATGCATAATCAGAGTAGAAAGACATCAATAACCCAACAGTAATAAATGTAGGGAATTAGAAATGACCTTAAACCACATTTTCCTCTGGAAAAATAATCCCTCAAAGAAAATGAGAGCAAAATGAACAATGGAAGGATAAGCAAAACTGCTTATACCAAAAGAATCCTTGGAAGATAACACATGAAGTGAGAAGACACAGTATCTCTTTCCAAAGCCGGGAATTGGTTTCAGGTCTGCTGCTCAGCCCCATCTCCCCAGGCATGTCTGCAAGTCACATAGTTTCACCTCCGCTAATGTCTGCATTGTCCCAGGAATGATTTAGAACCTGTAAGGGCAACATGATTTTACTAATGAAGGGGAATTCTTGGTTCAATTTGGCCAAGTTCTGAATCCAAGTGCAATAGTACATATTCTTTGAATGTCAGAAAGAGTTTCTAAGAATTTGACCAAAACAAATATTTATGTTATAGAAAAGACTTTGTGAATATTAAACTTTCCCAAACGAACCCTGCTGGAACAGCATTCATTGGCTGAACACTGCCTTCCCACACCCCATCCCCCTACTCCCACATCTCTCTCTCTCTCTCTCTCACACACACACACACACACACACACACACACACACTTCACTGCCTGTTGCCCATTTGGAGCTGATTAGTTCATCCCCCAACAGGTACTAAAACATTATGAGCTCAATGAGTCTGCTTACCCCACTGAGTAACCCCAGACTTGTATCTCAGCAAGCCCTGTGCTGAAATGTAAGAGCCAATTTCCTTGCTACTTATCATAAAATTCCCATCAGTTACATGAATATTTTTAAACACTTAATTTTGATCAATCCCTTGGCTTTTTCCCTATGTATATGTGTACACCTGTGTCTATGGTGATTCTTTTATTAGATGGATCTTAAATGTGATAGGCAATAATGCAACAAATCTAAAATTTGTAAGTCTACGTTCAGGGTCAGGACTAGGATGAGACAAGAGGGGCTAAAGTTGCAAAATTCAAGAGGGCCCTCACTCTCAGGGTGCCCAAAGCTTTTTCACTGCCAGTCCCACTCATCTGAGGCTCCGTAAAGAGAAGTTACATGCTTTACTACTGTGCAAAAAACACACACACGTCATCTAATCCTCTCACAAAAAAATAGCTGTGTCTCCTCTTCACATAGCTGACTACTTCTCAACCTTCAAGTTCTAGTTCACATGTCTCCTCCTTGGAGAGAATGTTCCTAAATACATTCTTTAAAGGAGGAGCATCCTCTCCTATAATCCACCATGGCACTCTTATATTTCTTCTCCACGTTGGTCAAAATGTATAATTACTTCTTGTTTATTGTCCGTTTCCACTAGAATATTAGCACTGTTAGGGCAGAAACAATGAATGTCTTGTTTAACACCATACCCCCATTGCCTAGCACCGTGCCTGGCACATAGTTAACACACAATAAAATAAGTGTTGAATGAATGGAACTTTAATGGCTTTGGGATGATTCAAGTCCACTCGTGACATTTACTTGCCTTGAATCCTTAGGTGAGTTACATAAATCCTGTATGGCTCACCTTTGAATGTTCTCACCTCAAAATGGAGATGTTCATTCATCCATTCATTCATTCAATAAGTTGCTTGCAAGGTATCTGACATAAATCAAAGAGTAAGTCAATGAATAATGTTTATTTTCCCATTCGGAAGCACAAAAAGTTACATACTGTTCAAATTTACATGGCCAGTGTTCTGGTTTTCTAGGACTATATAACAAATCACCCAAAATGTAATGACTTAAAACAAATATTACTTCACTATGATTCACAGTTCCTGTAAGTCAGGAATTTGAGAAGGGCTCCGTTGGGTAGGTCTGGCTTGGGACTTCTCACCCAGTCAGATGGTGGCCAGAGCAGGGGAAAAAAAAAAAAAAATGGAGGTCTGGAGAAGCTAGGGGTTAGCCAGGGACTGATATATTTCTCCCTCTTCTCTCTCTCTCTCCCCGCCCCCACCCAGCATGCTGTTGCAGTGCTTCTTTATATGGTCTCTCTAGGTAGACCAACTGGACTTCTTCACAGCGTGGTGCCCCTAGGACAGTCAGATGGCTTACCTGCCAAAACAGTGCTCCATTGCAAGTGTTCCGGCAAACAAGGCAGAAGTTGTATTGCCATTTATGACCTAGCATTGGAAATGCAGCTAAGTAGATATTTCAGGATCCTTCCTGCCCACATTTGTTCTGGAAAACAAAGGCCTATTTTGCTCTGTCTGTCCTTTTCAGTTCAAGCTGATACAATTCCTTTAAAATTTTTTTGTGAAATTTTTGTATCTTAATTTGTAATCTACTCCGTTAAATGAAAGTTAGACAAAACTCTTTAAAGTACGTTTTCACTCCCTGTGAGGTTGCCTTTGGAAAATTCCCTTAAGTGTCTTAAAAGTCCTGGCCGGGCACAGTGGCTCATGCCTATAAATCCCAGCACTTAGAGAGGCCAAGGTGGGAGGATGGCTTTAGCCCAGAAGTTTGAGACTCACCTGGGCAACATGTTGAAACCCTATCTCTACCAAAATACAAAAATTAGCTAGGCTTTGAGGCTCACACATGTGGTCCTAGCTACTTGGCAGACTGAGGTGGGAGGATCCCTTGAGCCTGGGATGTGGAGGTTGGATCCCTTGAGCCTGGGATGTGGAGGTTACATCCCTTGAGCCAACAGCGAGCCACTGCACTCTAGCCTGGGAGAGAGAGTAAAACCCTGTCTCAGAAAAACCCAAAACAGTCTTAAAAACAAAAACAACACATTTTAAAAATCCTATTAACACAAAGGGTCTGTGACGCACACCCTTCAGATTCTTAGAACATTTTTGTCTGTTTGAAAAGATGTCAGGCCCCACCTAACATCTTTGAGATCTTAACAAAGGATCGTTCAAGACCACCCTGGATTTGATCTCTGCCCTGAAACTAGTACTTAATTTGAGATTTTTTGTTTTCTGGTAAAATAAGAAACATTTATTTTCAAAACAGTCTTGACATCTTACTATTTCCTCTATGTTTTTATTAAAAACTGAACAGTTGCATTTTGGCTTATCTCTCTACTTGTGTCTTAGCATGTCTAAAAGAAACCAGTTGGCCTTTTCAACATTCTGCCTACAAATTTTCTCAGACAGATCCATCAGTTCATTGGGTACATTTTCTCTTTTCCATACTACTAGAGGGGACAATTTGGCTAAACTTTCTACCACGACCTACCAAAGGCCTCCTTTCTTCTGGTTTTCAATAAAGTTTTCCTCATTCCTTGAAACCTTTAAAACAGATTCTTCAGGGCCCAACAGGCTTCTGCTGACAATATCTTCAAGGCTCTTCCAGCATCTCCCTGATGCCTGACCCTAAATTGTTTTCATCTTTTGTTCTAGCAGCACCCAACTACAAAGTAACAGAGTCTGTTTCATTTTTCTGATATGTATCAAATCAATCTGAACTTAAGGTCTTGAAGCAAGAACAAACATTTTATTCTCTTGTTGTTTCTGTGGGTCAGGAGTCTGAGAAAGATTCTACCAGGGTGGGGTTCAGTGACTCACTAATCCCAGCACTTTGGGAAGCAGAGGCAGGCAGATTACTTAAGGTCAGGAGTTCAAGACCAGCCTGAACAACACAGTGAAACCCTGTCTACTAAAAATTTAAAAAAAAAAAAAAATTAGCCAGGCATGGTGATGCATGCCTATAGTCCCAGCTACTCAGGAGGCTGAGGCAGAAGAATCAGTTGAACCCAGGAGGTGCAGGTTGCAGTGAGCTGAGATGGCACCACTGCACTCCAACCTGGGCAATAGAATGAGACTCCATCTCAAATTTAAAAAAAAAAAAAAAAAAAAGGCTCTACCAGGTCATTCTGGCTTAGGGTCTCTCATGTGGTTGCTGTCAGATAGTGGCTGGAGATGGAACAGTAGGTGGGTTGGAGCAGATGGGGGATGCCAGGCAGCTCTCTATTTTATTCATGTATGCTCAGGGCTTATCCATGTAGTGTCCTTACACAGGCTACCTTGGGCTTCCTCACAGCATGGTGGTTGGAGCTCCAGCCAGGCAGTATTAGCATCACCTTTTGTCTTCACTTTGGAATTCACACAGCATCACTTTCATCACACACTGTTGGGAAATAGTGAAAACATGTGCCCAGTTTCAGGAGAAAGAAAGCAAACCCACGCCTTTATAGGAGGAGTTTTTGGGGTTTTTTTTGGTTTTTTCTGTTTTTTTTTTTGTAAGTACAGATTTATTTTCAACCCTCTACATCCAGTAAGTAGCCATTGAACTACTTGTTTTCTATTACATTAAAGGAAATAGAAAACTTCATTCAATTATTCATTTATTCATACTCCCTTAATCCTCTGGTAAATCCTGTTACTAGAATATCACATTATTTTCAAATGGCCTCTTTTTGTATGTGTCTCTTCCCTTAGACTGTCAGATTTCCCAATGTGGTTGGGAACTGTTTCCTTCTTCTTTGTGTCTTCATTAGTGTGAAATCTGACTCATAATAGATGCTCAAATAATATATGCTGACTAAACAGATGAATAAGTAAATTGCACTTTTACTTTATTTACAAATGTTGAATTGGAATATATCCTATTAAGTAATGAATCACCAAAAACTAAATTTACATTTCTATTCCCTGTTGCTAGAAAATTTTGTTCTTATTAAGTCAACAGCATAATCCATATTTATATTGGCTTTGTTTTGCAAATGTGCATTTTCACATGTAGACCACAGAGAGGGTATACCCTGCCTTAGAATCAAAACAACTGAAGCAAATGTAAAAAATACCTTCCGAGAAATAGGCTGACCCAACCACAGCTCAGGACGGATTGCCCAGCATGGGGAAAGGGACAAGAGAACAACCTTGTGAAAAAGCAGCAGCAAGAAGAGAAATATCATGGCAGAGGTGCAGCCCTCACGAGGAAGAATGGCAAAGCTCTGCCACCCACCTCAAGGCTTCTGAGCTGAGGAAACAGTCCCAGGGCATAATAAATCTCTAAGTGCAAAAGTCAGATGAATACAAAGCTAAGGTGGTGTGAAAAGATGCCCAGCTCCAAGAGACCTGATTATTATGGATAAGGCAACATGGCAGGGCACAGGGTTGGGCTCTTCCTCTGCATAGGGGATTCAGGGAAGAAAGAGAGATTGGTGGTTGGAGGAAGCACACTCATTCTGCATGTGCAAGGGAGTGGGGGCTTGAGGGAATGTTAAGGAGGGGCTCAGAAAGAAAACAGCTGAAAGGCTAAGACTATGATTTTAGCAGAAAGGTACCAAACAGCAGGTTCCCTGTCTGTACCTCCACACCCTACCCCCAATCTTGAATTCATCCCAAGATGAGCTTTGGTTCAGGACACTACCACATGTTTATTGTCACTGAACAGGAAAGATCTGGCTGATCTCCAGGCACTGCAGCCCCAAAGCTTGAGGGTTAATTGTGTTTGTTATTGTTATTGTTTAACTGTTACACAATTATCCATTAAGGCAGATGGATTCATTTTTTCTAAACACCCATGAAACTGATTCCTTAGCACAGCTCATTTATTTGCTTCTGAAGAATGGTATGAAACAACTATTTGGGGAATAACACACAAGAGAATATGTTTCCCAAAACCCTCTCATTAGTGGGGAGAGGACTTCTGTGTTTTGCCAGGGGTTATACAAATTCTGGGATGGGGTGGGTGGGATGGATGAGGGTTCTGAGAAACTGAGAAGCAGCGAGGATTGGACAGACACAAATATCTATAAAATTAAAGGGCATTTTTCTTCACAACAAATTGTTTGCTGAGAATCGTTTTTCACTCTTGAGAAAACCATGTATGTTCTTCCTCTTCAAAAGTTACATGGAAATTATCAGTATAAAACTAATGCATTCATAACATTCCTCTAGTAAAACTGAACCGTCTCTCAAAACTACCAAATACTGACCCCCTGAAAAACAATTCTATTTGTCATAAGCATGACTGAGGTGAGATCAGCAGAGCTCCCTACTCTATAGGATGGAGTTAACTAAAGGAATCATAATGACCTGAACACTCACATCATTTGACTTCAGTCTCTGATCAAAATGGTGCCTAAATCAAGTTTCCTGTTTTTCCACCCCGTTACACAATGATCTATTAGGACAGGTGGATCAATTGGACCAGCCATCCATGCAACCTCTGGTTCCTGAGATCAATCTGCTTATTTGCCCTGGTAAAAAATAGCATGAAGCAATGGTTTGAGAACAAAATTTACAGTTCACTTACAAAAGTTGGCATCCTGTAGATACAATGCCTGAGAGGCAGTTTGGAATTTCTGATTACCATACTATCAATCTTATCCAGTGAATAAAGAAGAAAAAATATCAAGTCTTTATTTGCTTTTAAATGAGTGTTCCTTTCTCTGAGTTCTCTCATATACCCTAGTCAATTAAAGAACCTAAAGGCATTAATACCAAGTGAATCATTTTATGCTTACATATGCATGCAATGGATAGTTTTTTCCCCCAAATTTTGGAGCAAGAAGGCTTTGAAACACATAAACTGCACCGTTTATTTTGTCAAGATGTGCCAGATAACTACAGAGATGGAGTTATTTTCTTGGACAACACAAAATGGCATGTGATTCACCTTACCTTTTCCTACAGCAACAAGCTGCAGGGAATAAAACAAGGTAGAAATTATAAATGTATGAGAACATAATGCTAGAACTCATCATATCTGGTAATCTGATAATTAAGAGTTTGAAAACAATAAAGTTTCAGTATTTTAAACCTTAAAAGAAATCTAAGTTTCAAACTGGGCAAAATGGTGAAACTCTGTCTCTACTAAAAACACAAAACAAAAAAAAATTAGCTGGGCATGGTGGTACATGCATGTGGTCCCAGCTATTTGGGAGGCTGAAATAGGAAGACTGCTTGAGCCTAGGAGGTGGAGGTTGCAGTGAGTCAAGATGGCGCCACTGCACTCCAGCCTGGGTGACAGTGTGAGTCCCTGTCTCAAAAAAGGAAAGAAATTCAAGTTTACAAGTAGAGTTTTGTATTTTATGTCTTAATGTTCCCAACCAAGATTTCAAAACAATAAGACATTAGCCAAAATCAAAAAAGGAATAGCAAGTGTGAGGTGAAAAGAGCACTTGAATATATTTCTGGATGCACCAGATATTGGCAAATCATTTTTGAAAATAGTTTGAGTTTCATGATCCATAAAAATATTTGTACTATTTGGCCCAGATTTTGCCATTTGGACTATCAACATTAAGGAAACAATTTTGAAATATATGTTTATATTTTAATAGAAACAAAATAATTTTGAAAACGATATTTTCCATAGATTATAGCAATAAGAACTGGAAATAATTTAAGTGGCCCCAAATTAAGGCAATTAAACATAATTTGGGGTCCAGCCAACAATATGATAATGGTTAAACTATGGTACCATCAGGGCAATATAATCTAAGGCACAGTTTTTTTCTTTTTTTGGTAGTTTCCCAACTTACTGTAAGTGGTTATGATACAGTTACATTTTTAAAATAATGTTTTAAGTCCTAGAAACCCTACCAATGCACTTGAGTGTTATGAGCACTTCAATAGTGAGGTAGTTGTAAAAACTGCTCTGAGGAACAGAACTGGGGAAGGAAAGAATAAAGATTTGCTACTTTTAATACCGTGTAATTTTAGACCATTTAACAAAAACTTAATATAAAGAAAATGACAATTACTGCTGTAAGTATGGAGGACAGAGACTATAAGCAAAGGAAACATGTGACTAGATTATGTTTTAGGAATAACCCTCTGGTCAAGTCTGGAGAGTGGATTAGAAGGAACTAAGCAGAGGATAGTTCATTGGAGTTAGAATGTTTTAACGATTATTCTTTACATTTGTGTTGCACTTTATAAACTACAGCATTATTTCACTCCATGATCTAATCTAAATCCTTTCCATTTAAAAAAAAGCAATGACTCAACATCAGGTTTCAGGAGAAATCAGCATGTAAATTAGGCATTTTGCAAAGAAAAAAAAAAGCACTTAAAATCTACAATGGAAATACTGTCAGAGTCCACAGCTGCCAGGAAGCTCTAAGACAATGTTTTATCCCAGGATCTGCCATTGAGCTGTATTTTAAGTGTATCTGTTTTGTCTTTCTTCCTCAAGGTCTTTTGATATTTTATTCTTTTTTACTTCTTCAAAGCAGGGTTTCCCTCTGTCGCCCAGGCTAGAGTGCAGTGGTGCATTCTCAGCTCACTGTAGCCTCGACTTCCTGGGCTCAGGTGATCCTCACACCCTCAGCATCAGCCTCCCAGGTAGCTGGGACTATAGGCACATACCAACACGGTCGGCTAATTTTTTGTATTTTTTGTAGAGCTAGGTTTTCGTCCTGTTGTCCAGGTTGATCTCAAACTCCTGGGCTCAAGTGATCCTCCCACTTCAGCCTCCCAAAGTGCTGAGATACAGGCATAGCCACCATGCCCAGCCAGATATTTTACTCTTACTGAAACAAACTTACCGTTATAACCAATGTCAGTCAGATGTCCCACCTTTATCTTCAAGTCACTCATATCCCAACCCCTACCCCCAACTCCTTGCCACCAAAGAACAAATGGTTGATCATGGCTTGGACAAGTTTGTTCTCTATTTCCCAGGACCCTTTTAATCCTTTCTCATTTACCACTCTGGCTGTAGAGAAAGAAGAGGCAGCACTGTCTCATCCAAGATGTTCCTGCTCCATCCACCCACCTGCCTCCCACGGAGGGAGGGGAAGCAGTGGTTATGGCCCTGAGCCCTCAAGTCTGGCCTGTGCAGAGCACTTCACATGCTTGCTTTCCACGATGCTCCCTGCAGCCTTATAAAGCAGGTACTGTTATTCTCTCTACTGAGCTGCAAAGAAAATAAAGCTCAGAGAGAGACAGTCCTGCTAAGGCCACACAGGTAGTTAGTAGCAAAGCTAAGGTTCAAACCCATGGTGTATAACCCTAAACGTTTGTGCTTATACATTACAGTAAATACGACATTATTCTTGGGTGGTCTTCCCAGCCCACACATCCTTCAACCCTTTAGCTTTTACTTCAGGTTAAGTAGAGCAACAGAAGGCTCACAGCTCATGGAGCCTCTGCTTCTCGTTAAACCCGGGATAATACATTCATCTTATCATACCAGTTGCTTAAATACACTTTTAAAAGACAAAATTCAGGAAGTTTAATGCGTGTATAAAGACAGGCATATTCCTGAAATTCTACTACATAAAGCATCTGAGTCAGATTATACCAGAGCACGTGCTGGGCTATTTTTAGGAGGGCTGTATATAGGACATAGTTTCCTGGTTATGTCACAAGCTTGCAGGTGGGCCTTCTCCTCACATTTTAGATAAAAATAGATACATAGATATAAAGATAAATACAATACAGTTTCTGCCCTTGAAGAATTCCAAGACTAGTTACAGGGACAGAAAAGGTAAAAATGAAGCATGAGAATGTGAAATCTGGCATAACAGAGGTGGAGGAGCACAGAGAGCAGGAATTTAAGGCACCTTAGAAGCCTCTGCTTCATCTGTGCAACACATTTGATTACATGCCAGTCACCGGGGAAGACAATTATTTACAAAAATCAACACTGTCTCGGCTCTCAGGACTCAGCTTTCTCAGGTGGGGAAATCAGACCTCTTCAAATGCCAGCACAAAAGCAGAGTTCCACACCGAGAGAAGTGCGCCCAAGGAAAGCAATGCTGTCTGCAGAAGACACACAACCAAAGGGCTTGTCTTGGACAGGGGCTGGGATGAGTGTAATCAGGGTGGCCCTCCTCTGAGGCAGTGACTCTTGAGCTGAGAGGTAAGGACAAAGGAGGCATTAACTCAATCAAAGGAATGGGGCCGAGAGCATTGTAGACAGGCAATCACATGTGCCAAATCCAGGGAATGAGAAAAGCAGAGCCTTTCCAAAACACTGGAAGGAAGTCACGTGACAAGAGTGCAGCAAGCCAGGGGAAAGGGCCCAAAAGGATGGAGGGGCAGATACCCAGGAGCTGGGGACTGCGGTGAGGATTACAGGTGGCAGAGATACAATGACACAAGACTCTTCACCTCTTCTCCGTGTACCACGTAGGTACCATGCCCCCTAGGTAGCCACCTTTCCACAGCCTTGCACCATGACAAAAGTAGCACAGAACCACTACAAATGTTCAGACAGCTCATGTAACTTCTTAGCTTCTTCACTTATTACAAGTCAACACTTCAGGCCAGGGATATGTTTTAAAATCCTTTCAGTTAGGTGAAATACGTTAACATCAACAGTTTTCAGACTCTTGCCCTAGTAAAAGGTTGGTAGTAAACGTTTCTACTGATTGAGAAAATGACTTTACTGATAAATGGCTACTGGGCTTTCTGTCCAAACATTAAATGAATTCTAATGTAATCATGGCAGCACCTGCATTCATTTGAAAAATGATAATCCACGTATGTGTCCCAGATATAAGCATTTTTTAAATCTGCAGAATGACGTTTGTGACACATATGAATTTAGGGACCACTTGTAAAAATGTCGTGGCCCATAACTTGGAAACCGCAAGGCTAAACTCTAAGGTCCCTTTCAGTACTGAAACTCTGATTCTATCATAATTTTCAATAAGAATGGTTTTTATCCTTACATGTTATGGAGCAAAAGACAGAAAACTTTGGCTAACACTACAACTAAAATCTTTTGGAACACAAAGCCAATTGGGAAAATCTGCTTAAGTTGACCACGATTTACTTGAGATTCTAAATATGCGCACTCTGCAGCTGATTAACAATTCTCTTTAATGTGTTTTTTAAGCTTCTGGAACCTCTTAACCTCAGCTGTTCTGAATCTTGATGTCATCAGCCTTGATCTCCCTACATCCAAACATTCTCTGTGGGCTTTGCTTTCACACAAGCCCTTCCTATATAATCATCCCAAAAGCTCCAGGCTGATGTCCTCTAGTATTGCAATTTCAGGGAAAAAAAAAAATTAGCTTTACATTTCCAACACTTCCTTAAAAAAAAATCCAGAAATGAGTCTCCCAGACCTGGATTACATCTTGTGTTCATCCCTGAACCAATTGCTGTAACCTAGAAGATGGAAGTTACAGATTGGCCAAGCCAAGTGTCACTATCCATATGCTTGAGAGCAGGGAGATGTGGGAGGTTTCAAAGGAAAAACCAAGGGGACATGATATGGATATCCCATAGACCAAAGCAACAGTTTTAATGACCTTCTGGACTTTTTTTTCTATTGCAAATGACAGAAACCCAATTTATGTGGTTTTAGCAAAAAAGAGTCTGAATTGGCTCACATAACTGAGAACTCCAACAGTACTTTGGCTTCTGGCATAGCTAGATTCAGGGATTCAAATAACTGAATTCCCTCTTCTTCTCCCTCTCCATCTCTCTCCCTGTCCTGATTTCTTTAGTCTTGACTTCATCTTCAGGAATGCTTTCCTCCAAATGGAAGACTATGTAGTCCCTGGCAGCCCTAATGTACATAATCTTAGCTTCTGAACTTTCCAAAGGAGAGTGGCCTTTTCCCTCCATCTCAGGCTTTAAAGAAGGACTCAGAATTAGCCCCCCGGGGCCACATGTCCAGTCAGCCACAAGTCACCCCGACCAGAGCATGAGCTACTCTCATGGAAAAGCCTAGAGCCCATACCTGGGGCTGGAAAAGTAGGGCCTCAAATTATTAGACCTACAAAAATATAAAAGAAAAACAGTTCCTTAAAGGTAAAGTCAGACGCTCCACCAAAAAAAAACAAAAACAAAAAACAAAAACAAAAAGAGAGAGAGAGAGAGAGAGACATCGGGGGATAGGAAGGCAAAAGCAATAGGTGTCTATTATGGTCCTCATGCTAGTATTCAGCTCCATACATCACCATGTCTGTCACCCAGCATTTGAGTTTCTGACCCCATTGTTTTCCTCTCCCTCCTGGCTGAGCACACTCCTGGAAAACTCTTGGTGGTAATTCTCTTGCTTTAACTCAACCGCAAGACTCTTCTTTTCCATACTCTAACCTGGTAGAAAGTCTCTATTCCAGTTATGTATTGGTCATTTGGGCAGGATGTGCAAGTAAGAAGCAGGGATTCGGGTGTGCTGGGGACTGAGACAGGTGGGGCTGGGGATGAAGGCTCAGGAGGAAGAGAAGAATTCATTGTATATGAATGAGGACAACTTTACAAATAAAGATAATAGAAAGAAAGTACAATAAATGGCATTAACTCCAATGAAGAAAGAAATTACTTTAGAGCAATAATACCTCCCTATCACTAAGGGAGATACTACTAATTTTAATGAACAAAAGGAAAGAATAAAGTGTTATGAAGGGACAGGAAGAAAAGTCTATAGCAGTATTTCTCAAAATATGGTCCCTGGACTATAGCAGCATGTATTCTCATGCTGCCATGAAGAAATACCCAAGACTGAGTAATTTATAAAGAAAAAAGGTTTAATTGACTCACAGTCCTGCATGGCTGGGGAGGCCTCAGGAAACACAATCATAGTGGAAGGTACCTCTTCACAGGGCAGCAGGAGAGCGAATGAATGCCGGTAGGGGAAATGCCAGACGCTTATAAAACCATCAGATCTCATGAGAACTCACTCACTATCATGAGAACAGCACGAGGGAAAACCACCCCCATGATTCAATTATCTCCCACCAGGTCCCTCTCATGACACGTGGGGATTATGGGGATTACCATTCAAGATGAGATTTGGGTGGGGACACAGCCAAACTATATCACAGCATCACCTGGGAGTGTGTTTAAAATGCAACTCTGAAATTATCAGAAGCCTGAGGCTAGAATCCTCCCGGTGAATCTGATGCATGACAGTTTATAGACCTTTTACTCTAAAGAATGATCCGTCCTTCCTCTGTGGAGATCCATTTCTTGTTTTAAAACAAGGTGCTGATATTCATCTTTCACAATTTATAAAAAGCCCCCTTTCTAGTCTCTTCTTTCAATTCCTTCTCCCTTATTTTCTGTAATTTCAATTTCTAGTCCATGAGCATAACACAAACTGTCAAGTTTAGGTCAATGAATATAGCTAGAGACAAAAAAGGAAAAGTTAAAAGAACAGCTCACCATTTCTCAGTGTATATTAGCAAGAAGGAATTACTTGAATCAACCAAACTTTGGCTTTGAACTTTCTGCTCACAAAAATAGACTAGTCATTTTCTGAGCAGACAAGCAGTGGAAAGGGAGCTTGCATCTTCTCTGTTGTACATCAGCTTACACATACACCATAGAAAGCAAACATTAAAGATTTTCATCTTAAGGAATAATTTTTTTTTCTTTTTTCTTCTTCTTTTTTTTTCTTTTTCTTTTCTTTTTTTTTTTTTTTTTTTTTTTTTTTTTTTTTTTTTTTTTTTTTTTTTTTTGAGACAGACTCTCACTCTGTTGCCCAGGCTGGAGTACAGTGGCATGATCTCAGCTCACTGCAACCTCCACCTCCCTGGTTCAAGCAAGTCCCCTGCCTCAGCTTCCTGAGTAGCTAGTATTACCGGTGCATGCCACCATGCCCAGCTAATTTTTTTGCATTTTTAGTAGAGACGGGGTTTCACCATGTTGGTCAGGCTGGTCTTGAACTCCTGACCTTATGATCCACCCACCTCAGCCTCCCAAAGTGCTGGAATCACAGGTGTGAGCCACCGTGCCCGGCCAAGAAATAATATTTTTAAAAATGTTTGCAAATACTATACCAATGTTATAACCTGGGAAATGTGCAGACATATTCAGTATGAATCAAAAAGGAAGCAGTTACAGGACACAGACCAAATAAATAGAGAAATGACACTCTCATGGTATTTACATGCCAGGCGCTCTTCTAAGTGCTTGATGTATATGAGCTTATTCGATGCTCACTATAGCCTTACAATTTGCATACTGCTAGCAGGCCCATTTGAAAGATGAAGATGAAGCACAGAGAGGCACTTACAAAGACCACACAGTCTGACCTTGAAACCAGGCAGTGGCGCCCAAAAACCAATGAATGCTCTTGACCACCTTTCTTCTTAATTTCTGGTCCCAACCACTCTTCCAGTCTACCTCAAAGCAGAATTCAGTGATATTACTGTAACTTTAAGCAGATCAAGGGCAGCCAGGAGCAGAATGGGAAGAGGCAGAGATGTTGAAGGAAACATGGAGACAGGAGGAATGAAGCTGGACAACCGGGCATAGAGTAGCAGAACCAAAAGGAAAGGACAAGAAGTCAAGGAAGGGGAAGCTGGAAATGGGTTGATG
Organism: Mandrillus leucophaeus; assembly: GCF_000951045.1. NCBI lineage: Eukaryota > Metazoa > Chordata > Mammalia > Primates > Cercopithecidae > Mandrillus > Mandrillus leucophaeus. Next base: position 839,694 of record NW_012106253.1, read on the forward strand.
GAGTTCATGGGCAACGGTGAAAAGCAAGGAGGTTGAGAGAGAGTAAAGGGATCATGACGTTTCTCTGGAGAGGCTGAGGACAAGTTCAGATGATGAAGCGGTGGGAAGCTGCAGGAAGAGGGGACACAGACAGCTAAGGAGACCAGAGACCCAGGGGAAGGCATGAAGGAGCCAGTCTGGGAGGTAGAGTCAAGAAGAGATGCATTTAGAAACGAAGACTTGGGTTCAGAAAGATAAAACAGAAAAGGGACAAATAAAGAGAAGGGGACAAAATGAAAAGGGAAGGTCCTCTCCTTGGGCATTCCAAAGGCCGTCATGCCCTATGGTCTAGACAAGAGAGTGTCTGTTAATAAAAATTAAAAGAGTTGGATCTAGCACCGGTGCTTTTTCATTTTGTTCATCCATTCCCTAAGAGCTTGTGAGCTTTCACTTCTAAAATAATAGAGATGGAAGAGATCAAGCCAGATTGACATTTCCCATCCACTCAATACATGTCTCAGTCCTGTCAGTGGGGCAACCACAGAGGAAGGACTGAGCAATAGAAACCCATTTTTACTGCCTTTAAAGGGCTATTTAAACATGCCACAGAGAACATAGCCCAATTCAGTGAAAGAGAAGCTCTTAGCGGCAGCTGCCTGCTCCACTTGGGCTGCGTGGATCCACGTTCTGGCTCCTCAGTTCTTCAACATGGGTAGGGCTGGCCTTGTGTCACATTTACCTGAGCGACCTGGGTTCCCAAATGTCTAAAAGAATGTGACGGAAGAGTCAAAGGCATACAGACAAAGACAATTTAGGAATATTTTGCTTATTGACCAGAGAGGTGTGAATTCTTGCACGTAACAGATTGCCTTCTGAATACAATGCAAGTGCAGGGCCTCCCTTTATCATTCCAGTCCTCACATTCCAGGGCTTCCCAAACCTCCCTGTTAGCAATCACTTCGAGTATTTGCTTTAAAAAGAAAAGCATTTGCCAAAAAATGTACCCCCGAGATTCTAAATCAATAGATTTAGGCGAAGCCTAAGACATCTTTTCTGTTTGTTTGTTTAATTCCCACAGATACGAACACTTACAGAAGTAATTCTTTGGGTCTGACATGTTCAGGAGGCTCTGATGTGCCCTATTTGCCACCTAAACTGCATTTCTTTCTGTCGTTTGGTTTTGTTTGAGACAGGACCTCGCTCTGTCACCCAGACTGGAGTGCAGTGGTGCCATTACAGCTCACTGTAGCCTCGACTTCCCAGGGCTCAGTTAGGTGATCCTCCCACCATGCCCAGCTAATTTTTGTATTTGTGGTAGAGACAAGGTTTCATCATGTTGCCCAGGCTAGCCTCAAACTCCTTGGTTTAAGAGATCCGCCCACCTTGGCCTCCCAAAGTGCTGGGATGGCAGGCATGAGCCACTGCACCTGGTCTAAACTCCATTTCTTTTTGCTCAACTAGTTCCCACTTCTTTCCTACCTATACTCTTTACATCACACATCTACCTATGCTGACTTACAGATTCCCCAACTTCTGCCGCCACATAGTATGTTCGCCTATTGAAATCCTTGAAATTCTAGCCAATTCTCAGCTGGAATTTCTTGACCTCCCAATTTGAAAGTGGTCTCTTCCTCTCCACTCTCACGTGCAATCCAGTTTGTACTTGTCTTGTGGCACATGCTCCCATTTTACCTTGCTATAGGAACAGTACCCCCCATACCCTCCTTGCTAGACTGCAAACTTGTTGAAGGCAGTAGCTATGTCTTCAGATAGCCCCACAGATATCAAATGCTTAGCACAGCGCTTCAGCCATTGTATCTCCTCCAGAAGGAATATTCCCCCCTTCCCTTTTTCCTTTCATACCCCTTCTGTGCATAGCAACAGGCTTTGCATACGGTATCTGTTTACTAAATGTATGTTAAATAAATGAGTAACTGAAATAAGAACTTCTGGAGACTTCTGTTAATTTGTGTTACTTTTTCATTCAGATAAAACATGCCTGGGAAAAAGTACCTGGAGGTATTTAGCATACAGAAAGGAGATTTTTGTTTTTCTCTATAGGTAACTCATAAATTACAATGCCAAAGTCTTGGCTGTTGAATTTTGGGACATTTTTAAAATAAACAAGCATTTAACTGAGTATCCAGAATGTATACAGAGCTCTTCAGAGAACTAAAGGAGGACACAAAATAAATGGGGAAAAGGTTCTCCTATTCTCATCAACACAGAGTTTTGTTTAAATATAACGACATACATGGGGCGCAGCAGCTCACACCTATAATCCCAGCACTTTGGGAGGTGGAAGTGGGAGGATTGCTTTGTTACAGTCGGTAACTAGTCAGGCATAACCAGGGCAGGAGAGGGTTCCCCACCACACCTCACCAGGAAAGTCAGGCAACCATCAGGTGATGGTCAGGCAGTTGTCACACAGCCAGCACCAGGGAAAAGCAGTTTCCCTATAGATAGAAAACACCTGAAATTGGCGATTGACAGCTTCTCAATTAAGATCTCAGGAATTGGGCGAGTGGGCTCAAGCATGCGTATTAAGAACCAAAACGGCAGTATGATCTTCCCGAGGCATTCCACCGGAAAAGGGAGGAAGCCTCAGGCAAGCATGCGCCAGACTCCAGTAAACACACCACGCATGCTCATCTCCCAGTAGTAGGCCAGTAGGCCATTGCACATGCTGGCAGGTCACCCTAAGGGAAGAATCAAGGAAAAAGGCATGCAGGACCCCAGAAGTATGCCAACATATAACACCCTAAGTCAAAAGTCAAATGCCGCACTTGACCTCCAAGATGCCCGCTTGGGCCTCTTCCAAGAGTACTTTCTTTTCTTTCGTTCCTGCTCTAAAGCTTTTTAATAAACTTCCATTCCTGCTCTGAAACTTGCCTCCGTCTGTTTTTCTGCTTTATGCCCCTCAGTCGAATTCTTTCTTCTGAGGAGGCAAGAACTGGATTCGCTACTGGAAACTCGGATAACTTCCACTAGTAACAGCTTGAGCCCTGGAGTTCAAGACTAGCCTGAGCAACATAAGGAGACTCTGTCTCTACAAACAAACAAACAAACAAAATTGTTTTTAATTAGCTGGGCAAGCCGGGCTGGAGGATCACTTGAGTCCGGGAGGCTGAGGTTGCTGTTAGCTGTGATGGCACCATAGTACTCTAGCCTGGGTGACAGAGCAAGACCCTGTCTCCAACTGTGTGTGTGTGTGTGTGTGTGTGTGTGTGTGTGTGTAGAGTCTCATTTTATATAGATAGATACATACGTAGATAGATCTCTATATATAACCAATATTATATTAAATCATTATATTATTAAATATATTAAATCCAATCATTATATTATTAAAATATTAATTGTTGCAGCAATTTCACTTAGTGGAAATTTCATCCAATGTGCCCATTATTACCAAGTATTCCAACTGCCACAAGAGATTGTTTTGCTCACTTTAGGTGATGAAGTTATCCTATAAGTTAATTCTTCAGTTCATTCTCCAGTTTCATATTTCTTTTTTTTTTTTTTTTTTTTTCTTGAGATGGAGTCTCACTTTTGTCACCCAGGCTGGAGTGCATTGGCACGATCTCGGCCCACTGCAACCTCTGCCTCCCGGGTTCAAGCGATTCTCCGGCCTCAGCTTCCTGAGTAGCAGGATTACAGGCATCTGCCACCACACCCGGCTAATTTTCGTATTTTTAGTAGAGACGGTGTTTTGCCATATTGGCCAGGCTGATCTTGAACTCCTGACATCAGGTGATCCGCCCACCTTGGCCTCCCAAAGTGCTGGGATTACAGGCACGAGCCACCGTGCCTGGCCGATTCTCCAGTTTCTTTAGTTGAAATTAAGCTTTCTGTAGTTCCATCTTGATGTATAACCCTGGCTTTGTTAGGTCCTCTCCTGCAAAATACCAGTTTAATTGGATAACGATCACTTGTCTTTGTATTATTCTTATAAACATCCCTATACAACTGGATGTAATTTCTTCAGAAATCAGGGAGAATTCTACATGGCAAGGAAATCTTTTCCAGATATACTTTTGAGATTGTGTATTAGTATTATGATATAAAACTACAAAACAGCCATGTTCTGATGTTGACTGTGTAACTATGACCACATTATGGCAAGCATACATTCACATTAAAAAAAAAAAAAAACCTTCAAAAACACAATTATCCAATGTTTCTTAACATCCAGCTGTTTGGCATTACAAAAACAAAACATCTGGTTAGCAATTATTTAATTATCACGAAGTATTTAGTTATCACGAAGATATTTTGCTTCCTATAAGACTGTATATGAATCTTAAAAACCTTATTAAATTTTTCCGATAATCACCTCCATAGTCAAAGTAATCAAGATAACAGAAATTTGAAATGTAAATTGTTTCCTGCCTTCAAACAATGCTCAGCGTTGTTGGCTCTAACCTCTGTATGAATGCGTTGCTTGTAAATTTCTTCTGAATGCATTGCATTCCAACCTTCACAACTGAGGACTTTAAATAGCAGCTTATCATTATGTCAAAATTCCTTAATGCTTTTACACCAGAAAGAAGGCATATAAGGAAAATAAGAAATCGAACTGTTCCAGACCATCACACTGCTATTTATATGGTAAATGAGACACACAGTGACCTCTAAGAATTGTAATTGTTCAACTGTACAATACAGCTGGCACATATAAAAGATGAGTTCTTTAGGAACTGGTTAAACAAAAAGATTCATTTGGAACTAGCTCTAATGCTTTTCAGTTGCATAACGTAAGATGCGAAAAAACTTCTATGCATATGTCCTGTGGCATTATACAAAAATAGCATCTCTTAGTGCAACTTGATCACCAGATAATGCTGAGGATGGAGACAGGTAACAAGTAACAATAAATTGTGGCTATGCATCTTTAACCAGAAAAAAGAAAAAAGTAACCTGGTGAACTCTCCAGTTAGTAATCAGGCTCCTTTCATTCATTTGAATTATAAATACAGAGAGAAGAAAAGAAAGAAAAGATCCACAAATATTTTACCTCAATTAATTCCAACAGAATGTTGGAATGTGTGTGTCAGACTCGACCATTATTAAGCCTGGTATATAATTACAGCAAAACATCTTGCAGAATCTTGAAGCAATCGTTTTCATTTTTCATTTCTACTTGGTGACTAAAAATTACCATTTCAAATTTCGATGAGTAATCCACACCAATTTTGGATATTTTAAAAGTCACATAGACCTGAAAACATTATAAAATTTATAAAAGCATTCAGATGCAGGTAACTGTAGTTATCAGATAGGATGCTACAATATTAGGACTGCTTTATTTAGAATGATACCTATGTCGTAAGGAGAAAAACAAATGTAGACCCTTTATCACTCCTCAGTTATATCTATATGACTGAAATAGCACCTGAGGTAGAATGTTCTGTGCTGGAACAAAATAATCATTTCAATGTGAAATGTCGTATGTCAGTCAAGACAGCTCTGATGCTCTCCTTTACCAAAATGTAAGCTCTTTGAGGGCAGAATTATTTGCATGCCCAGTGCTGATCACCTCTGTGCCTAGAATAGTATCTGACATATATTTTGGTGCTCACTAAATATTTGTTAAATGTATGAGTGAATTCAGTCTTTGAACAAATACTTCCTGAGAGTCTTTTTCTGTGTGTGTGGAAATAGGGTCTCACTCTACCGCCCAGACTAGAGTGCAGTGGTGCAATCTCAGCTCACTGCAACCTCTGCCTCCCAGGTTTAAGTGATCCTCCCACCTCAGCCTCCTGAGTAGCTGGAATTGCAGGCACATGCCACCACGCCCAGCTAATTTTTGTATTTTTAGTAGAGACGAGGTTTCACCATGTTGCCCAAGCTGGTCTTGAACTCCTGAGCTCAGGCAATCCACCGGTCTCTGCCTCCCAAAGTGTTGAGATTACAGGCATGAGCCACCGCGCCCAGCCTGAGAGTCTTGACGGTTAACTATCACAGGTGTGATACCTAAATATAAGACACTAGGATACTTGGCCTTCAGAGAAAATAGAGGGCATTTCAAACCAGGTGACCACAAACCTACTGTTTGTACTCTAGGTAATTTGAAAGGAAAAAAAGAAAGAAAGAAAGAAGATAAACAATTGAGAACTTAGCCTTGGTTCCTTCTGTGAAAGGTAAGATAGTAGGGAGGAACTTCAGGAAATGTAGCCTGGGGTTGTGAACAGTCATTCTGCTGTGGTTAATCTAGACATTTTGGGAGAAGAAAAAGGGGACCATCAAGATTTCACACAACCATATGCATAGCCATGTTATTGTTTGTTTGCTTTTAATTGTTGTCTAAATTTCTGATTTCTGCAAGGGGCTCTAGCAGAGGTGCTAAACACCTGAAAGAAGCTACTCTGGCCACATTGGTCATCAAAACAAACCAGGAGGAATTACCTGTTCTCATAAGAGTTCAAGTCCAGTTTTTCCAACTCCAGAGACAGAACGTTTGCCTGAAAAAAGAAACTTTCTGGTGGTCATCCAAAACAAGCCCAAAAGCCTTTTGAGGTTCTCCAACTGCTACTTATGTTCTACCATAATTCTGCTTATAATTATAAGTTTGTCTGATATGATCCCTGATCCTTCTTTTTTTAACATATATCAATTTTTCTATTTTATAGTTGTGCTAGAAGTGGTTTAAAGTTGTGGTGTCATAGAAGTTAAATCAGACAAACTTTTTTTAAGTGCTACCAAAATTACCTGAAATGTGTGTGTGTGTGTGTATATATATACACACACACATACATATACATAATTTATATAGCTTATCTCTGATTCATTTCATTGGGTTTAACACAGTGGGATGTGTTAAAATATAAATAAAGTGCATCTTTTTCTGTGATTAGTAAAAAGCTGTTCCTAAGATTTGCTTAACCTCTTGCTGTGTGCAATTGCCAACGGATTCCATTAAAGGATTGGTTTGATGCTGGCTAATCTGAATTCCCAGCAGTTCAGGCGAAGAAATTGTTTCAGGGCACTGAGACCCATCAGGAGAAAAGATAACCAACAACAGAATTGCTATAGGGTTGTCATACTATCCGTTTACATTTTGATGATACTGTTTAGAAGACAATATTCAGGCACTGTTCTTGCTGAATCCTTAACGTGCCCAAGTATGAAACCAAGTGCTCTGCTGCAGGACGCCAGGTGTGTCTTCTTTCTTTAAGCTTAGGCAGAAAGCACAGCAGCCTCCCACTGCTGTTGTATAATTCATTCCAAACTTTGCTTGATTTTGTGGACCCAGACAGTGCCTCAACCTAAGCTACCTCTAAGTAACACACACCCTTGAGTCAACATGAAGCAGCCCCGCCCACTTCTGCATGTGAAGACCCAAAGTGCTTGCCTTCCACAGGGTGGTTTCTCACAGCAGTGAGTAGGAATAAACATTGAGTCAGACAAATGATCAATGGCTGCTCTTTGGAGGAACCAGTACTCTTTGCTTTGCTTTTAGATGAGTGAGCTCAGAGGCACTAGAATATTCGTTTCTATAGCATCATTTATTCTGGAGCAACAAAAAATGGTTTGGCAGTCTCTTCCAATTGTTTTTATTTTGTATTATATGATGTATTTACTATATGACCCAGCTATCCTACTCCTAGGTATTTACCCCAGATAAATGAAAACGTGCTCATAGAAAAATGGGTACACCTCTATTCATAATCACCAAAAATGGGAGGCAATTCAAATGTTCTTCAATCAGTGAATGGATAAATAGCCATTCGATGGAATGCTGCTCAGCAATAAAAAGGAGCAAACCACTGATACACGCAACAACTTGGATGAACGAAAAAAGCCAGTCTCAAAAAGTGGCATACTCTATGATTCCATTAATACAACACTTTCAGAAATATGTATACAACTATAGTAACAAAGAACAGATCAGTACTTATCAAGGATTATTTGTGAGAGCAGAGGATTGACCTATTGAGTGATGGAATTATTCTGTATCCTGAATGTGGTGGTGGTTACACAAATCTCTGCAAGTGTCAAAACTCATAGAATAGGCTGGGGGTGCGGTGGCTCACACCTGTAATCCCAGCACTTTGGGAGGCCGAGGTGGGTGGATCACCTGAGGTCAGGAGTTTGACACTAGCCTGGCCAACATGGCAAAACCCCGTCTCTACCAAAAAAAAAAAAAAAAAAATTAGCCCAGCATGGTGGTACATGCCCATAATCCCAGCTACTCGGGAGGCTGAGGCAGGAGAATCACTTGAACCCAGGAAGCAGAGATTGCAGTGAGCTGAGATTGTGCCACTGAACTCCAGCTAGGGTGACAGAGGGAGATACTGTCTTAAAAAAAAAAAAAAAAAAAAACTCATAGGATAAAAAGTCAATGTCAACTTTACTGTTGGTGAATTTAAATAATCCAAAAGAAAGACACACTGAATGGTGGGAATAGCAGAAAACTAACATTTGAAGAGACCATAGGTGAAAATTGTCCAGAGTTCTTTCCCCATTTCTGAGGAGTGACCGCCCAGGGAGAGAACTAAACCTGCAGAAGTGAGTGCATCTCAGCACAGATGATAAGCTCTCTAGTTGCTCTTGGAACCAGATTGATGCATCCGCCACCATCCCTCTGGATACAGACAGAAGCCATGGAGTATGATTACCATTTGAGGGGTTCCAATGACTCCCCGCCACCACTCCTTAGCCTGCCATGACTTGAAATTGTCAACATTAGAGACCTTCCCCAGGCTTAAAGCAGGTGTCTTCATTGTGCTATTCCCATATAGACATGCTAACTAGGAAAAAGGATCCATTATCACTTTACCAAGAAGTTTTTCAGATAAAGTAGACTCAGAATTCTGGGAGAACAGCACACAAGGAAGCTGTATTTGCTGAAAAGACAGACAGGAGAAGGCTGGACCAAAGGAAGTTGCCAAGTAAGGGAGCCCTAAGGAAAACAGCAGAAGCGACAAAGGCCACCAGTGAGGACAGTTCCCCAAGAGGGGACAAGGCAGCCAGGTCAACACAATTCATTGCCCATAAACACCATGTCTGTGTCCATCAACATGAAAACCAGCCCAAGCTGCAGAGCACATGAACTATGCATAATGGGTCTCATAATTTAAACCTGACTGCTTTTAAGTTCCTCAGGGACAGGACCTATCTATCTCAGGGTAGTGATCCTTCCTGTGCTCTCAGAAGGAGCTTAATAGTTTTCCAAATGAATGGAATGGATGAATGAACATGCAAAGTTTATTAAGGAGGTCAGACTGATGATGACAACACCTCGACCAAATCCCTTTCAAGTTTCTCTTTCCCATTTTCCAGCCTGAAACTCTTTGGTCCGTAAACCAAATTCTCATACCTAGTCAGAGTAGAAGCACTGCCTTAGAACTGCATAAACACTTCCTCAGAGTTTACAGAAGTGGATTAAATGAACAGGGCAATATCATATATTTTTCTCAGTAGTTGGGACAATTTTTCCTGGACTGTTTTCTTCCTCTTTAACCTGTCCCCCCTCGACCTACCTTCTCCCTGCCATGTCCTCACTCTACCATGCTAAAAATTCATTTTACTGTTCTCAAGAAACATTCTCCTCCTCTGGAAAACAGCAAACTTTAGAGACAAACTACGTTTCTGAAATCCAATCTCAAAAATGACTCCAATACCATCTAAATGTGTTGACCAGGCTGGGCACGGTGGCTCATGCCTGTAATCCCAGCACTTTGGAGGCCAAGGCAAGAGGATTGTTTGAGTTCTAGACCAGCCTGGGCAACATAGTGAGACCTCATTATCTATTATTTTTTAAAAATAAATAAATAAATAAAAATGTGTTGACTGTCTAAGAGTTGAGGTAGATAATTGGACATAGGTTTCATTTTCTCTGTTCTAGAATTAGCATCTTTCTTTTAAATTTCACTACCACACACCTTAGTCTTCCTTTTTCCTTCCTTTTTCTTTTTTTAACATGGACATCAAAACAATTATTCAATTATTATAGAGATGCACCAACACACATCGCCAAAGGACATTATACACAATCCTTATTACATTTATCTTCGTACACAAAGGATATTTCCTTTTGAACAATGTCTTTCTCTGATAAACTTGTTTAGTACAGGAAGCAGTTACATAGAATTCTTTCTCCAAAAAGTATTTTCTGGTTGTCTGGGTGCTTTTTACTGTCAGTTTTTATTGAAATTACATGTTTATGTATGCATGCGCATTTACTATAGACCATACATGCAGTAATCACACACAAACACTGAACTGTGACTCTGTCTGAAGACTTCTGTACTAACAAGAAGCAAGAAAATGTTAAGCAGGCATCACTGGTACTGGCTCCAGCCACATAGTATCTCTTTTCATTAAAACAGAACTTTTTTCAGTGGTAAGAGCATGGCAAGACCTGAAGGAGGTTCAGCCTTCTGGCATAGGAGCGGAGACACAGCTCTACTGTTTGACACTGAAATGCTATTTATTAGATAAACATTACATTGAAATAGCCAAAGAACATACAAGGCCATTACAAGAGTGAATTTTTTTTTTTTTTTTTTTTTGCCATCACTTATTTCTTTTTATGTTATCTCCTTAAAGAAGGACTTTCATACCAGAGCAACCTTGGGGAAAATGAGACCACAAAAACATCATTCATGGTGGCGATTCTCTAGACCCTCCATTCTATTATTTTGGATATTTCCTTTTGAACATGGCTTTCTTTCCCACAGCTATGCTTGGACTCCTGGTTTGCAATGACGTTATGTCTGTGTTGGTGACTTCCCCAACTGCCACTGGGAAAATTAGTGCCACAAATTTAACATAAAGAGCTAAATTCTCACCTCAGTTGTTTCATTCTAATTCAAGGACTCTTTGACTGTAAATGTAGTCCTGATATGGTCTTTTTTGTCTTTTTTTTTTTTCTTTTCACTACTTTCAGGAATGGATGAAAAAATAAAGGCAAAAATAAAATCCATATGCCAGATATATATCATCAGTATTATATCCAATTCCTCCCAACTTTGTCAACAAATATTTATCAGGCACCTTCCATTTGAAAGACAGTGAAAGACAGCGGGGGCTACTAGAAAATGAGAAACAACGTTATTGCCAAAGAACTTTTGATCTATAGGAACACAAGAGGAACATAATCTGACTACCATAGATGTAACCACTTCTAGGCATGTACTGAAAGAGAAATACAAATAAATGGAAATTGTATAGGAGAATGAAGAAAGTAGATTAATAAAGCTTTAATGAAGAAAAATGATTTGAGCTGGATCTTAAAGAATGATTAAGAGTACAAAAGTATGAAATCGGAGAAAATAGAGGAGAACGACGTACCACATCAGAAACAAGCTAATAAGGTGCATCTTGGAGAACAGCGTGTGGCCGCGTACCATGTGGGCAGCACACACTGTCTTCATGTGGCTCTCCAGCTCTGGTTCATGCCAACCAGTGTCCCACGCTTTTAAAGGAAGGGTTGACTTGACGTGTAATTGGCATGGCCCAAGAGAGCCAAGGTCAGAAAGAAATTAGGTTAGAACTACCAGGTGCGGTGGCAATCCCAGCACTTTGGGAGACTGAGGTGGGTGGATCACTTGAGGTCAGGAGTTTGAGACCAGCCTGGCCAACATGGTGAAACCCCATCTCTATTAAAAATACTAAAATTAGCCGGGTGTGGTGGCACACAACTATAATCCCAGCTACTCAGGAGGCTAAGGCAGGAGAATTGCTTGAACCTGGGAGGTGGAGGTTGCAGTGAACTGAGAGTATACCATTGCACTGCAGACTGGGCCACAGAGTGAAACTCTGTCTCAAAAAAAAAAAAAAAAAAAGAAAAAGAAATTAGGTTGGAACTATTTCTAATCTAAAGAATCAGAAGACAGATCCCAAGAATATTAAGATAAATTGAATATATATTGCTAAAAATGAACAAAAAACTTCTTTTTTTTTTTTTTTTTTTTGAGACGGAGTCTTGCTCTATAGCCCGGGCTGGAGTGCAGTGGCCGGATCTCAGCTCACTGCAAGCTCCGCCTCCCGGGTTTGCGCCATTCTCCTGCCTCAGCCTCCGGAGTAGCTGGGACTACAGGCGCCCGCCACCTCGCCCGGCTAGTTTTTTGTATTTTTAGTAGAGACGGGGTTTCACCGTGTTAGCCAGGATGGACTCGATCTCCTGACCTCGTGATCCGCCCGTCTCGGCCTCCCAAAGTGCTGGGATTACAGGCTTGAGCCACCGCGCCCGGCAACAAAAAACTTCAAACTCCTAAAGCTCACTGTTATTAGTTGTAGAACCAAATGAGGCTCAGTAAATAACTTTTTTCAGAAATGAATGAATTCATGATGTAAAGAGTCAAAAAATCGATAAAGATTTTGCAGGTTGGTAAAACTACTAGTAACTGTTAGATTTTGGTCAATCTACCTGGAAACAGCAGTTTCAAATCTGTCAATTTTTGCTAACATAAGTAACATTTAAAACATGGCCTGTTTATTTAAAGATTGTTCATATTCAAATATCTAACCCATTTCATTGCGCATACATGTGTTCTCCCAGAGCATGCTCTTGTAGCTAAAGATGGAGAGAAATTCTTGGAGCGACCCACACTTGATTTCATGGTTGTTGAAAATCAGAGTCTTTCTTAACTTTCTTCTTGAGCCTCCACTTTTTAAAGAGAAATGCTGTAACAGTATTTATGCCTATAATTTCCTAACATCACCTAGCAAGATAGAAAATGTAAGACAGAAAAGATCAATTGCTGCTGAAAATGCAACCTCATCACTATTTATTTTTAAAGCCCAGGACTAATGAAAAAAGAGTAAACCTATTTGTTTTTAAAGAAAAGCTTTCTTCAGTTCTACTTTAAGAGATGATTAATGGCAGTGATTTTCTTGTGTGTTCCGCTGATCTTACTGAACTGCCTTCCCTGAATTCAAGTGGCAGTTGGGGCTAAATAGCTTTATATCTTCTGGTATCACATGTCCTGCCTCAAATGTAATTACAAGTTTCTAGAGACTGAATATAAAGAACTCATTTAGAACAGCTGTTCAGGTTGTTTACTATAGACCATACATACAGTTACTCAAAACTGTAAACTCATTCAGTTACTAATAGGCCTTTTAAAAAATGAATAAACCTCTTGAAACTGGGAGGTTTGACTTTAATCAGTGCTCCAATGTTCAATCTTGCCTTTGCTGTTAGACCCAAGTCCAAAAGCGGGGTTTGATTTTGTGCCATTACAGCAGTCTGTGTGCTCACCCTGACCTGGATCTCCAGTGCTCACTAAACTGCCTTAGCAGCTGACAACTAAAATAAGGAAATGCCTCTTTATCTGCTAAAGAGAAATGACAGCTGTCAATCTGGAACTATGAGTCACAGAGAAGAACGGCTCCTGGTTCACTCTATAGTTTTAAAGCAACACTAATCCCAGAAAAATTCTAAAGAGCAAATTGGTACCCTCAGTGTGTTTTGAGTTTGGTTTGGGTTGTTTTCATTTTAAGCTTTCATGTGTATAGTCAATATTTTGTCCTTTTTCTTCCTTCGACTTCCTTTTAGCCAAAAAAAAAAAAAAAAGTAGTTTCAGAAGTTGAAAACTTTCAGAAGTTGAAAAATCCTGTGACACAAATCAGTGTGAGAAGCAACCCATCACACAGCTGCGTGTTACAGTTTCCATGAGGCAGTAATAATATTAGCTAAATTAAACACCACTGGAATTTTCATGAAATTGTGTTTACTTCTAAAGAGATATTTTTTGAAACATTAACAAGCTGATCTGTTCTTTTTCAAGTCAGCCTCATTTCTCTTCCCAGGAATAAAAAAGATTATTACAGTTCTTTATTTAATCTAGTAGCTCTCAGATTGCTTTTCATCCATATCCGAAACAAAATTATGAAGATCATATATCTTCAAATATAATATTTCCATATGAAATTGTGAGACCAGCTCTCCTGACTAGTAAATGACTGGAAAGATTGGGTTTCATTACACAAGAAATGAAATTTCTGCCATTTCTAATATTCTACTGTATGTATGTACATTCATGTGTGGATATGTATTCCTCATCACAATGGGCAACAAACATTCAAATAATAAGATCCCAGAACTATTGCTGCCAGGAGTATCAAATAGGATGCCCAAGAGATTTCATGCATCTGTATTTCTGCCCAATGGGGAAATCTATTTTCAGTTCTATCTCCAAGAAGAGTTGCTTTTCCTGCCAGAGCTGGTTTAATACTCTCCTCCCAGTACTACGATATGCAGAATGTTGACTCCTTAAGGAGAACACACAAGCCAAAGCATACACAAATGCAGGCGAGCATGCAGAAGTATAGACTAGGGTGAGGGGGCCTCACTTAAGATGCAGCCATTGTTGCTCACAGGTGTTAAAAGAAGAACTTAAGACAAACAACTTAACAGAGTTCAACTGAGCAAGGAACAATTCACCAGTCAGGCAGCCCCTAAACCAGAATAGGTTCAGAGCAACTCCCGCATGTGGTCACAAAGGATTTGTTGACAGAAAAAAGAAAAAGAGGCATGGAAGACGGAAGTGAGGTGCCGAAATCACTGGATTGGTTACATCTCAGCATGTGCCTTATTTGAACATGGTTTAAACAGTTGGTCACCTTAGATTGGCCAAAACTCAGTAATTGGTGCAAAAGTAGGCTACAGTCTTTAGACGCATCCGGTTAGGTGACAGTTCACTACATATAGATAAACTTTTAGACCGAACTTAAAACATGTAAGGAGGCAGCTTTAGGCTTAATTTAATGTAAGTATAACAGACAAGCATTTGCAGGGCATATTGGAGAAAAGCCAAGCCTCCTATAAAAAGCAAATGATTTAATGAAAATGAATGTTTTAAAAACCTGAACTTGGAGCAAGAGAATAATGAAAGACTGATGATGGTCTATGATTGCCCATAGCAGATACCAAAACTTCATGGACCTTGCACAGTGGCTTGGGGGAATCAGAACTATTCCTTCTATCAAAAGTTATTTCCTCTTGTTTTTTTTTTTAAATCACCAGACCCTGGCTCTGAACTGACAGAACTTCATTTCATAAAAATGAACTCGAGACTACCTTTAAGGCACTTACATTCTAGAAGGGATCAGGGAAGAGAAAATAAACAGTAACACAAGTAAATAATATCAGGTGCTAATAGAAGTATAAAAAGTACAGAACAGACTCCTGTGCTAGGGGTTGCTGGTAAGAGGTTGACTGTTGGGAGTGGGGGCGATAATTTTAGTTGACTGGTGGGGAAAGCCTCTGTGAGGGCGGAATATTTGAAATGAACGTGGGAACAAAGATTTCCAACCAGAAAATGCAGAGCACAAAGTTCCTAGTACAGAAAAAGGCTTTGTATTATTTTGCTAGGGCTACTATAACAAACGCCACAGACAGGCGACCTAAACAACAGAATTTATCTTCTCACCATTCTGGAGGCTTGAAGTCCAAGATCAAGATGGCAAGGTTGATTTCTTTTAAGGCCTCTCTCCTTGGCTCATAGATGGTTGTCTTTTCCTTGTGTCTTCACCTCATTTCCCCCCTGTATGTGTCTATGGGTGGAAAAGCAAACCATTTTCCTCTATACTCTCACAACATGCTTGTGACACCAGATGTGTGGGGATTTCTCCCATCAGCAAGCAAGTGATTGTGCAGAGGACAACAGTGGCGTGTTCTCTAATTCAACTCAATTCTGACAATATCTACCTGGAGACATCAGATCACAAAGGTTGAGGACTCAGTCGCACAAGACTGCCCTCCACTTCTGACGACAATTGCAAGCCCCACGTTATTTTGCCCGTGCTTCTGACTTACCAAGTATAAATCAGGGCTCCCACGAGCTGCTAGAGCAGGTCACAGAACTCAGGGAAACACTTGCTTGGTTTATTACACAGGATATTTTAAAGGATACAAATAAACAGTCAGATGAAGAGAGAGGCACAGGGCAAGATCTGGAAGGGTCATGAGCCCAGGAGCTTCTGTCCAGGTGGAGTTGGGGTGCGCCACCCTCCCATCTCGTGGATGTGTTCTTGTTCATCTTCCTGGAAACTCTCGCATGCTCAGCTATCCACAAGCTCTTCCAAGCCAGTTCTTTTGGGGTTTTAACGAAAGCTTTGTTACATAGATATGACTAATTAAATCAATCAGCCATTGGTAATCAGCTTAACCCTGAGCCTCTCTCCCCTCCCTGGTGGTTGGGTGGTTGGGTGGTTGGAGCGTGGGGCTGACCACATGACTGGTTCTCCCCTGGCAATGAGCGCCCCATCACTTGCCCACCCTGAGTTTCCAAAAATCACCTCATTCACACCAGCTCAGATGTGGTTGAAAACGCTTTGTTACAAATAACAAAAAAAATCTTTCTCCTTCACTGCTCTGAAGCTGTTCCCAGGGTGTTTCAAGAACCCAGGACAAAAGGCCAAATAATTTAACAAAAGATATTCTTATTGCTCTAGTCACTTAGGAAGTAGCAAGGCTTACAGGAGCTGAGAACCCAGAATCATGGACAAAACCCAAAATACATACATCATAATATCATGGTCATATTGAGTATATGTCATATTGGATTAGGGCCCACCCCAATGACCTCATTTTACATTAATCGTCTCTGTAGAGACCACTTTTGCAAATATAGTCACATTCTGAGGTACTGGGGCTTAGGACTTGGGCATATGACTTTAGGAGGCTGAAAAGGGCACTATTCAGCCTCTAACAGGCTGGGTGTGTTTTAGGGGTAGACAGAGCACCAGAGTGGCTGCAGTGTGGTCCATCCAAAGAGAGTAAATGGGGGGAAAGAGGGAGAGAGGACTCTAGATTTTATTCCACCTGTTTTTCCAAGGCTTAGCACAATCATAGCTAAGCCCTTTCTATGACTTCAGTGCTTTATTCAGGGTATTTTATTCTCAATAATTTTTGCATGGCTTACATATATCATTAACTTAGTGTAGAGCTTTACATATTTTCTGTGTTATTTTAAAATCACTGACACATAATAATGATAAAATAGTTCTTATGTCATACTATCATCATGGAGATATAACTAGATTCAGGCAGGCACTCATCACAGTCTAAAACATGGTAAGCACTCGCACGTGGCAGCTACTTGTCATCCTCCTCGTCGTCATGTTAATGGAAAACCAAACTTTAAAATATTTTAAAGAGGCTTACTGTGAACCAGTATGAGTGACCATGGCCCAGGGAACAGTCTCAAGAGGTCCTGAGAAAGTGTACCCAAGGTGGTCGGGTTATAGTTTGTTTTTATACGGGTTAGGGAGATGGGAATTATAGACCAATTAATAAATCAATACAAAGCCAGGTGTGGTGGCTCACGCCTGTAATCCCAGCACTTTGGGAGGCCGAGGTGGGCAGATCACTTGAGCTCAGGAGTTTGAGACCAGCCTGGGCAACATGGCAAAACCCTAACTTCACAAAAAATACAAAATTAGCCTGGCAAGGTGGTGCACACCTGTAGTCACAGCTACTCAGGAGGCTGAAAAGGGAGGATCCCTGGAGCCCAGGCAGGCAGTCAAGGCGGTAGTGAGCTGTCATCACACCACTGCACTCCAGCCTGGGTGACAAAGGGAGACTCTGCCTCAAAAACAAGGGGGGAGGGCAGATTTTATGGTTTGTAGGATGTGACTTAACCCCTCCCTTGCATGGCCTTAGGTCTTCTTTGTAATTTGGTATCCCATTGCCACAAAGATTCTATTTTGCCAGTCTTATGATCTCTATTTTAACCTAAACTCCAAAAGAGTACAACAAGGTGTGTCCAGCCTCCCTTCCTGTCATGGCCGGGAATTTCGTTTTTGGGCTTTCTCCAGGGTCCCCTCGGCCAAGAGGGGGGTCTGTTCAGTTCAGTCAGTTGAGGGGTTTAGGATTTTATTTCCGGCTTACAATCATCAGGAGGCAAGCCCTAGTTCCTAGTCAGGGACAATGTTCCCCCTAAATACCAAAAAAAGAGGACAACTTGAGGCTTGTCCTCGAAAAGCCTTCTCCAGACACTTCCTCAACTAACTACAGAGTAAGCTCAGAACATGAGAAAACAATACACTCGCCATCTTTCGAACATTGTAAGGAGACAGACTTGCTCTATGGATTGGGATCCACCCACCTGGGACTGGGACTCTGCTGGCCTAGGCTGGAGGAAAGCTCACCCCACAGGGGGAAAGCAGACTTTCTCCTTCACACCTGCCGCTGCCTGGCCCGACAGCAGAGCCTCTCACCGGCCTTTTCCCATGCCCCAGCTTCTGAGGCAGCCCTTTCTGTGCAACGCTTCTTCCCTAGCACCTGGGGACTACATAACCCGAGTACAAGATAAGTAGAAGGAAGCATGTGAGAGCTTTCTGTCCCCAGTTGCTGGATAGAAAAGTCCTCAGAAAACTCCAGAAAGGCTCTGGCTTGTATGAACAACTGTTTTGTTCCACAGTGAGCAAGTAAGAACTGTTAAGTCAAGTTTAGTTTAGCCTAAAGGTGCCTCCCTACATATTTTAAGTTCTGCGTAAAGGTTTCTCTGTACATAGTGAACTGTAACTTAACTGGGTATGTCAACAGACTGCAGCCTCCTCTTGTGCCAATCAACAAGTTTTGACCAATCAAAGGAAGCCAACTGTTCAAACCTTGTTTAAATAAAGCAAATGCCAAGCTGTAACCAATCTGGCTGTTTCTGTACCTCAGTTCGGTTTTCTATATGTCACTTACCTTTTTCCATCCATAAATCTTCCACCACGTGGCTGCGCACTGGAGTCTGTCAGCCTACCTGGGCTCTGGAGGCTGCCCAATTGGCAAATCATTCTTTGCTCAAATAAACTCCATTAAATTTAATTTGGCTAAGGATTTTCTTTTAACGTAACAGAAGCCTTCAATGACACTAGTGGAGATAGCTAAAAAGAAACAGGGATCACTTGGGCCACAGGGAAAACTAAAGGAGAGAAACGGGAGCCTCCCAGGATACCCTCGGAGATTGACACCAAAAAAGAGGTCCCACAGCTACCTTCCCTCAAACTCATCTAATTCCTCAGCTATTCCTTACTTCCTACCCCCATCCTACTTGAACTCATGCCACAGGCCACGGGAATCACAACCTAAGGACTGAAAACAGAATCTCCACTCAGTATTCCCGAACATATGAGGAGAAGGGAGAGGCAAAAATAAGTATAAGGGAGAAAGAAGAGAGTAAAGCAGAGGCTGAGAAAAAAAAAGGGGGAGGGTTACGTTCTTGGCATCCACTTGGGAACTCTGAATACATTCTCCTGGTACAGTCAGCTAGACCCGTGGGTAGAAATTAGAGTAGAGCCGGACATGAGTTTAACAGAAGGATATGTTTTCTACTAATAAGACATGCACCAATGTTAGTAAGCTGCCTTATGTTATAGAGTGCTCCCAGTCACTGGGAAGATTTAGACAAAGTCTGGATTGCCCTGTGCCAGAGATGGAGTTGAATGGACTCCCTTCTTAGGTGGAAAATTGAACTAAATCTCCCTTTCAGAGGGAGAATCTTTGATAAGTTACATAGAGTGAATCTACACAGTACCATAAGTGTATTTGCAAAGAGGTAATCTATAAACCATTTGAACTTGTTATCGTTCTTTCTTTCAGGTACTGATGTGTAAGAGCACTAACAGGACCATTTGAACAAGTTCACTGAAAAAGTAAAGTCCCCTCTATCATGGGTCACAGAGGCTCTGATGACTAGCCTGGAGCATAGCCTCATGTATGACTTTGTTTCTATTGGAAAGAATGAGTTCAGTAGGGATTCAACACATTTTTACAAAATGTTTTCTTTTCCTGACCACATGTGGTAAGCAGAACAATGCATTCCCCTACGAAAAATATTCATGTCATAATCCCCAAATCCTGTGACTGTGTTGCCTTACTAGGCAAAAGGGACTTTGCAAGTGTGATTAAGGATACAGACCTTGAGATGGGGAGGTTATCTTAGATTATTTAGGTAAACTCAAACTAATCAAGAGAATGCCAAAAGCAGAAAACATTTTCTAGTTGAAGCCCGTCAGAGGAGATATGTCTATGAAAGAATGGTCAGAGAGATGCAACTTCGCAGCCTTTGAAGACGAAGGAAGGGGGCCACGAGCCAAGAAATGCAGTCAGCCTCTACAAACTGAAAAAGGTGAGGAAATTGATTTACCCCTAATGCCTCCAGAAAGGAATGCAGCACTTGATTTTACCTAATGAACACCTTTATTTTAACCCAGTGAAATTTGCATTGGACTCTTAACCTGTAGAACCATAAAATAATACATTCTTGTTTTTTAAGCTATTAAGTTTGTAACGATTTGTTATGGCAGAAATATAAAACTAAGATACCACTAAGGTAAAGTCTGATTATTTTAAGAACTTTGGAAATTTTAGAAAACATTTAAAATAGAAACAAAAGTCATCCTTAATTCTACTCCCCTATAATATCCATTATAAACTTTTTTAGGTACATCCTTCCAGTCTTCTTTTTCTTACAAAATTAAAAGCACTTTTAATCTATATTTAAAAACATAAGTGTATACTTTTTCCCCATCAAAAGTAGAATCGAATCATTCTTCATGTTATTTTTATGATCTGCTTTTCCTCAATAGTGTGGGAATATTTCCCCACAACATTATATATTTTCTGTGGCAGTGTTATGTTAGTTACATAATATTCCATCTTACAATTTTAAGATCAAAATTATGTGAAAAATTCTTTTAGAAATGGATTATGTTGTACACATAAACTTGTAATTATAGATTGCATATATGGGTATTTTTAAGTTGTACAATTTTATATTATAATACAACTATGTTATACTCACTTAAAACCTGGAACAGTACGTATTATCACAATTATTTTTTCATCACCTTGTCTTTTCAATCCCACTAAAAGACCTTCCCACTCAGAAGTTACAGATGCATCATCATTACCTATAATCAGTCCTGCATTGGCCAGCAACCGTTAGGATAGAAAAGTTCAAATGGTTTATAGATTACCTCCTTACGAATACTCCTGTTGTACCGTGTAGGGTAGCTATGCCTAACTTATCAAAGAGTCTCCCGCTGGAAGGGAGATTAAGTTCAATTTTCCATCTACTAAAGGAGTCCACTCAACTCCATCTCTGGCATAGGGCAATCCAGACTGTCTAAATCTTCCTAGTGACTAGGAGCACTAAAACATAAGGCAGCTTAATAACATTAGGGCATGTCTTATTAGTAGAAAACATAAGCTTCCGTTAAACTCAGGTCTGGCCCCCCTCTGATTTCTACCCACTGATCTAGCTGACCCTTGGAAGCAATATGCAATAAACTAACACCTTCAAATATTCAGTTATTTAAAGACAACATTTATAACCTTGAAGAGTGTGGTTCTGCTGAAGGAATGTTAGGATTTTGAGGTCATAGTAGAATTGTAGTTAAGTGTGGTCTCTCTTAAAGTCATGTCACATGAACATTCTGTTGCCAGTCTTCAGAAATATCAGGCAATTCACCTAGAATTCAGAAAGCAACAAATAGAACAATTCCTCTCTCGGGACTTCATTTTCTTGAATCTAAATTTTTAAGTCCTGAGGATTCTGAACTATTCCAAAGGATTAGGAGTTTAAAATTTTCTCTTTCTCATGGAGAAAAACCAGGAGATATACAAAAAGGTATCCTGCTAGAGGATCCCAGGCTAAAGATGGGTTAGGGAAGAATGGGCAAGATTATCTAGTTTTATATTATTCTATTTCCACCTTGTTAGTGACTTAGACTTAATTACAGTCTTAATAAATATTCTAGTCTTGTCTCAACTGTTATCTGGGTATTGCAGGAGACTTATTTAAATATAGATCATGAAGCCCCCTTGGTGTTAAAGGGCAGAATTATCCTCCTGGCAGCACTAATTAGCAAGAGACCTTTAAGGTAGGAATTACACATAATGTCATCTTCAACACCAATACCAATCAATTAGTGGTGGCTGCCTGTAGCCACATCCAGATTCAAGCAGGAAAGAATACTTTGATCAATTAGTCCTCCTATCGATCATGAATATGACAGAGGAAGTGGCAACAGGTGAATGATGAGGATCATCCCTGACCTAAAGGAAGTTGCATATCAAGGAACAGGGTTAGGGCTTGGAGGATCTGGGTTTTCTTTAATTAAAACGGAGAATTCATTTTATTAAGGAAGAAAACATATTAAGGAAGTTATCATTTACCGTATAATTTCACATCATAATTTCTTTGGGCAATTGCCTTCATTTCCTTCAAATGTTCACCACCCAACATGGTTTGCAGATCTTTTCGCATGTGGATTATGCGTGATGAGGCACATTCTGGTCTACCTCTGTACATTCTAAAATGCTGTGCCCAGAACTCCCTGGAAAGGGGCGGAATAGGGAACAGCATAGACAAAAAATATCCCCAAGTAATATTGGAAATGAAGAAACAGAATAAAAACCACAAAACATCAAGAATATCCTCCAATACCTTTATTAAATCTAAAAGAAACAGTGGAGGTGCATCTACCTAGTATGGCACCACCAAAAAGAGGCAGGCAAAGAATCTAAGGAAGATGCCTCCAGTGAAAGAAACTCCAGTGCTAGCCAGAAACTTACAGTCAAGGGCAGGCAAATTTTTATTCTGCATTTGAAAAAGATTGATAATTTAATAATCATTGCGGAAATAAAGGTGAACTACTTCACTAAATAACATTTAAGAAATAAGTATTAATTACAGAGAAATATAATATTAGAGCTTTATATATGTAAAGTAAAAGTACCAAGGCTGAAACAAATCGTAAATGTTCAGCACATTCTTGGGCCATTCAAATCTATTCATTTACATCTATAATTATTTTTCAAAGATACCTGAAACCAGAAATCACAGGAAAGAATAAATTTGAAGAGTATCTATTATTCCTTAAGAGAACCATGTGGTCTCCTCTAATTAAAAGCTGTGTAGTCCAAAGACCTCGTATAAGGCTGGCTCAATCCCAGAAGTAGCTCTCCTGGCTACACATTAGAGATACCTGGAGAGGTGTTTTGTGCTTGTTGTGTTGTTTGGTTGTTGTTTTTATTAATTCCAAAGTTGGCCAATTAAATCAAGCTTAATCTGCAAAAAACCTCCCCAGAGGATTCTAATCAGAAACCAGGTTGAGTCCTACCTAAATTCTAACACAGTTATGCCTACGTTAGATTTGCCTACGTTAGATTTGCCTACGTTCAATTCTCTAACAACTACTCACTCCAGCATGCCAGCTGGTAGGATGAAAATTGACTACGAGCTAGGGAAATTAAATTCTTCCTGGTCTGTTTTCATCAGATCACTCCTCTTTGTTCCCAATTAAGCCATGACCCAGTACTTTCTCATTTATATAAATTGTAGATGATGTGTCCAAGCGAGGAGGATATGAGAGAAGCAAGGTGCCAAATAAAGAATGAGAGGTCAAATGTGTAAGTAATAAAAGTATTTCTTCGATTGCATTCGTCAGTTCAAAGCTATGAAGACTTGGTTCCAAAAGTGCAGATACTTTTTGACAAAGTAAGAGCATTTGGTACATTTTTTGGCAGATGGCAAGATAAAGTCCATTTGCTTAACAAGCCACTCCTTCTTTGATGTGGTTAATTATGACCTCTTGGGGTACATACCAACCTTATCAAAATCCATCTGGGCAGTGCTGTCTCTTGTAAAAATGCCTTCTCTTGTTTTACTATTAGTATTGCTTTCATGCCAACAGTGTTCTTGACACTGCGTAATCCCAGGAAAACAGGGTTCCAAACCAGTGATTTGAAACCTACATAACAGACTCAGCAATTGAGACATAAAACTACAGGTGGGAATGTGGGCAAATTTGAAGATTGTAAGTTTCATTTTCATTTTTCTTCATCCTTCCTTTTGCTGTCCATCAATCCATACTTTTTTTTTTTTTTTTTTTTTAAGATGGAGTCTCCCTCTGTCGCCCAGGCTGGAGTGCAGTGGTGCAATCTCGGCTCACTGCAAGCTCTGCCTCCCAGGTTTACACCATTCTCCTGCCTCAGCCTCCTGAGTAGCTGGGACTACAGGTGCCTACCACTTCGCCCGGCTAATTTTTGTATTTTTCTTTTTTTTAGTAGAGATGGGGTTTCACTATATTGGCCAGGCTGGTCTCAAACTCCTGACCTCAGGTGATCCGCCCACCTCAGCCTCCCAAAGTGCTAGGATTACAGGCGTGAGTCACCATGCATGGTCCATACTTTTTTCTCATTCTCTTTTCTGTGTTACAGAATATAATCTGCTGAATGGGGGAAGGTTTTTTTCCCCAAAATGCCAAAGTACATAAAGATAAAGGTGAAAGTTTCCTCTCACCAGTTCCAGTGTTAACAGTGAGGTACGTGTTATTCCAGACATTTTTTCCCATGCATATACTATACTTAACTTTCACTGTTGCTTTTTATTAAAAATCAAAACCATTTCACACAAAATGAGTTTTGTAAAGACTTTTTAGGAAAGAATTTTCTAGTCAGTCTGATAGATTCAGAGGGAAAAGATCTAAAGGATAAGTGTGGGCAAGAAGAAGAGACAAAAATGAAACTAGAAGAAAATAAGAGAAAGTCTTCATCAATAAATTGAGAATTAAAGAAAGACTTCACTATGGCTCAAACACTTAAACAGAGGCAACAAAAATAAAACAGAAAAAAAAAATGTCTATCTTATTCTCAGTGGTATGTATACCCAGGGCATCAGAACATAGCATAGTAGGTGCTTAATAAATACTTGTTTACTAAATGAATACCATACAATCTCACTTCTGTTGCATGACCTAGATCAAATTAGAACCCAGGAAGGCAGAGGTAAGTTTATAATAGTTAACAAGACAAGAAATTAGTTCAAGAAAAGCATTTTGATATTGAGAGACATATTAACATTTGATGTTGGCTTATATATGTTTAAGAGAAAGAATCTAGAGGTAAAATAATAGGAAAAAGCCAAGATAGATAAAATATAGTTACTGACTATAGCAGATATAGAGAGAAAACTTTGAAGTATTTGTTAGAGAATGTAACCAGACAGGGTAAACTGGGGAGCCCAGAGAATGAATCAACATCTGTGGAGTTATAGCATGTGCCAGACTTTTTTTTTTTTTGGAGACAGAGTCTCACTCTTGCTGCCCAGGCTGGAGTGCAATGGCACAATCTCAGCTCACTGCAACCTCCACCTCCTGGGTTCAAGCAATTCTCCTGCCTCAGCCTCCCAAGTAGCTGAGATTACAGGTGTGCGCCACCATGCTTGGCTAAGTTTTTTTGTATTTTTAGTAGAGACAGGGTTTCACCGTGTTGGCCAGGATGGTTTCGAACTCCTGACCTCAAGCTATCAGCCCACCTCAGCCTCCCAAAGTGCTAGGATTACAGGCGTGAGCCACTGCACCCAGCCAGCACGTGCCAGACTCTCAACTGGGTTATTTTATTCATCTGCATAACAAATCTGCAAAGAAGCAATTAACGATCTTCATTTAAAGATATGAAAACCGAGGTTCTGAAAGGTTTAGGGTCTCAAACCTCCTAGATAATAAAGAGCAGAAGCACTTTTCCAAACCAGGCCTTGGTCCTCTAAGCCCAGGCCTCACTCCAATTGACCGAAACTTCCTCCAGAGCAGTATGTTGTGGGAATAAGCTCATCGGAATTGTAAACAGTAGTGTAGGGTCTTGCTATTCAGAGCAAGCTATAGGGACCATTAGCATGGACATCACCTGGAAGCATGATCTTGGGTCCCACTCCAGAATTACTGAGCAACAATCTGTATTTTAATAGATCCCTAGGTGACTGGTATGCATATTAACATTTGATAAGCTCTCATTTGTCTATTTCTTCTTGCAATTAAAGAGAGAGAGAAGCACTCATTAAACATCATTTTCCCTGGAATTTAGCAACACCCATTTGGGAGAATTTCAAGGATTCTCTGAAACTAAAATGCCTGGAAACAGTGAGAAGCTAGTTTCCATTAGGTGCCTTGCCAATTGCATACTAGACAGTCTTTAATCATTGCATCCTTGTTATGTACACATCAAATGGTTCATGTAGTGGAACAGAATAAAACAAGTCAAAAGTCAAGATTAACTGTGATTCAGTGTAGAGAAGGCTGATGCATTTAGCAACATCCACTTAAAATGCAACTCTCTGCCCACGTTCTTTCCTTTCCTTCCTATCCAAAGATATATGACAGCTAACTTTAACTCCACCTCTACTGCTTAGACCTCAGAAACAACCACTCACAGGCTGTGCATGTGTGTGCTGCGGATGAAAAAGCGTACACTTTGGAAACTCTCCCAGAGCTTCTATGCACTACTAGGGTTTAGGTAACTAAGTCTTAGAGAACCTTATTCTGGTGTTGTCCCTCCCACTCTCTCACCCAGAAGATGCAGCTGGCTCTAGACAACTGGAAGTACAGAGCTCTCTGTCATTCAGTACCCAAGGGCCTTGAGAAAGCCATTCGTCCTTTCTGTGCCTCAATTGCCTCACCTGTAAAATGGGCCTTACCTAGTTCACAGGGAGACCAGGAGAATTAATTAGTGTTTGTAAAGCTTTAAAATACCCTAGATGAAAGTGGCTATATAAGTGTAAATGATTATCATTATCATTATTATTATTATTATTACATAAAGTATGGATGACAGATGAAGTATGGGATTATATGTCAACCTCCTAGGGATGGCAGATTTCTGGATAAACAAAAAGTGCTGTAGACTATTATTATCCACCTGCCTTTCCCATGTCTGTTCAGGAAAGCATCATCATGTTCACTAGGCTAATCACACAACAAGAAGTCTTCTTTAGTTCACTAGAGATGAATTCAGATGAAATGGTAATGAATGAAGACTAGAAAATCTCTTAAACTGTTTACCTCCAAGATAAAGCAGAACTTGCTACCCATGTGAATTGTAATCATCTGGTAAACGGGGATGGAGCAGTTTTGAACCCAGCGTACCACTGAACCAAGTTACCAAGTCAGTCCAATTAAAAGTTTGCATTTTCCTTTCAGACATACTGTAAATGAAAGTATAAATAAATGCTGAGAAAATTTAAAATCTCTGCCAGATGATCCCTCTGCACAACAACAAAGTAAAGGAAATCTGTAGGGGATTAAGGCCACTTCTGTTCACCCTGAGTAAAACGGAATCAGTCTCACAGCAGATGTTCTGTCCTTTTTTTTTTTTTTTTTGCTACAACCTGGCCCTAGAGTGTATGTGTGTGAACAGGCTGGAAGTTCCAGGTGCCAGCCAGGCAGATCTGCCACATATAGAAACCAGAAATTCTAGGAAAAATAGCTAAATAAGAGGTACTTAACGTAGGGTCCCAGCACCCTATGGGCATCATGGGTCTGAAAGCTTTCATATGCATGTGAATTTTTATGGGGAGAAGGTTCACAGCTTTCACAGATTTTCAACAGTTTCTGTGACCTCAAAGGATTAAGATCCAAATGTTTTTCTCCCACTTAATTTCACTCTCTGTGGACACACACAATTTCAGTTCTCCTGAAATGCTAATTCACACTGCTTCCTGATATGGGATTGATAACAGCATCTGATAACATGATTTCCCCAACAATTTCTCCACTCTGATATGCTGGCCATTATTAGGCAGAAGTTTAAGTCAACGCGAGCCATAAAAACTGAATCTTGTTCTAATTTTATGTTTAGTTAGGAGCATTTTTGTTGTTCCAAACCTTTCCCCATTTGAAATAACATTTGTGTTTTGTTGTTCACATTTTTTACTACACTTCTAATGCTTACACTGTTCATTTAACTGTCCTTTCACTGGATTAAAATGACCAGACTACTGAAATTTGGTGGAGTGGGAGCTCAGTCTGAGAAAGTATGAATCTTTATTTTATTTCAGATAAGCTTCTGGAAAATGTACATATTTTCCAAAGCAATCAATCAGAATTCACTTGGCAACTAAGCAATCCTACAGGCCCCAGTTCCTTTATGTGATTTATGAGACCTTCTCTTTTCAATAAAGTTGAAAGTACCAGGAGAATAGCTTCTCACCCAGCATTTTTTAACTGCAACTTCCAAGCTAAGCCAAGAATTGGAAAGGCGCACAACGGGATGCAAAAAATCAGAAATGGAACAAATTCTATGTGGAGGCAGAACATCCTCCTTAAATCACTTTCTAGCTCAATGTCTCTGCATTTTTCACTGATGCAAATATTAAATGAAATGTTGCTTTATACTGTAATTCATAAAGGGTCATGCAGCATTGGGTAGTGTGAGTTTTGTGGGGCTTTCTTAATTATACAAACCACCTTGGGGGAGTCAAAAGAACACAGGACTGAGAGGTAGGAGGCTTGAGTCCTAGGTCACCACTTGCCTCTTGAGTGAACTATCACTGCCCTATCTGTAAAATAAGGAGGGTCTACAGATAGATAGCCTCTAGCTCCAAAGCTCTATACCACTGAACTCTACATGAGTACTCTAAAGATTATTTAGAGGCATCCTGTTAAGATTTCTGATCTCCCTGGCTACCACAAACATTAACTGAAAAGCTGTTTTATTCTAGAAGCTGAGCTTGGCACAAGATACTCAGGATAAATAAGACATTATCTCTGCCCTTCAAAAAGCTCCCAATCTTGCTGCATACCATTAATATAATATTATGAGGTTAAGTTAGAAAAATCAGCAAAGTTCCATGGGCAGATAGTGGGAGAGAGCAAGGTAAAGGCATTTGAAATAAAGGAGGCAGGATTGGACACAGTGACTAACGCTTGTAACCCCAGTACTTGGGAGGCCAAGGTAGGAGAATGGTTTGAGCTCAGGAGTTCCAGACAAGTCTGGGCAAGATGGCAAGGACTTGTCTCTACACACACAGACACACACACACACACACACACACACACACACACACACACACAAGCCAGGAGTGGTGATGTGCACCTGTGGTTCCAGCTACTTGGGAGGCTGAGGCAGAAGAATCGCTTGAGCCCCGGAAGTCGAGACTGCCATGAGCCATGTTCAGGCCACTGTACTCCAGCCTAGGTAAAGGAGAGAGACCCTGAAAAAAAGAAAGAAAGAAAGAGAGAGAGAGAGAGAGAAGGAAGGGCGGAAGGAAGGAAGGAAGGAAGGAAGGAAGGAAGGAAGGAAGGAAGGAAGGAAGGAAGGAAGGAAGGAAGGAAGGAAAGAAAGGGAAGGAAGGAAGGAAAGGGAAGGAAGGAAGGAAAGAAAGAAAAGAAGAAACAAAGGAGACAAGGCGTGCAAAAGCATGGAGAAATGAAATGCCTTGTGTGGTCAGGGATGGGAAGAGCAAGCCCAGGATTTGGCCTCCATCTCTAACCTGGTCAATAAACCCAGACAATTTGAAAGGAAACCCAGAGGTCTCCTTCTCTCTCCCTCCAGCTTATCTGTGCCCTGCTTCCTTTACTCGGGACCCATCTTCATCCCTCTAGTTCTAGAGCCACGCAAAAGGCAGTCCCAACCACACAGAGAAGGCCTTAAAGTTCAGTCCTCCTTTATCATTTCTTTACTGCCTGGCTCTGTGTTGTTTGTACCTAATGGGAGAATGGCGGGAAGAAAAACTGGGGTTGCCTTTCACCACTTCTGCTGCAGAGTGAAGAATTACTTCACTTCCATCCTATTTCCTGCTCAGATGTGTTTACTTCTTTGTCATTGTTCTACTCAATTGGCATTTCTGGAAGAGCTCCTTGCTCCTCCCTCTGTACACTCTATTGTTAAATGGCAACCAGATCTCTTCTCCAGAGGTGTAGAGTCAGGAGGTAGAATGTCTGGGCAAAATACATTCCCAGAAGTATTCACATACCTCACTCTTCAGAAACGCTTGTTTATTTTTCTAGCTATGTTTCTGGTATTAACTCACTCTTTCACTCTATCTCCCTTAGGATTAAGAGAACATGACTGCTAGGTAACTAAACCAACAGTACAAAATTCAGGATTCACACTCAGATGTCTGTCTAATGCTTATAGCAAGACACTACAGTAACTCAGTATCAAACTAGCAAGCAATTACGACAATCTACAATTACTATGCTATTAGATAGAGTAACCTTTCCCAATAGTATTTGATCAACTAACAAGTGTTCCTCCCAAAAAAGAACTCTGTAATCAAAAACAATTTGAGGCAGGGCGTGGTGGGGCTCACATGGGTAATCCCAGCACTTTGGGAGGCCTAGGTGGGTGGATCACTTGAAGCCAGGAGTTTGCGACCAGTTTGATGCCAGGCCAACTTGGTGAAACCCTGTCTCTACTAAAAATACAAAAAATTAGCTAGGTGTGGTGGCACATACCTGTAGTCCCCGCTACTTGGGAGGCTGAGACAGGAGAATATCTTGAAACCAGGAGGCAGAGGTTGCAGTGAGCCAAGATCGCACCCCTCCACTCCAGCCTGGGCAAGAGAGTGAGACTCTGTCTCAACAAAAACAAAATAAACTGAAAAATCAAACAATATGAGAAAATCCTGGGTTTAAAAAAGTTAAACAGGTCTCTACTACAGGACTCTGCAGATCCTTTTCAGATACTTTAATTTGCTAATGTAGTCTGTAAGTCAAGAAAGTAATTTGGCGGTAGCCGCGCGGAGTCAGTGCCCTTAGTACCCCGCTGGCACCTACCTTGACTCTCGCTGGCCGCACGAACCCATTTGTGCTTGGTGTCATAGTGCACACGCCTTGCAAGCGATGGCGCCATGAGTCTGACTTCCGGTTCCAGCAGATGAGTTGAATGGATCACAGCAGTTACCATTGCTGCTGGGACAGCTGCAATTGGTTATCTAGCTTACAAAAGAGTTTATGTTCAAGATCATCGAAATAAAGCTATGATAAACCTTCACATCCGGAAAGACAATCCCAAGATAGTACATGCTTTTGACATGGAGGATTTGGGAGATAAAACTGTGTACTGCTGTTGCTGGAGGTCCAAAAAGTTCCCATTCTGTGATGGGTCTCACACAAAACACAAGGAAGAGACTGGAGTCAACGTGAGACCTCTGATCATCAAGAAAAAAGAACTTTAAGTGGAGACTTTTGATGCTGCAAATCAACTTGTCGTGAAATTACCTGATTGTTTAATTAGAATGACCACCACCTCTGTCTAATTCACTTACCCTGGGTTCTAAATGTGGTATATTGCAAACTGCAGGTTTCACATTCATAGATTTGCCTTACTTGTTGAAACATCGTGGTGCACATTTATTGAAACAAAACAAAACAAAACAAAAAAAGAGGAAAAACCAAAAAAAAAAAAAGTAATTCACAAATTTACTATATCCCTTTTTGCCAAAGTACATATGAATCACTCTGAGAAACTGTTGAAAATTCATATTATCAAGCCCCTCAGAAGCAGCCCTGGAGCCTGTACTTTAACACCCCAGGTAGTTCAGATGCAGATGATCTACACACTGAGAAATACTGACATGAAATGTTTCCCTAACTAGGGTTCTTGGAACACACTTTGGGAAATGCAAATGCTGGTGCAAGGAATTAACTCAAGGTCAGTCCCCAAAAGTGCTTGTTTTGTTCCAATACATCACAGTTCTCATTCACGTTAATTTAAATAGCTTGTTTTGTTGTAGTTGCAAGATAACACCTGACTATTGAAAAAAAGGCAAACTAGCAATAGAATTAAGAGAAGGCAACCAGCTATTGACAAGGAAACCCCTAGTAGAGCTAATAATGGCAGTGTCAAGGTTTCTGTTGTTTAGTTTATTTCTAAATATAATCCTCCAAATCAAAACAGACTTTCTCTAACATCTTTTTAAGCCACAGAAAGAAAAGAGTACTTTATTTCAGGGATGGTAAATTTAAACCATCTTAGCACTTGGCAAGTTATGAGGTTTGGCCTCATAAGATTTTTGTGAATGTTGACTATTAACCACCAACACCTCTGAGCTATCAACAGTCAAGTACCAGAAAGCGAACACACCGATGGGATTTTGATTCTTTTGAATCAACAATATGTGAGATGGGTCATAGCTACAGTGAGCCAGGAATAAAATGTTAAATATGTACTTCAGCTGTGTCAAATTGGAGAGTATTCCTAATATCTCAGTAGGACCTACTCCAGACTCATTCACTAATTAAGAAACACCACCTCAGGGTGCACCATGGGGACATCACGCTGGTAAAATGAAATCAATATTTAAAAAGGAGAAAGTACAGTGTTCCTAAAATGCAGAGTAACTATATCTTAACAGGGCTTTCTAGACACAGTGCTGTGGTTGAATATAGATAATAATCATTATCTGAGGATAATTAAAAGTTGGTTTTAAAAAATTATTTTAAAGTGGATCAGCTTAAACTTATTTTAAAAAGAAGGGGGAAATCTTGTAAAATGAGCAAAATTATTAATATCAGTTTATTTCGTCTGTCTTATGGCTTAAATTTTGGCTATAAGACATGTAACATTATACAGGATTGAATGTTTGAGTGAAGACAAATTTTGTGAATTCATTACAGAATATTTTTTATTTGACTTCTTGTCAAAGATAGTAACTACGGGCACTCAAATATTGTCTAAGAAGTTCCCTGTCTTATTTAATTTTGAAACCAGATATTTTTAAGCTACAAGGGAGTCTTAAAGATCATAGAGTCTGTATTATCCAAAGACTTTTATTTATAAGTTATAGAAACCTAATGTGGATTCACCCAGTTTCTCATCCAACTAAAATACCAAATGCTCACATATATTAAGTCTTGTCTTTTTTTTTTTTTTTTTTTTTTAGACAAGGTCTGTCTCGCTCTGTCACTCAGGCTGGAGTGCAATGGAACGATCTTGACTCACTGTGGCTTCCACCTCCTGGGCTCAAGTGATCCTCCCACCTCAGCCTCCTGAGTAGCTAGGACTTCAGGTGCATGCCACCACACATGGCTAAATTTTTATTTTAATAATTAATTAATTTATTTATTTATTTATTTTGAGACAGAGTCTGCTCTGTCACCCAGGCTGGAGTGCAGCAGTGCAATCTCGGCTCACTGCAACTTCCGCCTCCCGGGTTCAAGTGATTCTCCTGCGTCAGCCTCCAGAGTAGCTGAGATCACAGGCATGCGCCACCACACCCAGCTAAATTTTCTTTTTTTTTTGTATTTTTAATAGAGACAGGGTTCCACCATGTTGGCCAGGCTGGTCTCAAACTGCTGACTGCAGGTGATCCGCCCACCTCAGCCTCCCAGCGTGTTGGGATTACAGGCATAAGCCATTGCACCTGACCTAAATCTTTAATTTTTTGTAGAGACAGGATCTTGCTATGTTGTCCAGGCTGGTCTCAAACTCCAGAGCTCAAGCAATCCTCCTGTCTCAGCCTCCCAAAATGTTGAGAGTACAGGAATGAACCACCATACCAAGCTTGCCTCTATTTTCATTTGTCAATTATACCTCAATAAAGCCAAAGGAAAAATAAGAATCCCATCACTCTGTAGCCCTCAGCTCTACTTTTCTTTTCGCTAGCATAGTTCTTGGGCAAGCCCTCCCCAAATGATCAAAACGGCCCTCCTGCTACTCCAGAACTATATTTTACCAGCATAGCAACAAAGTAAAAAGCAAAAGCCCCTTTCCCATAAGTTCAAGCCAGTGATGTGAAGGTAAATGTTTAACTTTCCAGAAAGAAAAAAAAAAAATCTGGTTTATAACATTTGCCAATTTCCATGGTATAAATACTCCCACCCTGGCCAATTTCAACCTACCAACTTGATATCACTAAACATGGAGTTGGGAAGAGATGTGCAGTAGTCCATTCTGTAGTATTTTCACCATATAGAGTCAAAACACATAAATAACTCAAGATGATAGGTAATATAAGATATAGTAAAAGATACTTATAGTAAAGTATAAGATATAGATAAGGCAGCTGTGAGTTTGAAGTATCCACCTACCTTTGTTTTAATATACTTTAATTGTAAGTTTATATAATCCAATTGTCAATAATGGCTGTGTTTAACAACTGATTGGCAAAACTTCTAGAAATTTAATAAATGGCTCTTGTGTACCAATATGAGCCAGCACACCACCAGCCCCGCAGAAATCCAGGAGGACAGCTCACAGGAGCCTGATCTGGGTCACACGGCTGTTTTTAGATTCATCTCTGAGTCCAAGAGGCTGTGGTGCTCTGACTGGCCCATGCTGGCCATGTGTCTGGGATAGACTTAGGCTGTAGACACATTGACTGATGATGGGAGAGAGTGGCTCCACAACAGAAAACAACAGGGGGAAGAAGCTGGGCAGGCAAAATAGCATATGTCCATTTTAACGGTGGAAACACCTCACACAGAGGTAAGTGGGACAAGCACAAACTTCACTGTCCACTTTGAGAGTAAAAGAAAATGCTATTAATTATTATGCTTGTGCCACAGACATAGAGCAAGATATATGGTCACACTATGAAGAAAGAATACTAGTCCCAGGTAGAATAACTGGCTGGCAGAGCCACACACGTCAAATGAGCAGCACAGCCAGGGCTAGGGACCAGATTTTCAGATTACCAGTTCAGTACACTACATAGACCTCAATTGTAATGGTGTTCCATTTTTCTTTCTTTGGGATGGTTTTCAAATAGAAAATCCCCCTAAATGAAGGAAGAGAATATTGTTAGTGGTTGTGATCAGAACTCTTCTTTTTTAAATTATGCATTGTGCTTTTTTAGATTATGTATTATGTATCATGCGTTTAGTGGTTTTTTGGTTTTCACTTGATTGTTTTAGAGACTGGGCCTTGCTATGTTGTCCAGGCTAGAGTGCAGTGGCTGTTCATAGGCATGGTCATAGAGCACTGTGGTCTGCAGTTCCTGGGCTCAAGTGGTCTTCCTGCTTCAGCCTCTCAAGTAGCTAGAAATACAGGTACCATGCCACTGCACCTGGTTTGCATTTAATAGTTTCTTACCCAATGTTTTAACTCACCATATATTACTTATGGAATACAGAATTTTGAGGACAATTTGACAAAACTAACAGAAGCCTTCGAATTCCATATACACTTTGACCTAACAATTTAACTTCTGTGAACTAGTTTAAGAAAATAATCACAGATGTATTCAAATATTTTACTTTAAGGATGTTCACTGTAAATTATTAATAAGAGTAAAAAAACTGGAAATAATTTAAATGGTCAATAGACAAATGGTTAGATAAATCATAATATGTCAGTCTACTAAAGAGCCATAAAAATGATGTAGACAAAGAAAAAAGAAATTAAGTCCACAACATATGATCCTATTTTTTACAGGGGCAAAACATGTCTGAAAGGATAGGCCATACCAAAATATTAACAGTGACAATGTCTACATTGAACAAAAGTTGCTTTTGTATTTTTAAAGATTATTGCTTTTGTATCTTTTTAAAGATTATAAAATACCCAAGCCACTCAACTATTTTTTTTAACCATGCTCTGTTCATTGTAATATGTTGGCTTTCTCACTGCATTCGCCCTGGTTTAAAATAATTTCTAAACTATTTACTGGAGGTGAGTTTACCTTGTGGCAAAAATAAAAGCGAAGGAGACAGTGTTAAAAATACATCTAAAGAAAAATCCATATGTAAGTATTCAGGATAAGAAGGCTGAATTCCCTGGCCTACAACTCTACCATTTTCAACTCTGTGTGCTGACTTTTTTACTAAGTTTGCTTAAAACTGCAAACTTTGGGAAACCGTTGTAAAACAACAGAAATAGATGTCAGCTCAGGTTATTTCCAAGAATCTCCCCTGCTTTCTCATGTAAAGGATGAATTCAGAGAGCCATGGGCTTTTAAGAATCCAGCAAAGTCTCACTGAGATTTGACAGAGCCTCCAAATAGTTTATAGAAGAGTCAAAGGGCCTAATTTTTAAATTCATATGATCAGAGGAAATTGAAGGATAAAATTAAGTAAAGAATATGAAACAGAGAGGGGAACATTACAGTAAATGTTTTTCTTTAAAGTCATTTAAAGAGAAGTTTATGAATGTAAAGGTTTAAAAACATTTCTTTCGCAAGTCACAATGACTTTTTAAGCTATCCAAACTCATCTAACTGAAGACAAAATATTGTCCAAGCAACACACATGTCCAGGAGGCCCTGAAGGTAGAAATCCACTTCCCCAGAAACATATTTATTTAACTCTTATAGCAACAGAAGGAGTGAAAGAAGAAACAAGGAAGCTTCAAGGCTCAGATTTTTAAGTTACAGCTATTGCATCAGAAAGAGGACTATACTTAGAAACTGAAAATATGGGATTGGGTCTTGGCTCTGCAAATTACCAGCTGTAACATATATATATATATATATATATGTTGTAGACACAGGGTCTCTCTGTGTTGACCAAGCTGATCTCAAACTCCTGGCCTCAAGCCATCCTCCCACCTCAGCCTCTCAAATTGCCGGGATTGCAGGTGTAAGCCCATTCTGCCCGGTCTTCAGCTCTATTACCTGGGAAAGATCATTTAACCAGTCTAAATCTCAGTATTTTGGTCTTAAAAATGCTAACAACTATACAGTTGTTATGAGCACAATGGCTGGTATATATCGTATTCTCAATAAATATTTGTTAAATGAGTTAATGATGTTTGTGAAATTACTTTGCAAGCTCTGCAGATAATCGTACACTCATGCACTTAACACCACTTGACCCAATAACATATATTACTTATTTATTTTGTGTGTATTCTACCTTCCCCAACTAAATGCAAGCTCCATGAGGGAAGGATTTTTTGTCTTTTCTGTTTAAGGACATATCTCCAGAAACTAGAACAGCTCCTTGCACATACTAGGCACTTAATAAATATTTGTTAAATAATGTTTTGTGTAAGTGCTTGTCACAAGCTAAGCCCTTAATCAATGATATCCAATATTATTATTCACCTGTAAAGCATTGTACGAATATTAAGAATTAAGCATTCCAGGCCAGACACGGTGGCTCACGCCTGTAATCCCAGCACTTTGGAAGGCCGAGTCGGGCAAATTACCTGAGGTCAGGAGTTCAAGACCAGCCTGGCCAACATGGCAAAACCCCACCTCTACTAAAAATACAAAAATCAGCCGCGCACCTGTAGTCCCAACTACTCAGGAGGCTGAGGCAGGAGAATCGCTTGTACCTGGGAGACAGGGGTTGCAGTGAGCCGAGGTCACACCATGGCAATCCAGCCTGGGTGACAGAGCAAGACTCTGTCTCAAAAAAAAAAAAAAAAAATTGTGTATTCCCAAACATCCTGAATCATCCTCTTCTACCCTACTTCATTTTAGCTTTAATATCATGCTAATCCTTCCTCACTAACTATATTACCAAGAACAATTTCTGAGAGCCTCCTGAAGTTAACCCATACGTATTTATCTCCTAAGATCCTTTCCCATAAATCAGTCCTTCGTGCCATTAATCACTTATGTTTCTGAATTGTTTTCACCTTCTAGAATTTAAAACAAAGGCCTTAGGGCAGAGATACAGAAATGGCAGTGAGAAGGATTATGTTTCAGGCTCCCTCTTCTCGTAGAATCTTGATAAGACTAAGGCATCTACAACAGAAAGAACTTTTTGGCTCTGAGTAACAAATGCTCCAGCACAGTGAACGCAATCTTCTCTTAACAGGAATTCTGTCCCAGTTTCTGTAGGATCTGTTTGAACTGCATAGGTACACATGTTGGAATGAGAAAGCTAGAGAAGAATTTAAATAGACCAACTTCACTTTCATCAAGGAAGTTGATTCCCCTTTTCCCTGAGTGTAAGCTCCTATAGGGTAGGGATCTTTCTCCACCTGGTTCACAGCTCTATTCCAGCAGCTAGCACAGAGCCTGTAACACACTGTCCTTCAATAAATAGTTGTGAAAAGAAACATTTGCGGAGTGAATTTGCTCTCTGATTAGATTTTGGAACGCAAAGAAGCTGCTCCTGGACAGTGGACAGACAGGTCTATGAGAAGGCCTGGAATCCAAGAGACAGTCATTATCTTAACAGAGTAGGATGGAGACGTAGTAAATGGGTGCACGGAAAGGGGAACGTTGGTTTGTTACTAAAGAGAAGAAAATATATCTGACAGGTTAATCATTCCTTAGAAAGAGCTGCCTGATGATGGTAGAGCCACATCTTTTTAGAGAGGCTGTATCTCCTAACCCAAGGCAAACATACATTCAAACGTAAGTCAGCCAATAAGAAGAATGTTGGTTTCTATGTTTTGAAAAACAGCTCCTAAAAATGTCAACCTCTCTTAACATAATTTGTTCTTTGTCACCTAGAATAACTACAGCTGAGAGGGAGGAAAAAAAAAGGCTAAAATCAAGTTTCCTCACTTGGTGCCTCAAAGCAGCTTCAATTTGACCTATTTTGGAAGGATTCATCAGAAAACACATTTTTGTTTCCCTCTCAGACAAGTACAGTTGTCTCAATGCATCTTTCGTGTGCATTGTAACTTTGACAGATCATTGAATAGGAGTTGGGAAACTCCGCTTACCAAAGAGACAAGGTACTTTTTAAAACACCTCATAGTTACTTAAAAAGCTTCTCTCATCTCAGAAGTTGCGACTTCCTGCGTTTCTCTCATTGTTGACACCTGGAGATGGTAATTAAAGTTAGTTCTGCTCCCTGCAGCAGAACTAAAAAAACTCTTAAAAAACAATGTAACTTTCAGACTTCTGAGTGTAAAAAGAATATAAAGTTGCATTTCCTTTCAAAAGCAGTGCAACAGGCTCCTAATACAGACTCCATAGAGATTTCCTATAAAGCAAGCAGCTGTGAAAAGGCCTAGCATTTACTGCCATGTGACAGTGATGCAAATTAAAATGAAGCTCTAGACTGGGCACGGTGGCTCACACCTGTAATCCCACCACTTTGGGAAGCTGAGCTGGGCAGATGACTTGAGGTTGGGAGTTCGAGAGCAGCCTGGCCAATATGGTGAAACCCATCTCTACTAAAAATACAAAAAGTAGCTGGGCATGGTGGCAGGCACCTGTAATCCCAGCTACTTGGGAGACTGAGGCGGGAGAATCGCTTGAACCTGGGAGGCAGAGATTGCAGTGAGCTGAGATCGTACCACTGCACTCCAGCCTGGGTGCGACAGAGCGAGACTCTGTCTCAAAAAAAAAAAAAGAAGCTATAAATGATACCCCTTGTTAACGTGCTGCAATTCCTTATCAACACTGTGGAAACTGAAATGTTTCCTTTATCCTTAACTTCCTTGAAACCACGACCCAAATCCCCTTAATACATAAGCAGGAATGGGCAGGATTTCTACAGGGGAAAAAAAAAAAAAAAGGAATTCAGCTTTGGAGTGCATGATATATAGTAAATACCAGGTACATTTTTGCTTTATCTAGACAACCCTGGGACACTGCCCTTGGCCCCCTGCTCCGCAATGCTGTTCACTTGCCTTGCAGCTAACAGAACCCTCTAGTTTCCTGACAGGCAATCTACCCAGACCAGGCTTCGGGACGTTAAGGCACTAGGTGCTAAGATCTAAGCTTCTCCCAACTAAATGAACTGTTCATTTAAAATTTAACATCTTCCCATGCATAGTTTGTACTTCACATAGCGAATCCTCACCATAACATTGTGAAGTTTGAATTATTAACTCCTTATTCTACATGAGAAACAGGAGTAGAGAAGTTATGACTTGATGGCACAGATAAACAATGGCCAAATTGAGACTTTTTGAAAAAATGATTTCTGTTTACAGTGTCAAAGCTCCTTTCACTATACCCTAGTTGTCCCTGAGAAAATCTTTATATAAACCCACAGGTCAGAATATCTAGCAGATGAACTGGCTAAATCCAAATACAGAAATAACCTGTTATAGCGAATTCTTGCTCCTTTGTTTTTCCACATCATTTTTCATGTCATCACCTACCCTTGTTCCCAGTCGTTGCAAAGTCCTGAGTAAAAGTGGGGTAGAAGAGTAGAAGATTAACTTTGGAATTGTTTTAGCGTTTTTGTGTTTTATATTAAACATCATTTAAGTAAGGCTAATTTTTTTAACTTCTTTAAAGAATTCCCTCCATCCCTTTTTATTTAAATGTAAATTGCAAAATAAAATCACTAACTCGATTGATTATTCCTCAGATACCTGTGGGCCATGAAATCAATTATTCATCATTCTGTGAGAGTGGCCCACCAAAAGAATAAAGTAAAACAAAATTAAATACCATTGGGTTTCATACCAATTATTCCCTTTTGAATTACAATCCTTGCAATTAAATCACACCAAAATGAAACAATGAATGGACTAATTGCAGGTCTAAGTTAACAATGCACAAGGTTTGTAACCTGCAGAGTCCTTGTCACAGGCAATGACAGCTACCATTGTCATGTTTTTTCCGTGTTTTTTTTGTTTGTTTGTTTGTTTTTTGAGACGGAGTCTCGCTCTGTCGCCCAGGCTGGAGTGCAGTGGCGGGATCTCAGCTCACTGCAAGCTTCGCCTCCCGGGTTTACTGCCATTCTCCTGCCTCAGCCTCCCGAGTAGCTGGCGCTACAGGCGCCCGCCACCACGCCCGGCTAGTTTTTTATATTTTTTAGTGGAGACGGGGTTTCACCATGTTAGCCAGGATGGTCTCGATCTCCTGACCTCGTGATCCGCCCGTCTCGGCCTCCCAAAGTGCTGAGATTACAGGCTTGAGCCACCGCGCCCGGCCCTTTTTCGTTTTTTGTTTTTGTTTTTGTTTTTGTTTTCTGTAGCCATGACTCTCATCAAAACACAAGGATATTTCAGTAATTGCTGACTTTTTTTCCTCAAAGGTCATGTGTAATTAGTTCAGATGGAATAATTAACTTTGGATAGACTATTTAACTGTTAGAAGTTTCTAGGAGAGCACTTTTAACTTATAACACAATTTTGGAGGAAAACTTCTATGCTTTATGGTGTGAGATTTTTTTGGCTCAGTTTTTCAAGACCCACGTCTGCGTTTTGTTGCATGTTGGAAAGCTTCCTGTCCTTTGGAGAGTAGGGCTTTGATTTGGAATGTGTAGCTGGCTTCAGAGAGCCACGATCTGCCCCAGCTGTTGGAGAAGCTGAAGATAAAGGGAATCAACAAGCAGCCAATCATCCAAGCCAGCCACCTGCTCGCCATGGATACTGGTGTCCCCACAACTTATTTACGTAGCCTCCGTCCTCCTAACGCTCCTTCACAAGATGGCAGAGACCGAAGCAGGTGACGCCCCAACTGAGAACCCTGCTCCTGCCACTGAGCAGAGCAGTGCTGAGTTACACCAGGCACCTTCACCATCAGCAAGGCAACCTAAAGAATTAATGACCACTCAAAAACAACAAAGAAAAAAGCAGACCTTGATCATACCAGCATCAAAGAAACATCCGAGGAAGAAAGTGGAAGACTAACCAAGATTTGGACATTTGAATGTTTACTATTATTCTTTAAAAAAATAACAACTGCAAAAGGAAAATGACAGCAAATTTTTCCAGTGAGCTGAGACACTGGGAATGCCTGCACAGAAGACAAGACAGCGACCTCCCCAGTTTTCAGCAACCTTAGGGTTTTTTTCCCCCCTGTTTTTTGCTGTTTTGGTTATGTAAGTTGAAAGAAGAAATATGTTAATTCAAAGAAGAAAATATTAATACCACCTCAGGAGAACCCCAACCAAACAAATTTGAAATATATAGCAAAGGCTTTATTTTATTTTATTTTTATGTGCTCATTTTGTATGCTGGTGCTAAACTTCCAAGTGTTCTGATTTAAAAAGAAATTTTATACCCTTCTTATTTATTTCTGGGATGTGGGGAGAAAACATTTGTACTGTCTTACGTGACTTTCTTTGAAAATGCGCAGTAAGGCCGGGCGCGGTGGCTCACGCCTGTAATCCCAGCACTTCGAGAAGTGGAGGCTAGTGGATCACCTGAGGTCAGGAGTTCGAGAACAGCCTGGCCAACATGGTGAAACCCGAAACCCTGTCTCTACTAAAAAATTACCTGGACATGGTGGTGCACGTCTGTAATCCCAGCTACTCTGGAGGCTGATACTCTGGAGGTTGAGGCAGGAGAATCGGTTGAACCTGGGAGGCAGAGGTTGCAGTGAGCCGAGATCACGCCACTGAATTCCAGCCTGGACAACAGAGTGAGACTCTGTCTCATAAAAGAAAGAAAGAAATAAAGAAAATGTGCAGTAAGAAGTTCCTTAGAAATAAAATATTTACCCTTCAGAGGAAAAAGAAAAGCATTTTACATATATTTACATATATTAAGCTATTTGTACCTGAAAGCAGTCATGTAAGGTAGTGCTAAAGTATGCTCCTGGGTGACAGGCAAAATGGATTCCCCATGGCTAAGGTGCTCAGAATTAAAACAGTACCAGGTGGTCATAGCTGGGTGAAGGAGCTGTCACATACTCTGTGTTATCAGAAAGACGTTATAAAATGTCACAGGATCTCCCTTTCTGAAATCAAGCTAAACAAGTTCCAATTGTCATTGTCAGAATAAACTGTGGCTAGAAAAACCACCACTACCCCAGCCCCACTTCCAACCATTTGAAAGAAACATCTGACAGAGACGTCTGGTTTTAGACTTGGAAACCAACCAATCGAAGCTCACCAGTCCCAGCCAATCGGAGTCTCAGCTGTAACAACCAATCAGAACTAAGAAAGTGTCAGTCTTTCATTTGCATAAACAGACTTGATTGGGAAACTTGGCAGGAACTGATTGGATTTTTTGTTTTTTGGTTTCTGGTTTTCGTGGGTTTTTTTAGGTGGAGTCTCGTCCTGTTGTTGGCCAGGGTGGAGTGCAATGGGTGATCTCGGCTCACTGCAACCTCCGACTCCTGGGTTCAAGCAATTCTCCTGTCTCAGCCTCTCAAGTAGCTGGGATTACAGGCGCGTGCCATCATACCCGACTCATTTTTTTTAAAAATCTTTAATAGAGACGGGGTTTCACCATGTTGGCCAGGCTGGTCTCGAACTCCTGACTTCACAATCCGCCCACCTCAGCCTCCTAACGTGCTGGGATTATAGGCGTGAGCTGCCGCGCCCAGCTGTGGTTTTTGTTTTTTTGAGAGATGTGTCTTGCCCTGTTGTCCAGGCTGGAGTGCAGTGGCACAATCGTAGCTCACTCTAGCCTCGAATTCCTTTGCTCAAGTAATCATCCTGCCTCAGCTCTTTGAGAAGGAGGAGGAGGAGGAAGAGGAGGAGAAGGAGGAGGAGAAGGAGGAGGAGGAGGAACGCAAAGAGATTTTAGGTTACTCAACTGACTGTATAGAGAAATCAAGCCCAAGCTCTGAGGCTCAAGGGTCCTGGTTCTTAATGCCTTTTGTGCCTACTCCAGCATAGAACAAGAAAAACCCCTGGGAGTTTCATGCTCAGGAAATGCTGAGAGGACCACAGAGGCCTAGGTTCTGAACGGACTGTGCCAGAGTTTTGGGTGCAGAGTCTTGGGGACTGGAGGCAGTGGTTATCAGCAGTGGTAACCAATAGATGGGGCAGATTCAAGTGCATAAGAAAAGCTAGTGTCAAGACGTTGCATTAACTTCAATAGATGCAAGAAAGGCTAAGGCGAATACATAGGATGGGGCAGGACAAGACAGTTCACCAGGACGGGATGCTCACTCTGCTGCAACTGAATACCATGCTGCAAAGGTGCCATAGGAGGATGCCCTTGAGAATGGTAAGGAGGAACCACTAAGACAAGACATCATTTCAAGTAGAAGAAACTCCTATACCCTTAATCAGTAAAATCAAGTGTTTCCTTCCTTAAGGAAGCATGGAAGCTGGAGACCTAGATCACTAGTTCATGTGGTAAAAAAAATAAATTTGCAGGCTTATGTCTGCCCAAGGTTTTCCACTCTCTGTTCTCTCTTTCTGGAATGTTCTACCCAGGTAT
Organism: Mandrillus leucophaeus; assembly: GCF_000951045.1. NCBI lineage: Eukaryota > Metazoa > Chordata > Mammalia > Primates > Cercopithecidae > Mandrillus > Mandrillus leucophaeus. The sequence goes on from NW_012106253.1 coordinate 883,327, forward strand.
TTATAGTCTTTCCCTGGCTTCATTTGGATGTCTGTTCAAATGCCACTGCTCAGAGAGATCCCCACTGCTTCCATGCCCTTTCTCTGCTACAATATACAAATCATTCCCTGTAATCACTTTGTAATCTATCCCTCAACTAGAATGTATGCTCTGTGAGGATAAGGACTTGTCTCCTTTACTGCTTTATCCTTAATGCTTAAAACTGTGGTGAATGCACAGTAAATGCTTAGCAAATATCTGAATAATGTATTCATGTCAACCACACTGCACTCACATTTAGAATGATAGTGCTAGAAGGGAACATAGAATTCAATCTGGTGGCTCCAAAATGATTTTTTTTTCTTTTAATCGGCAGTGAATATTATTTAAAGACTGTGGTAAAAGCAGAAAAAGTCCTAACAGGTCTGCTTGTGCCCTGGAAGTAGGGGATAGGGCACTTTCTAGGAAAAGTTTTAGAAAACTGTTTAGAGACCACTTATCTAGACTAACTGCTTCATTTTTCAATTGAGGATATTGAAACCCAGAGAGGTTAGGTAATTTGCTGAAAGTCACTAAGTCCAAAGTTAGTTAATTTTCATGAGCTTCAGTCTAAATGAACACCATATTTGCGAGTTACTTCTTTTGCACCAGGCAGAGTAAAGATTCTGGTTCCAGAAGTAAGACCATTGTTTAGATTTCATGTGATGTAAACTACCCTGCCTGCAGACTCCAAGGGTCATGAAATTTCTTGAATATTACAAATCCAGGCTCCAGGTGAAGAACGCCATTTCTTAGTTTTCTGATCTAACAACTAAAATTTGGCAAACCAGCTAATGGTATGATGTGAGTTTACCTTCTGAAGGAAATCAAAATATTTTTCCCCAAAATATATTTCTTTGACATACTTTGGAATGGCGATCAGAGAGCCAGCAAAATGAGGTAACAGCCTCCAAACCTGTCTTTTGCTAGCCAGAAGATGGATACTTTAAATTGTAACTGCCCAGTAGATTCACCTTGCCGGCTACCTAGACAGAGCTGATTTATCAAGACAAGGGAATTGCAATGGAGAAAGAGTAATTCACGCAGAGCTGGCTGTGCAGAAAACCAGAGTCTTATTATTACTCAAATCTGTCTCCCCGAGCATTCAGGGATCAAAGTTTTTTTTTTTTTTTTTTTTTTTTGAGACGGAGTCTTGCTCTGCCGCCCAGGCTGGAGTGCAGTGGAGGGATCTCCGCTAACTGCAAGCTCTGCCTCCCAGGTTCATGCCATTCTCCCGCCTCAGCCTCCTGAGTAGCTGGGACTACAGGCGCCGGCCACCATGCCCAGGTAATTTTTTGTATATTTAGTACAGACGGGGTTTCACCGCGTTAGCCAGGATGGTCTCGATCTCCTGACCTTGTGATCCGCCCGCCTCAGCCTCCCAAAGTGCTGGGATTACAGGCGTGAGCCACAGGGATCAAAGTTTTTAAAGATAATTTGGTGGGTTGGGACTTGGGAAGTGGGGAGTGCTGATTGGTCAGGTCGAAGATGGAATCATAGGGGTCACAGTGAGTTTTTCTCGCTGTCTTCTGTTCCTGGGTGGGCTGGCAGAACTGGTTGGGCCAGATTACCAGTATGTGTGGTACCAGCTGATCCATCCAGGGCAGGGGCTGCAGAATCTCTCCAGCACTGATCTTAGGTTTCACAATAGTGATGTTATCCCAGAAGCAATTTAGGGCGGTTCAGACTCTTGGAGCCAGAGGCTGCATGACTCCTAAACTGTAATTTCTAATCTTGTAGCTAATTTGTTAGTCTTGCAAAGGCAGACTGGCCCCCAGACAAGAAGGGGGTCTTTTCGGGAAAGGGCTGTTATCAATTTTGTTTCAGAGTCAAATCATGAACTGAATTCCTTCCCAAAGTTAATTTGGCCTACGCACAGGAATGAACAAGGACAGCTTAAAGGTTAGAAGCAAGATGGAATCGGTTAGGTCTGATTTCTTTCACTGTCATTAATTTCCTCAGCTATAATTGTGCAAAGGCGGTCAAATGTTGCATCTATAGATAATCCGTGTTGATGAAGCCAGGCCTTCCCTTGTCCACATCCAGCAAAGATTAAATGAGAGTCTGACATCTCGAAAGGCCTAAGAAAACAGTTACTACTTCATCTATCTGAGGGCTGCTACCGGTGAAGTGTCATTTACATAATAAGACCCCTTTGCTAGCCAAGTCTCTCCTCTTCCTCCCATAACCTGTCTTGCAGCTAACACCTGACTTGCATGGGCAAAAACAGCATATGGTTTTTGGCCATGCACCAAGCCTCCATTCTCTCTATAACCTCAAGATGGTATACAAGCTTCTGCAACACACTAGGGGGTTGGATCTTCATTCTGAAGTCTCCCCATCTACAGCATACACATTAATAAATTAGCATGCCTTTCTCCAGTTAGCCTACCTTTTGTGAGTTTTTTTTTTTTTTTTTTTTTTCCCCGCAAACCTATCCCTTTACTCCTAGAGTTTGGCTTAGTTGGTAGGGTCAAAGTTCCACTCTTCTGGAAGCTACATATAAGAGAATTCATATTGTTTGATCTCTTTCCTCCCAGAAACAATGCTTTCCTTTGACTTTGTCTGTCATAAAGAGGGGCACTGGTGGAGGTTCCCTCTGTTCTTGTTCCATGTCCCTGAGTGTTTGACTTGTGACCAAATGGAAGCACTCTCTCTTGGTCTCAGGCATCCAGGGAACATGATTTTCAGACCATGTTAGGTGGTCAGTCTGAAGATGACCTGGAACCCAAGATTTTCATTCTGAAGATATGATGTTTTTGGGATAGTTTGTCTTAAGATGTTCCAACCCTACAGGGCTTATGTCATCTCAATTCTTGTTGCCTGGTTGGTGCCAGAAAAGTCCAATTCCAGGAAGGCACACGGGGTGTCTCAGATTAACAGGTCTGTGACTGGTGTCCCCCTACAAATTTGTGGATTACTGGAGGCAAACACCGTCCTTAAACATCTGTCACAACAAATGCCTTTTGCTGTCTTAGCCTAATCCTGGTGTCAGAGGCATATGAACCAGAGCAACTCCATCTTGAATAGGGGCTAGGTAAAATAAAGCTAAGACATGCTGGGCTGCATTCCCAGATGGCTAGGCATTCTAAGTCACAGGATGAGATAGGAGGTCAACACAAAATATACAAGATCATGAAGACTTTGTGGATAAAAAAGGTTGCAGTAAAGAAGCCAGCCCACCAAAACCAAGATGGCAACAAGAGTGTCCTCTGGCTGTCCTCACTGGTTGCCTCACTCCCACCAGCGTCATGACAGTTTACAAATGACATGGCAATGTCAGAAATTTACCCTATATGGTCTAAAAATAGGAGGCATGAATAATCCTCCCCTTGTTTAGCATATAATCAAGAAATGACCACAAAAATGGGCAACCAGCAGTCGAGGCTGCTCTGTGTGTGGAATAGCCTTTTTTTTTTTTTTTTTTGGAGACAGAGTCTCACTCTGTCACCCAGGCTGGAGTGCAGTGGCATGACCTCAGCTCACTACAACCTCTGCCTCCCAGGTTCAAACTATTCTCCTGTCTCAGCCTCCCTAATAGCTGGGACTACAAGCATATGCCACCACGCCCAGCTAATTTTTGTATTTTTATTAGAGATGGGGTTTCACCATATTGGCCAGGCTGGTCTCGAACTCCTGGCCTTGTGATCCACCCGCCTCAGCCTCCCAAAGTGCAGGAATTACAGGCGTGAGCCACTGTGCCTGGCTGGAATAGCTATTCTTTTATTCCTTTACTAATAATCTTCCTTTCACTTTACTCCATGGACTCACCCTGAATTCTTTCTTGGGTGAGATCCAAGGACTGCCTCTTGGGGTCTGGATCCAGACCCCTTTCTGGTAACACTGGAAGTAGTTTTTTTTGTTTTGTTTTTTTTTTTGGCGGGGTAGGAGGGTCTTTGGGATTGCTTCTTCTATGCCCTCTCCAGGAAGCACCTTTTTTTCTAAACTTGGAAAATTATATCCTGGGCTTTCCATTAAAAGGCAATTGGATCGAGTTGCTATTGGAATAAATACACCATTGGAAATTTAATTGTCACTGGCCAGAAGATGGATACTTTAAATTAGACTCCTAAATTTAAAAAGAAAAAAAAAAAAACAGAGATCTCTTATTCTAAATAATTGATGGGAAAATCAAATTAAAAGAAAGACACATAATAGTGTCATGGCTAGCCTTAGAAATTCTTGTGACCAAATTAAATAGTAAAACGCTGACCTAAAACAAAGTTAAAATCCTTTGTAAGCTCTAACTGCCTGCTTTGGATCCCTGCAGGATTAACAATGAGGGCTGCTTCACCTTGTAATACAAAAGTTAAAAGGTTCCTAAAAAGCAGGAAACTATTGACTACCACACAGCTTGGATTAGATTTCCAATAAGGGAACCTGTCCTTTTTGGTTTGTTTGTGTGACTTTTGACTTTTTGGGATGCCCATTCACCTATTTGGAATCACCTCATGCATCCTTGGTTAAGTCATATTCTTGGTTCACTTGGGAGAGTGTCTTTGGTAAAAATAATAATCATCATCATAATAAAATAAAAATTCAAAAGCCTGAAATATCGGCTGTTTTTCCCAGCTAAAATCTGAGAATAAGGCCGGGCACAGTGCCTCATGCCTGTAATCCCAGCACTTCGGGAGGCCAAGGTGGGTGGATCGCCTGAGGTCAGGAGTACGAGACTAGCCTAGCCAAAATGGTGAAACTCCGTCTCTATTAAAAATACAAAACTTAGCTGAGCATGGTGGTGCATGCCTGTAATCCCAGTTACTTGGCAGGCTGAGGGAGGAGAACTGCTTGAACCCAGGAGAATTGCTTGAGCCGAGATCACGCCACTGCCCTCCAGCCTGGGCGACAGAGCGAGACTCCATCTCAAAATAAATAAATAAATAAATAAATAAATAAATAATCTAATAATAAGAGATTTTAAGGTAATTTTTTAAAGGCTGTATGGTTAACAGTTGACTTAATTAAAAGCTAATATTCAAACTATTTATAGGCATAGGTATATTTTAAAGGATTTTTGGTGTATTTTAAAGGACTTTTGACTTTTTCCCGTTTGTATCCTGTTTTTAAAATTTTTTTCTCAATTGCCTGAAATTTTTTTTAAGTGTGTTCCTGGTCCCTCTGTTCACTTCCTTTCTTAAGAATTATTTTCCCATTTACTTATACTGCTCCCTGCTCTTTCTCTCCCTTTGCCATCTTCGGTACCACATGAAAAGATCTATGGGGACATCTAATGACTCAGATCCCTTACGGAACACAGAAAAAGGCATCACTCACCCCATTTTAGGGTTCTCCTGTCTTCCTGTAGAGTCTAAAGAGTTCTGGACAGATTCCTCTCAGCTCTAAAACTCTGCGCTCTTTTGTATTGTATTACCTGATCTCTTGGGCTTTTGGGAGTAGCAGAGATTACTTTTTACTGAGAGAACACTTGCCCTTTGTGTCTATGATGACTGCAAGTCCCTGGCAAGAGCTACAGTTTTAGAGGTGACTGACAGCAGTCATTTACAATAAATGATTATTATGACAGGGGGCTACTTATATTTTTTTTCATGTTTCAATATGAAAGGCACATTCTAAACATTTAGAGAAATGTCTCTGTAGCACAGTGCACTGGTGACAGCATTGCATGGCCCTGCCCATGGTGTTTTACTCTTTTGGAGGACCCAGGATTCAGTGCAAGGGTGAGATCATTGGTTTTTAAAGGGTTAAATGTTCTGTCTTCCAACTACACCTGCTTTTCACGTATTTAAAATATCAGGCCCTAAAAATTGCAAATGCATTGTTGGCCCTGTTCCTTAATGGGCTCTGCCATGAGCTCAGTGGTCTAGTTTGAAAACGGAACTAAATTAACAGCTATCTACTGAAATGAAATTGTTCTCTTTAAATAATCCTATGGTAAATTCCTATCATTTTGTGTTACTTTGGCTTCTTTCTTCTTCTTTTTTTTTTTTTTTCTTTTTTAGTAGAGATGGGTTTTCACCATGTTGCTCAGGCTGGTCTCAAACTCCTGACCTAAAGTGATCTACCTGCCTCAGCCTCCCAAAGTGCGGGTATTACAAGCATGAGCCACTGTACCTCGTCTATCTTGGCATTCATTTTTAATCTTCCTCTAACACAAACAAACTCCTTATTGAAAAAGCTTAAATTATCTCTGTGTATGTGCTTTGAGATATAAATTGCTACCTGGTTTTCTCTAAAACTCAATAAGGGTTTCTCAGGATAAACCTTAACCTTTTCCATTTACAAAGGCACAGTTTGCCTCCCGCTGTCCTTTTAAATTAATGAGTTTTACTATTCTCATGGCTAAAATTCTAAAATCAAAACTGTAAAGCTTTTATTGATGTCTGTCTATGGTTTTATGTGTACATGTGTATTGTCCTGTTTGTATACTATCTGTATGGTACCAAATTGATTTATAAATAAATGAGCACTCATAAATTAGGTAAATAAGCTTAAATGCTGTTTAAGTTCACATGATTTTAATAATCTTTGGCAAATAGTTTGTTAAATTGTTGATAAAATAAAAACATCTTTAGGATATAATTTAGACAATTTTGTCTGGGTCTATTGGTCAGACAGGTTTATACCGTCTCTGATAAAGGCTTTAAGGTCATAAAACTGTTGCTTCTATGCTATTTTTAACACTTGAATAATTTGTCTGTGAGCTTACGTCTTTGAATTTGAGACTTTAGATTCTGAGGTCTAGATAAGTGACCATGGTGAGGTGTGGGGACAACACTTAGACCCTTTCCTCCCTGGCCCAGCTATGCCTCTTGGCCATGCTGAGAGGGATCCTCTGAGCATTGTCTTTACAGCTCTGTCTTTTGTCCTGGACATTACATCTGGTACATAACTAAAATTGCTTACTGCTGAGGCTTTTCATCAAAAATAAGGGTTATTAAGAGTAAACATTTAATGTATGTAATTAAAACTATTAGATATAAGAGAAACAATTCCATATGCAAAGTATATAAAGAAAGTAGGAAGGACTTTTGGTTGAAAAGAAAAGTTATATAAAGGCATGAGAATGTGGTTTTTGTTACAGGGAAAGTAACAAAATTTACTTGGCTTCTAAAAGTTGGTTTTAGCTTTTAAAAGTTGGTTTATATTAAAGAAATTTAAAAATCAATAAAACTAAATGGATATAAAAAGTTGGAGAAAATGAGAAAAATTGTGAGATGCTATAAAAGGTTTATAAAAATCTTATCTCGTGGTTAAAACTGATTGAGATTGGCTATAATTGCTTATAAGGTTTTATTAAAATTAGCTTGAACATTAATTATACACTAACACAAAGGTAGAATTTGGATTTCTTTTTTGAACAAGATTTTCGTATAATATTAATAAGCGATAGTAAAATATTTTTGTTTAAATTTTTATTGGACTACAAGAAAAAAAGAGGGGAGAGAGGGAGAGACAGATTTTTGTCTCCCTTATGGTGTCTTTGTTAGGTTTTATAATTGGGAAACTGAGTGTCCTCTCTGTCAAAGAGTAACATGTTATGCTTTTTAAAATGTTTACATGATCACTTAGCCAAATGAATGACTATTATTTTATAATGATCTGTGATCCTATTTTGAGCAAGTGTTTTAAACTTTTGATATTTGAAAAACTTTCCTAAATCAACATTTCAAATTCTAAATTCAGTGTTTTTAACCTCAGACTAACTTTGTGTATATTACATCCCCTGGAAGTTCAAACAAGCTATATTAGGCTTATTTAGTATGCTAAAATCATACAGGAAGCATTGTCAGATATGAAATGGTGCTTAACTTTCTTTGCATTGTATTTGTGTAAATGCATTATTAATATATATTCCAAAATTATATGAGATTTCTAAAATTCTGATATATTTTAGTATATGTTAGTAATAATTATGATTATTATGTTAAATTATTGCATGTCATAGAAATAACCAAGTGTCCTTGTCAAATGTCTTTAGCCATATTCTAAGACTTTTGTCGTCCGCAGACAAGTAGTGTTTTACTATGATTCTTCTCAAAAAGTGGCTTATAATCAGCTACAGTATAAAATTGCTTCTTTAAGAAAATTTGTGGAAAAGGCTCTGACAAATACTTTTATTCACGTTTCTGATAGCTTTAGAGATTATACCACTGGAATAAATAAAAACTTCCAGCATTCATGAGAATTGCTAGCCCAACATCAAGCAAAACAAGAATTAATTACATGGGACTGAACTAATAGAGGACTAAAATGATGTTTTATGATTTCTTCTGTTTGAAACACTGCTTTTTTTTTAATGTCTTTCAGGGTCAAGAAAACTTGTTTTTCTTTTCAGCTATTCATAGCTTACAACAAATTGGGTAAAGTACATTTTGTGAGCCAAACCTGAAGCTTTTATATTTCTCTCTACCTGATTTCTCCAGTCTCCAGAATTTGGAAACTATATTTTTAATTTGTAGCAATATGGTTATTTGCATAAATTCAATAAAAATCTGTTGTATTTATGTTTGTTTGTTTGCTTCTGTAACAGGACACAATTGGAGATACTGGTTACTTTACAAAGCGTTTAACTGGAATGGCATATTTTCCATAATGACCAGACTGCTTTGAAGAATTAAGGTTGACTTATAAAGCTCAAAAAAAGCTTCTTGGAAAGGCTGGCCTGGTACGTTGTCTACTAGGTTCCTTTACAAGGTCTCTGACCTTTGGTAAGTAAGGAATGTCACTTTCTGACAGTCCCAGGAACTTCAAATTATTTGAGTACTTTGAGAAAAGAGGAATTCACCAAATTCATACAGATACTGCAATAGTCTGATGGCAAATCCTTGGCATGGCTTCTAGCCTTGAGGCTTTTAAAAGTCTAATCTGAGATTCCTTATGAAAAAGTTCCAGCAAAGTGAGTCTTAAAGGAGTTTATATGCAGCCTGAATGACATAGTGAGAACCCCATCTCTAAAAGAAGAAGAAAAATAAATAAAAATTAAAAAGCCTATGTAGCCAATCACAATTCTTGCTGCACTTTATGCAAATAACCAGGCCAAGTATAATAAGACTAAAACTTGTCTTGAAAATAAGTTGGTCCTACTGTGATTTGTCTTTGGTAGAAATGAAGGACTGTAGAAATAAAAATTATGTTCCAAAAGAAAACTATAGTATACCTGTTATGAAATTCCAGCTGAGTCCATTATTTTTGAGATTTTAGTATATGCCTACACTTTGGATTGAATCTTGAATTTTTTCCTGGCCACATGTCTCCAAACTAACATTTCCAAATGTTTCTTTCATTTTCCTGACTTGGAATCACTGGAAACTGAAACTGTGCTTTTCTTAAAGCCCTGCGAACTGAAGCTGAACAAGTTAAATGAACTTCAGGAGAAATCACAGCAACTTTTATAAACAACCTTCTCACCTCCTGATTTATGGACTACTCAGAAAGTTTACTTCAACACTTAATTCAAACTACAATCCAGAAAAATTTGTCAGATTGCCATTGCAATTTGAAGATGCTTCAGAGACTGTAGAGAAACTATAGAGTATTCCAGATATTAACCTTTTTCTTCTTTTTCCATAGAAATGCCTCTTATTAAAGATTTGTTTGCCTACATTGCAGATAGGATAGGCCTATCTATGGGATGATATATTTAAAGTTGTTGTTTTGTGCTTATCCCAATTTGTCTCCACTCCTTTGTCTAGCAATTTCTAGCCCAAATCCCTCCGGCGGGATCAACTTGGTTTTTAATATGTGAAACTTTTTTAATGTTTCAAAGTGGAGTCTGAAGAAAAGAAAAATATTTTTCCTCAAAATACACTTCTTTGATATATTTTGAGATGGCTGTCAGAGAGCCAGCAAAACGAAGTAGCACCCTCCAAACCTGTCGTTTGTGGAGAAAATTTGCATCTGGAGAAAATCTGCATTGATGCAGCCAGACCCTCCCTTGTCCAGACCCAGTAAACATTAACTGAGAGTCTGACATTTTTAAAGGACTAGGGGAAAAAATTTACCATTTAATCTCTCACTGAGGGCTGCTACCTCTGAGGTTCTATTTACGTAATAAGATCACTTTTGCTAGCCAAGTCTCCTCTTCTCTCCTTCCCATAACCTGTCTTGCCACTAAAACCCGATTTACCATCATAACTTGCTTTTGGCCATGCACCAAGCCCCCATTCTTTCTGTCACCTTGAGATGGCATATAAGCTTCTGCACCCCAGTGGGCAGTTGGGTCTTCATTCTGAAGTGTTCTCATCTACAGTGTAAACATTAATGATAAATTAGCATATTCTTTCTCCAATTAGCCTGTCTTTTGTGGAGTGATTTGAACCTTCTGAGGACAAAGAGGAAGTTTTCCTTTCACCCTTGCACTTCTTTACAGTTTCCTTCACCAGGCCCTTGCTTACACACCCAGGATCTCAGCCTCATCTCATTTTGCAGCACATTGATGTTCCTCTCTTCCCCCAGTCCTCCTCTTCGCCATACAAAGTTGTTATAACACATGTTCTGCATCTGTCAAAATGACCTGCAGCTACACACTCCAAAATACTTAAACACACAGTATCTCCTGAGGATGTATGTAGGTTCTCTCTCTCTCTCACACACACACACACACACCCCACTCAGCTCTTACTATCCTAGGACTCTCGGTCAGGTCTTTGACAAGCCACGCCTCCCCTTGCTTGCTGTGTCTTTCCCCCTCCTCTAGGCTCTGCCAGGCATGACTCATTTGCCACTTTACTCCATCCCATGGTTCCTGTAGATGGCAGGGGGAAGTGGGATCATTGGCCGTGAGTACCAAATGATCTATTATTATGAAAAATTCTTTTCCAGATGAAACTCCTTGGCCATCTGGCAAAATGTGTAACAAGGGGAAACCAAAAGGAGAAAGAAAAGTCCATGAAACATTTGCTCATTTCAGGTTGGGAAGGAAGATAAAAACAGAATATGGTCTACTCAAATGCATCTACTAACACAGAATATAAGACACAGCAGCCTATATTAGTGAAAGAAGCATCTGTATTTCACCCCTGTGTACATAATATTTATGTATTATTGGTTTAGAGATGGGGTCTCGCTATATTGCCCAGGCTGGATTTGAAGTCCTGGGCTCAGCCTCAGGCTTCCACCTCAGCCTCCCACCTCAGTCTCCCAAGTAGCTGGGACTACAGGCATGCACCACCATACCTGGCTCATAATATTTATTCTTTTATTTTTTTGAGACAGAGTTTTGCTCTGTTGCCCAGGCTGGAGTGCAGTGGTGTGATCTCAGCTCACTGCAACCTCTGCCTCCCAGATTCAAGCGATTCTCCTGCCTCAGTCTCCCAAGTAGCTGAGATTACAGGCACATGCCATCATGCCCAGCTAATTTTTTGTATTTTCAGTAGAGACAAGGTTTCACCATGTTGGCCAGGCTGGTCTCAAACTTCTGACCTCAAGTGATCCACCGGCCCCAGCCTCCCAAAATTCTGGGATTATATACGTGAGCCACAGTGCTTAGCCTGGCTCGTAATATTTAAACAGTAGATTTGAAACCAACCTTTACCAGGAGAAACTTGTGAGAGGCAATATTTTTAATGGTGCTAGTTGGGAAGAAAATTTGCATTTTTGCCTGATACAATGTGTGAATAACATTTCGTTGCGTTGCTCTTCCTAAGTAAAAGTAAAAAACATTCTGTGATTTTTGTTTGTTTTATGTTGATTTATGAAAAACATTTTAATGTCAAGAACAAAAAATTATCTAACATTTCCATTTTATGCCCATATTCTGAATATGTACTCTTCCTGATTTTTAAATACTCTACTCATGTGACCTGAAATCAGAACAGAAAGTCCCAAGGATAGAGTTAGAATCATAATATATTCCTTCTCTTATAAAACTATGTATCAGCCACAGTGAAGATTTGTCCACTTTATTTCCAACTGAGACAGAATTTTGGCATGAGACAGAGAAAGAATGTGCTTTATGAGAAACAGACAATGCTGACTTTTCCTTAACTTGGCTCTGACAAGCAGAAAGTTATTTTCCAGTAATGAAAGTACAAGAATATTTCTGTTTGGATAATAATCATATTTGAATTAGTCACATCATAATGGGATCTGAATTATCCATGTCAAAAGGGGAAAAGAGAGTGGTGATTATCAAAACACTTTCAAGATCCTCTTAGTTTTCCTGGTATACAAAAAGATGCCAATATGCAAATGTCAAAACATCCTAATCAGTCTTTCAAGAATCAATCATTCCTGAGTCCTAGCAAGAATATGTCTGAGATCCCTAGGGAGGGGCCCAAGACTCAGCATTTTATCTGCCTTAGAGGACCAAGATCTTTCTGTTGGGTGCCCATTCCCTATATGTGAAACTTTCAACTTTGACTCTGCCTTTTAGATCCTTGTTTCTTTCCTGATTGTAGCTACATAGTGCTCTTTGTTATTTGCAGTCCTTGGCTCTGGTCTCCCACCTCTTACATGCACCACAAATTTCCCCTCAAGGAATGAGTCTATAACTGTGGGAAAAAAAAAAGAAGAAGAAAACCTCCCATTTCCCAGCTTGGTGAGGAACTGTGTGTTTACACTTTTCCCTCTTTCCCTCTGTATCTTTATCTGCTTCTTGGAGTGGTGACAATGGCAACTGCAACATTGACTCGACAAATGCAGACTAGTGAAGATTCTTTCGATTAGAAGCAACAGAAGAAAACCTCACACTTGCTCAAGCCAAAAAAAGAGGGGGAGGGGGAGATTTATCATAAAGATACAGAGGTGATCCACACAACCCAAGAACAGGAAGCGGCGAGGCCTCAGGAAGACTAGAACAGGGATGGAAGAGGGGTGAAAGCTTTCTCCATGTCTCCTCACAAGTCTTCACTTCATACTTCTTAATGTGATGATACTTGTCCACCCAGTGAATATGAAATAGCTGCTCATAATTCCAAAGTTTCAGTCTCATAGAGAGACAGAGCTTCCTTAGAATCCCAGGGCAAAGGGTCTAATTGGCCCAGGTGCACACCCTTGACCTAATCAGCCGTGGCCAGGGAGGGGAGGGTCACATTCCCATACCACTGCTAGAAGCCCACCATTAAGGAAGGGTGATGCCAGGTGCAGTGGCTCACACCTGTAATCCCAGCACTTTGGGAGGCCAAGGTGAAAGAATCACTTAAGGCGAGGAGTTCAAGACCAGCCTGGACAACACAGCAAGGCCTTGTCTCCACAAAAAAAATTTCAGAATTAGCTGGGCAAGGTAACATACACCTAGAGTCTCAGCTACTCAGGAGGCTAAGGCAGGAGAAGGCAGGAGAATCCCTTGAGCCCAGGAGGCTGAGGCTACAGTGAGCCGTGATTGCACCACTGCATTCCAGCTTGGTGACACAGCAAGACTTTGTTTCTAAAATAAAAATAAAACTTTCTTTTTGAAAATAAGGGGTGAGTAAGTAGTCACATACTGGGAAGATACAGGATAATAGTGACCACCAAGTGACTGAACAGGGAACACAAAACTAGGAAATGGGGTAGGATGACAGGACGTGAAAAACCAGCATTATTTTAGCCATTAGAAAAAAAAATTGTGACCGACCAAGCTTAAATAAGTGTAAACCACCTAGAATCCCAACATAATGGAAAGATTAAATGTGTAACTTGGGGAACTAAAAGAAGCACTCCTTTTGATTCCACTAAATTATAAATTCACATGGAGTAAGGCTTCTTAAACACTCTGATAATTTTTTTTTTTTGTATACTTTCTGTGAGAGTTTGTGTCAGTGAAGAGCAGTAAGAAGAAAAGGTCTGACTGAGAGGTAGCGAGTGATTCCCTTCAGTTGCGCCCCACAGACCCAGGAGAGAGAACTGCTCCTTCGGGCGGTCAGAAAGCCTGTGTCATCAGCAGAATCAGCACCACCTCAGTCCGCTTTTTTGGCTATGGTTCCTTTAGCCTAAAGAACAGTTTAAAGCCAGGCTCTCAGTAAAGACAGCTCCCACTACTCACCATCTCCCAGACCTGAAATCCGGCACCCTGGGTGTTGTAAAGTTCCTGAGTGTCTGTGACATATCCTGCAGCTACAGTGTCTCCTAAATATCAATAGGACGTTGAGAAAATAAAGTGTCTGCGAAAGTGAAGGACACACAACGTGCAACACAAGGCTGGAAGCTCAAGTCGATTTTACCTAAGAGTATATCACAGGCTGAAACCCACAGGCCAGAGCCCAGCTGTGAAACCAGGCAGAGCCTCCCGGGTATGTTTTTTTGTTTGTTTGTTTGTTTAAAGGCATGATCGGCCTAAGACTATCTCTGGGGACCAAAATGAAATCTAATAGTGTACCTTTAATATACATAAAAAACATAGTTCATCTTGGAATGCTAGTGTCTACAATTAGAGCTATTTAACAAGAAGTCAGCAACTAGCAAACAGCGTTAAGAGCTTAGCTTTGGGCAGGTTTGCCAGATCTCCCACATAACTGCAGCCTACTCCCAGGACTCAGGAACGCTGATGTGTCACCTTCCTTCCCATCTGTCCCAGGGAACACTCATCCTCCATGAAAATGTGGCAGTAGCCGCAGAACTCCTCCCTCTCTGCCTCTCCTCTTCTCTGCTTAGATCCTTAACTTATACGAGAAAACAGCAGAGGAAGAAAGAGGAATTGATGGGAACAGGGCAAACATGAGCTCATTTAAAATGCGAGAATGATGTTGTTGACTTTAACTCCAAAGCAAAAGTCTGCAAATGACATCTCCAGTCAACTCAGTAATGAAAAACATGCATTTGAGTTGGTAAACTCCCTGCGAGGAAAGATGAACTTCATGGACTTACTGGACTTCTTGCCAAAGAGATCTCCAAAAGCTCAAGAACCATTTTCTCTAATGGTAGTGTTACCAGAAAGGGGTTCCCATCCAGACCACCCCAAGAGAGGATTCTTGGATCTCGCGCAAAAAAGAATTCAAGGCGAATCCATAGAGTAAAGTGAAAACAAGTTGATTAAGAAAGTAAAGGAATAAAAGAATGGCTACTCCATAGGCAAAGCAGAGCTTGGGTTGCTGGACTAAGGACACTTACAGTTATTTCTTGATTATACGTTAAACAAGGGGTGGATTATTCATGAGTTTTCCGGGAAAGGGAAATTCCCAGAATGGAGGGTTCCTCCCCTTTTTAGAGTATACAAGGTAACTTCCAGATGTTGCCATGGCATCTGTAAACTGCCATGGCGCTGGTGGGAGTGTCCTTTAATATGCTAATGCATTATAATTAGCATGTAATGAGTAGTGAGGGCAACTAGAGGTCACTGTCATCTCCAACTTGGTTTTGGTGGGTTTTGGCTGGCTTCTTTAATGCAACCTGTTTTATCAGCAAAGCCTTTGTGACCTTTATCTCCTGCCAACCTCCTATCTCATCCTGTGACTAAGAATGCCTAACCTCAAGGAAATGCAGCTCGGTAGGTCTCAGCCTCATTTTACCCAGCTGTTATTCAAGATGGAGTTGCTCTGGTTCGAATGCCTCTGACAGTAGTATAAACTGCAGAGCCTTATTAAATACTGACAAGATCTCTGCTCCTGCCACCTTCACCCTTCTGGGGAGTATCAGAGCTACTCAAATTCAAATATGCTTTCTAGCTGAGAAGCCTCATTCCTTCCTTTGATCAGTTAGTCATTCATTAATTTATTAAATACTTTTCTTTCCTAGTGTCTACTAGATCCCAGACACTTTAATAGATGCTGGGGACACGGCAGTGAATAAGACGTAGACTTTACTCTTAAGGCTTTTAGTGGATGAAGGAAAAACAATGATAGAAACAGTATGCATTGGCTGCTTGGAATCCCCTTGAAACTTGAAATCCTGCATGATAGCTCCTAACTCTACTGAGCAGTGTGTGGCACGACATTCTCCACCCACTTCCTAAAGTCAACTGGTTTCAGTGTTGAAAAAGATGAGTGTTTTTTGATAATGGAAGTACCAATATGAAGGTAAAATATCACTCAACGTATAAAGAAATTTGAGGGGAAAAAAGTAAATAAATTACAATCTTTGGAGAGAAGAGCCAGGCTACAGAAGCACCAAACAAGGCAATATAATTTTTTCAAATGAAATGTCTAAGATCGAAAGATAAGTTTTAGCAATTAAGCACATACCTACACGTCAGAATGCCAGGATTTGGGTAGAGTAACGGACAGTCAAACATGTACTCCTAAGTCATACATTGGATCCTGCTACTCTCTTGCTTAAAATCTTCCCTAGCTTCCACTTAACAAACTCTTTAAGTACACATACTCACACATATAGTTCATTCATTCAGCAGAACCGCTATGTGATGCTACATTGTAAGCAATGGGAATACAAGGCCATGATCACTGTCCTCAAGAATCTCAGTCTAAATTAGAACACAAATTTTTTAAAATGCAATATAATGTCCTCAGAGCCATAGTCACATTATGTACATCGTGCCACAGAGGTACAATGAACAGAGCCAAACTTTCTCCCAGGGGAGAAGGGAAGTAACAGCAGGCTTTATAGAGAATAGATATTCACATGACACTTGAAAAATAAATGGGAATTCTGAAAGAGATAGAGGAAGAAAAGGCAAAGCAGCAAATTAGGCAAAGTAAAGGGTCTGAAGTCGGACTGTACTTGCTATTGCCTATGGAATGATCCAGTTGTCAGATGGATCAGTCAGCCAACCTGGCCTGTATACACAGTCTGTACTGGGCAAGTATAACTCTGGACTTCAGGAAATGAGAGGTTTTCTAGGAAAGTATTTCTACTTGAGTCCTTTACCCTTCGGGAGAAGATCTCTGGAAAGAATTGGATAGGAGAGAAAAAGACTACACTCACTACTGACAATCACATGTTTTATATACCTATGTAGCTTATGATTTTATCAGTATATTTATCAATATACTTATAATTTGATGCTCTTTATGAAAAAATCAAAGGTGCTTTTAGTAAAAAGTGAAAGAAAAAGTTGTCAGTTATCCATATGATCTGATCCATGTAGATAATCTTAATAGCATAAACAAAAAGAGATAATTTGACAATGATCTGGCATTTTAAGCTATATACATAATTGAATGATAAGATATATTTATTTGACACAAGTTTTCCAAGTGCCAGACTTGGTGCTAAATCATTTAAACAACACAACCCCCTCTGAGACAGCATACATTCTAGTGGGGAAGACAGACAATAAGAATGTAAGTTCAAAAGACAAGTTTGTGACAAGAGCCAGGAGGCTTACAGTGGTATGCCAGACAGTCACTTCTCTCTGAGGCAGCAATACTTAGGCAGAGATTTGAAGTGAGGTTGAAAACTTTCACTTCCAGAGCTCAGTATTTAATTTGGGTTTCCACAGAGATAAAATTAATAATTATAGTATAATGGGGGAAAGAATGAATTTTGGAGCTGACACATGGAATCTGAGTTTGGCCACCCTGGGTAATTTACTTCTCATTTCTGCACATGTGTTTCCAGATACAGCCATCATAGTGTCCACCGAACTGAGCCATTGGTAGAGTTGAAAGAAGGCAATATCATAATGAGTCAGATGTGTGTTTCTTTTCTTTTCTTTTCTTTTTTTTTTTTTTTTTTTTTTTTTTTTGAGACGGAGTCTTGCTGTGCCACCCAGGCTGGAGTGCAGCCGCGCGATCTTGGTTCACTGCAAGCTCCACCTTCCAGATTCACGTCATTCTCCTGCCTCAGCCTCCCGAGTATCTGGGACTACAGGCGCCTGCCACCGCGCCCGGCTCATTTTTTTTGTATTTTTAGTAAAGATGGGATTTCAGCGTGTTAGCCAGGATGGCCTTGATCTCCTGACCTCGTGATCCACCCGTCTCGGCCTCCCAAAGTGCTGGGATTACAGGTGTAAGCCACCGCGCCCGACCCAGATGTGTGTTTCTATATGAATTCATTTATATCACCCAGCAACCCTAGAGCACAGGCACCATTATTATCTTCATTATACAGATGAAGAAACCAAGCATCCAGAGGGTAGAAGTGGGGTTTAAATGGGGATGGTTTGACTACAGACCCAGGCTTTTTAAATAATATTCTATACTGCCCCCTGGTATTAGTAACTAGCAAACAGGGCTTAGTGAGTCTTTTTCCCCTTCACCTGAGATGAATACAGCTTTAGAAAACAGAAATGTTTTTACAACTTTACCCTAAGAAAATAATGGATGAGCACAGAGTTAAAGTATGCTCATCGCTACTAAAGAATGTTTATGTATTTATTTAGTATTTTTTAAGTTCCGGGGTACATGCACAGGATGTGCAGGTTTGTTACATAGATAAATGTGTGCCATGGTGGTGTATTGTACCTATCAACTCATTACCTAGGTATTAAGCCCAGCATGTTTATTTTTAAAAATTGTTTTAATATCCTGCAAATGTATCATATAGCCATAAAGTAGTGGTTATAAAACAATATTAAATGACACGGGAAATGTTCTTCACATGTTTAGTGAAAAGCAAGTTTCACCTGTCCAATGTGATCAATTGTTGCAATACATATATGCCCAGAAAAAAAGACATGCATAGTGGGTGGAGAGAGCAGGGAGGAGGGCACTTCTGGCCAAAGTGGGATGCTTGTCCCTTAGGTCGTACAGGGTGGCTGGGGCTTTGTATTTTTGGATTTTTGTGTGTGTGTGTTTTTCTATACTTTTCAAAATGTTTGTAATGAACATGTGTTTTTTTCAGTACAAGAGAAACAATAGAAATGGAAGTTATCAAAACACTACTCCTTTTAGGACAGCCTATTTGTCTTTGTTTATTCATACAATGTTTTTCTCCTTGTGACATAATACTTCTATTAATGAAGATAAAGCATTCCTACCATATGTTGCATTCTCAGTGGTTTAATGAACGGGTTGGACAATCGTAGCTTGTACCCGGCATTTGCGCTCTCCCTCTGTCTGGCTGCTATACGGCACCTTCTCCCCGAGGCCCTCACTCCGAATTTAGTGCTTTCCCTACAAAGGGTCTTACCCTTCTCTTGGGGTCAAAAAAAAATTGGGCAAATGAAATGTGTGTTTCTCTGTTAAAGAGGAGGGGCGTCTCATTCCTTGCTAGCTAGAACAATTAAAACACTGATCTTTAACGTGGAACAGAGGGGAAGGATGGGTTGTTAGAATGAGGCATGTTAACAGCCACTCTGCCACAATGAGAAAATCAGACTGTCTGAATTTAACTGGAAATCTCATCAGCATTCTTCTGTGACTCTAACTACAAATGTTACGTTTATGGTTGGAGAGCCCTGGAGTGCACTAACCCATAAAGCTGATAAATTAGAGGAAGGGTTTCTGCATAACACACAAAAAGATGCTTTGCCTTACAAAAGATTCACCTCGGGGTCTTTTGACTCTATGGACCCCTGTGAACAGCTGTTGTGTTGTTTACATGTCATTAAGTATTTGGCTGAACGATGGGTTAAGGCCAGGGTGGACTTCAGAGCTGGGGCCACTATGAATTACAGATCAATTAAATGTGGAAACAGCTTTCCAGTGGGGAATCCCACCCTTCTTTTCTGTCCTCTGTCTGGGAAGCAACTGCTAGGGAGACAAGAAAAGACAGGCAGATTAGCAAGAAAGTAATTTGAGGGGTACTTCTGAAAAAACTACAATGTGTTCATGCATAGAGGGTGGGACACCTGTCCCTTAGGCTGTACATGGTGGCTGGGGCTTTGTTGCTCCCAGCAGGACTGCAGTGGGAGGAACTGCGAATCGCAGATCCCTGTCAATGTTGGCTCTGCTGTGGCAGCTTTGGGACAGGACCTCTTGTTTTGCAGACTCCAAAATTCTCCCTAAGAGATGTCTTAAACAGAGGAGGACCCCCAAGGAAGAATTGTCACTGGGGCTCTCTAACCTCTACTGTAATTAACAGGCCCTGAAGAAATCTGTATCTCCATTAACTGGTGGACTCAAAGACTACTAAAAATAGAAATAAGATCTACCCATTTTAACTTACCTTATTCCCTCAAAATTCTATGCCAGCTGCTTTCTCTTCAACAGATTACAGAGCTGGGTTTCCCAGTCACCTGAAGTGCAGGAAGGTTTTAGGTTTAACCTTTAAACTCAACCATTGCTTTTCTGTTTCATGTAATGAAAAATTTAATTTTTCGGGCAATTACTGATCTGGTGTCAGTTCTTCATTCTACCGGTCATGATTTATGGCTAGATCGTGTGATATACATTGATCCAAGGCTTTTAATGCTCCTTTACAGCATTTATTTTCAGAGCCAGTGCAGGATTTGCTTTCTGACCCAAACAGTAACATCATTTTTAGTGCTACATAAAGGAGTTGACCATAACCTCCCTCTAGTATTAACTGGTACCTGAACTGTTTGGTTCCAGCTCCAAATCCAAGGTGCCTACTTTGGCCAACAGAAGATCAGGATCCTTTCTATATACTGATTATACAGCACCACTTTCACATTTCAGGAGTGGCCTCTAAAAGCAGTTGAACCCGTTGACCAATTATAGCCTAGAAGGATAGCTAAATAGTAATTATGTCAAACCCAACTCCTTTGTCAGATACACTGTCACATACAAATGGATAACACTAAACAATTTTATTTAAAAGATTTCCCCCATTCAGTTATATAGGACTTCATTTCTGAGCTGAATTATCTTGAAACAAAAGTCAGGATGTGACTTTTGTGTATTCAAAATCAAACATGATTCAGGAGTTAAATTAAGACTGCTCTAGAGCAGAAATAAATAGGAATTTGAGTAATCCCTTTTCTCAAAATACTCTGGGTCAAAGTCTGTCGTTCTCTGCATTTCCTAATGGGAGAATTTGGGGAATTCAATTAAGTATTTATTTAAATTCTTTAAGAGATGAGAAGCTCAGAAATGAGAAAATCCCCTGCATTGTCTGTGGCTACTCCTGAGTTTATTCTTCATTATTTTACTCCAGATCCTTTGGTAGGCATCCTTTTAACAAATTTCTTAAGAGTTTCAATTCTTCCTTTTAGAAATTCTTTTGAAAAAAAAAGATTTAAAGCCTTTCTTTTGTGATAAACTTGATCTTTGAGGGCTTTGCAACTAGTCATATTTCCGACCTTATCTTGGCATCTAGAAAGTACAGTGCCTGGGGAGAAAGACTGGGTAGCTAAGAGAAAAGGTGAGAGGGAGACTTTTCACCATATACACATTTTACCTCTTGAACTTTGAAACCTATGCATGTATTATCTATTCAGAAAATTAATAAAATTTAAGTAAGAATTTCATGGCATTATGGCAACTTAGAAGACTGTTCTTTATTATGCCATTATTTCCTTCCCATTTTTTGTTGAGAATGACTAGGTTTTGCTTTATTTACTTTTATAATATCCTTATTTGGCCAAATTAAAAGTTAGCAACCTTATGTTATCCTCTGCACTCTTTACTACTTGACTTTTGTCTTTGAATCTAGGTTTCAGGCTTTGACTCTGAATGTATCAATGTCTTTTTTAAAAAACACAGAGACAGGGTCTCACTCTGTTACCCAGACTGGAGTGCAGTCAGAGTATCGCTATGTTGCCCAAGCCGGTCTCAAACTCCTGACCTCAAGTGATCCTCCTACCTTGGCCTCCCAAAGTTCTGGGATTACAGGCGTAAGTCATCACACCTGGCCTTATCAGTACCTTTCATTAGAAACTGCCTCATTTTGTTTGAATTTCAGCTTTCAGAGATGGGGAGGAAGGAGCCAACAGAGCAGAAAGTGACTATACTAATGTCCTTTTCTCAAAGTAACACGAGTTACTGAATATAAATAGCACTGCTAAAGAAAAAATATATCTGAACTCATTTCTTTTTCCTATAAAGATGAAAATTACTTCTTGGAGATACCTTTTGATATCTGTTTATAGATATCCATTTGCATGTTTATAGGCAATATACACATACAAATGCATGCACACACAAACACGCACCATACACATACAAAGGGTCACACACTAAACTCTAGTGCTGAAAGTTTGTTCCTATCCCCTCACATGGTGAATGAGGAATATGCTACTGTTACTATGCCCTGTTAATGGTGGCCCAGGACCTAGAACCCAGGTCTCCATTATTCCCAGTCCATATGAGCTTTCCATTAACATTAAACCTACATTTCAAATCAATCAGAAACATGATTTGATTTCTAAAAATACCATTGCATACCACTTGGGAAAACCTAACAATTGCAAAAGGTATCTCCAAGAAGTAATTTTCATCTTTACAGGAAAAAGAAATGAGCTCAGATATATTTTTTCTTTAGCAGTGCTATTTATATTCAGTAACTCGTGTTACTTTGAGAAAAGGACATTAGTATAGTCACTTTCTGCTCTGTTGGCTCCTTCCTCCCCATCTCCGAAAGCTAAAATATAAACTCCTTAGCACAGCATGCAGCGTTCTTTAGATGTGTGCTTTCCCCCACTCTACCGCATCAAACTACTTCTGGGTTTCTAAACAACCATTTCCCCTCATGTTTTCATGAGCGTGCACATGCTGCCCCTCCACCCAGGACCACTTTTTCCATCAAAACCATCCCTCCCACAATAATTCATTCATAAAGACTCAATGTCACTTCTTCCAAAAGGTTTGCCTGGCCTCACATGTCATTAGTTACCCCTTCCTTTGTGCTCCCATTGCAATTTTGGAGATACGTCTTTCAGCACCTATCTCACCACTCATCATTTCTGGAATATTTGTCTCCCTAATAAAACTGTAAGCTCAAGAACAGCACTGCTATCTTTCTTGCAATTGTCTCCCCATTGTCTACCTAGCATTGTGCTCGGCATACAGTAGGTGATCAATAAATGTTCTCAGAAGGAAGAGCGAGGAGGAGGAAGAAAGACCATCAGTTGAGATGCAAACAGAATGAAAGCTCTCCTGCATGTTCCCTTTTGGATTGTGGTCAAGGAAAAGAATGTTTTCACCTTGGCTAGTGGCCCGGAAATAACTGCATAAAAAGAGCCTTTACAGAAACCATGCAACCCAGGCCTTGAGGAAGAAAGCAGGTAGGCACACTCTTTGCTGCCTTATTCTCTTCTTCATACTTAGGCACGTGCCTGTGAAACATTCTCTTTGCCCTGCACAAAGGCAGAGAAGCCTGGCTGATTAGCCTTTAGTATTGAGTGACATACAGAACGACTTAGGCCATGCTTACGTAATTGTTATTATACACAAAACTAAGAATGGCGACTTACCAGCTCATGGTGTATGCTGCTAATCCATTTTACCACTCATTCCCTAGTCTCTTGAACTTTACTTAAACACTAGTTTCTCCAACTGGGAAGGGACAAAAGGAAAAAGCAGGAGTCTGACCGCCAAGTTCTAATCCCCACTGTGCCATGTAACTGTGAGCGCATTTTCTCTCTTTGAGAAGTCTCAGTTTCTGCTTCTATAAAATGACGTGCTTGGACTAATGATTCCCCCACAGCTCTTCTAGATCTAAAAACTATTATTTTGTGTAAGAGCATATCAAGATATGGAATTACATGCTGAAAAAATAGAACAGTAATCAACCGATATTCATTACATTTAGTTTACGTGCAGACACAGTACCAAGTGCATAGGTGTATGTAAGGGATATAAAAAAGTCTAGGAAATGGCTCCTGCCCTCCATGGGCCAATAGCCTAATCAGAGCTTTAAAACACACCGAAAACACGCCAAGTATTGTGAGCAGATGTGCAAAGTGCCAGGTGAACAGTAGAGATGATAAAACCTTAGACACCAAATAGCCAATACATTAGAAAACCTCACTCAGAACAAGGAGAGAATGAACCACTGAAATAATAGAATGCGGCTAGCTTCCCATCCTTTGATGCTCTTAAATCAGTGAAGAATAAGCCATGGCTTTCTATTAGACATTTTAAATCAATGTCAGCTTCTAATTTAAAAAGTGAGAAGAAAAGAAAATGTAGTATTCTGTTATTAACCCTCAGTACTCTAATAAAAATAATATTCATAATAATAATAAAAAACTTGCCAAGTGCCAGTCCTGAATCCATTGATGGGCAGTTGGACTACGTAAAATCATATGACTTAGATCAGTTTTCAACAACTTTGCCTCTATGGAGGTGCTCCCTGATAGCCACATCCACCTCAATTCTGGGGAAAAATAGTATCAAGACCTTTCCACCATGATTGTAACAAGAGTTTTGTTTCCTCTGGCTGTGTTTTGAGAGTTACCTCTCCTTTCTCTTCCTTTTTCCCCTAACACTGTCACTCACACACTTCTCCTGATTCCTGCAAAGTGAATCCATGAGCAAAGATATAAACATCCCACCACATTCTGGTTTCTCTCAGGCCCTGCTGACAGACTTGCCTGCCTGTTTTAACCTATTTAACCAGACAGTAAGAATAAGAAAACTATAGCTGTGTACAGGCAAATTCCAATTTCAGATTAGAGGAGATTTCATACAACTTGCAAATGTAGGAGTTCAAGTGCCAGCCAGACGTATAGGCTGGGATCTCACATCTTGAGTCATTCATTTGGGGAAAATTTATTCCCGATTCTTTGACTTCACTTTAGCTCCTTATCTCTATGGGCTTTTTTTTTTTTTCTTTCAGTTATCATATTGAATTATTCTGTTTTGGTGGCTGAAATAGTACTTTTTAGCAAGAGTGGGTTGGAACTCTGAAACTCTATAAAAAGGACTAAGTGTGCTGATTTGTGTATTTCTCTCTAAGGCTCCTTAAACTTCATTATTTTATAATGTAGAAAGTAAATTAAAAGAGAAATTTCCTGTCAGATAACTAATCCTAAAAATTAAAATATTGCCGTTTGATTATTGTTTTAATCTCCCATTTGCCTTTTAACCTAATGGGTTTAGTAAACCAATTTCCTTTATACATTTCACTCAATCGCATCAAGAGTGACATATTATTTTGCTAATGCTTTAGGACAGTAATGTAGAGGAGAATGTGTTCTAGTCACATGGTTAGCATACTAACGTAAAAGACTAATATCTAGGCCCATCAATGGCTCTCATTCACCAGAAAGCCACATCCTGGTAGCAGGGGTTCTAGCCTGGGAACCAGTTCCCTGGAGTTCAAAAATGAGAGCTGCTTCAAGCTGCTCCTAACTCCTTCCTAGCATCCACTGCTATATCTGGATTTTCAGAGTTGGGAGCAAAACCAATAATTTTTCCAGAAGAAAATAGAGTGTAAATGTAGTAATCTCTATTTGAAAGCTTTTTATACTTCCAACTCATAACCACTATTGAACATGTCACTTTTTTTCTTATGCTTTCTTGAGTTTTGTTTTACTTTAGTGCCTCACAGATCCTGAGCTCGGGCTGGGGGTTGTGGTCAGGGGTAGGAGTGTGCCTAGGAAGGGTGGAATTCTTTAAACTCAGACCTCTGGGGACTTCTGCCCCAGCAACAGCACTAGTGAAAGGAAAAGCTAATGGAGTCATTGTAGGTCACACTTGAAGAGATGTATGGAACACGTGCTATCTATAGGAGTTCTTCAAGCCTGGGGTCAAAAGTAGCAGAATAAGCAACATTCTGAAGCAGGAGCTGCTATCTTTTATAGGAATGAGAGAATATATAGTAAAATCTAAGATCTCGAGTTTCAGAGGTAGAGGATTGATTTTAGTCCTCCTTCAGTGACTCAACTACAAGTCCCAGAGTTCTTTTTATATGAAAAAAGAGAAAATGAAAGCACCATTTAACCCAAGACATTTCCCAAAAGAACATTAGAAGCCAGCATGTCACTCAGTCTTAAGTTTCTGTAAGCTCCCAAAGTAAAAAAAAAAAAAAAAAAAAAAAAAAAAAAAAAAAAAAAAAATCAGTCTTGAGTGTCTCTACATTGCACCAAGAAGATCTGAAATAAAATAAGATTAGTAGCTTTGAGCAAAAAGGACATTTATTTATCCTTTTCCTCTCTCTTTCTCAAATTCACAGGTATGTGAAATCAATATTGTGGGTTTGAAGTATAAATAAGAAAGCCAGAGTCAGAGAACCAAAATAAACCAACCACCAATCTATTCTGCAGTCTCAGCCCCTCCATTTTGCTGGTAGAGGTCTGAAATTCATCTTGTTTCCCGAAGTTGGGTATCTGCTATGGAGCTCCTTCAAGCCACAGCTGTGCCCCCAATCACATGTACACACCACTGGATTTCACACTACTTCCTAATTTGACCACTGGGACTCTGGTCCACACCTGAACTTTAGCTCCATTGGTTGAACCATAACAACCTGACATTTCCTCTTCCTGGGAGGTTAGACTCTTCCCCTAACCCCTAATTGCTGCTTTACCTAGCTCACTGCCTCCCCATCCTAACGCTGACTCTACTGTCCAAATATATGGCCCCAACCTCCTTCACACTGTGAACCACACTAGGCTTGGCTGGATCACCTTAGGGTATGGGCTGGCTGGCCCTACCTGCCCCCACCTCACTCCCTTCTCCCCACCAGCTCTCCATTAAGGTCCCAGTATCTATTTATCTTTCAGTGGATACTGAGCACCTACTCTGTTCTAGTCACTGTGCCAGGCACTGGAGTCGCAACACTGAATTAGGCAGCATTCTGCCCTCAAGGGACACACTAATGGAAAAGGCAGCAAATCAAAGATGATAAAGATTGCTGTGACAAAGGAATGAACCCTGATCCAATGTCCTCCTTCCACTCATCTTTGAGCAGAGGGGAAATGGCCTTCAATTCTTGCATATGTACTAAGTAAACTCAGCTTTTACATGAAATTCTCAATTCAGCTCAGTTGACTGTGAAAATATATAATTCATTTTTTAATGAACAACACAGAATAGTTGAGTATTGCCCAAGGATTATAATCTCAAAATCACCGCTGGCCATACTCCCAAAAGCCTGGTGAAAGCATATTTGTGGAGGATTGCCCAAAGGAAGTGCAGATCAGCTTGGTCTGCTTTACAGAACTACTATAAACTGCTGAATCCTCCTGGGGTCCCCAAAGCCCACCCATCAAACCCTTCGAGGGCCTCCTTTAAACCTCTTAGTGATGGGACTCTCGGGCTGCATGGAGCACAGTTTGCTCTGGGCAGCTTAAAACTTAGAAGAGGGTTAGTACTGCTCTCTTCCTGAAATGCCCTCTTCTTTGGTATTCATTCAACACTTTCTCACTAACTCCTTCCTATCTCTTTGGCTTCTTCTTTTAGCCAATTTTGAAGATTACTTTCTGTGGCTATCCAAAACGGAACTCCTTATCTTCTCCCACAAAACTTGTCTCTGCTTTTAAGCTCATACATGCCTTAGCCTCTGCCCATCTCTGCAGGTTCATCCAAGCCTCCACCTCACTGCTCTCCTTTTGTGCCCCACACTGCAGCCAGACTGGACATATTTCACGTCCTTAGATTCAGCCTACTTGCATTCACCTCCTCACCTTTACACATGATGTTCCCTCTGCCCAAAATGCTTAGACATGTGAGCACACACACTTCATGCCTACATCTGACCCTCAGTTAGTTCATCTTCTAGTTGCCTCTTCTTCCAAGAAGTCTTCCCTCACTCTACCTCCATCCCCTCCAACTATGCAATACCAGAACACTTTGGACTACTCACTTTATTGTAATTGTCATATATTCTGTTAAGTGCCTGTTACAAAATGAAGTGATTTTTTTTTTTGAGATGGAGTCTCACTCTGTCTCCTAGACTGGAGTGCAGTGGTGCAATCTCAGCTCACTGTAACCTCCACATCACAGGCTCAAGCAATTCTCCTGCCTCAGCCTCCCAAGTAGCTGGGATTACAGGCACCCGCCACCATGCCTGGCTCATTTTTGTATTTTTAGTAGAGGCAGGGTTCACCATGTTGGTCAGGCTGGTCTTGAACTCCTGACCTCAGGTGATCCATCCTTCTCAGCCTCCCAGAGTGCTGGAATCACAGGCGTGAGCCACCATGACCGGACAAAATGAAGTAATTAAATTGCTCTTCTAAAAAATAAATTTCATTGAATTCACGGGTGCTCTGAGAAACATCCCCAAGAAACACATTGTGAGTGCTCTGAGAGGATGTTGTTCACCATTTCTCCAGAGCCTTCCTCATGGGGACCTGGGGTACGGGTGATTCTTTCTGCTCTTCAACTAACTAATAGTCATGCTTCTCCTAAGAACAGGATTGTTTTAACTTAGACACCTTTTCCATTGTGTAAGAATGACGTAACCATTGTCACATTGGCTGTTAGAAATCTGAAAACTAAATTGTGTCTCAGTCTTTATGGGATGAATTTTATGAACTTGTCTCATTTCTTTTTCTCATCTTTCATATCTACTTTCAAGTTATGCTAACTTGCTATGTGTTATTGTTACATAACAGTAAGTGGACATAAATCTTTTTTGGAATAAAGGAATAACTAATCAAATAAATAAAATGATAGAGGAGTATAAAGTTCAACAGAGAAAAGTAGCCTCTAAATGGTGGAAGGGTGTACCAAACAGTACTCCTTAATTTGCAAGTCACTTAAACCCCAAATTGGCTTAAATGACAACAAAATAGTAAATTAACTGAAAAGTTTAGTGGTATCTCATTTTCAGGTAGAGTTTGATCCAGGAGCTCAAATCATGCCATCAGATCCTGTTCTCTCACTGTGTCTCCCTTCTATCCTCCATGCTTGCTTAATGCTCAGGCTTCCTGTGGTGACAAAATAGTTTCTGGAATCTAGACGCTTGTATTCCAAGATGTATGTTTAAAAGACAGAAGAACAAGAGAATATCTCCTGTCTATGAATAAAAAATCCGTAAGGATAGAGACTTTGGCTCTTTGGTTTACTGTTGAATTCCCAGCAAGGCGGTGGCTAGCACATAAGTGATCAATAAATACTTGTTGAAGTTGTTGTTGTGGAATCACTAAGAGCTCACGCACAAATCCCAATACCTGACCTGGGTCACATGCCCATCCCTGAACTAATCTTTTGGTCAGGGGATCCAGTGCTCTAATTCTCCAGGTCTGGGTCACCTGATCCTAACACCAAAACCAGGGATGAGTCTCCAACTAATCCATGTGCACTGACAGTGGGAGAAGGTGGTTCCTCAAGGGAAATCGGGGGCATTACAAAGAAGGAGAAACAAGCTTGGTGGGCAAAACAATAAATAATGCACATCAATGGACTACCAAGAAGGTGATGTTGGAGTCGAATTGTAAAGGATAAGCAGGAGTTAGCTAATAAAGAGGGCAATTTTCAGCAGGTAACATTCTAGGTATTTTCAAAGCACAGAGTCATAAAACAGCCTGATGCTTTTGAAGAAGTGTAAATAGTTTAATATGGTTAGAGCAAACAAGGGTGGAGAGTAGTAAAAAAAAAAAAAAAAAAAAGCCAGAGAGATAGGCACAGTGCAAATATGAAAGACCTTTAGAACTAATCCAAGGAGTGTGCACTCTATCCTGAAAGCCCTGAAGAGCGTAGGTAGGATTTTCAGCCTGGGAGCACGCCTGACAGCCAGGCCCTGGCATATCATTACAGGGTCAACACTGATTCATTCTGCAAAAACTGGGCGGGGCTGGGTCTGCAGGTCAAAGAAAGGAGTCCCATATGTGGATGAACAAGAGACACAGGGAGCAGAAGCCAAGCAAATCCTAGGAATCAAATAGACCTGGGAATCGAACAAAGACTGCTAACACTGTCCAATTGTTACTTAAGTCTCAAGCTGGTGGCCCACACTGTTGTGAATTCTTCATCTAAATATGAAAATCCTCTTTAGTGAGCCAGGACACATTCAGAGCATGACATAGTTGGGTATTGTACTAGTTTGCTGGGGCTGCCATAATAAAGTACCACAAACTGGGTGGCTGAAACAACTGAAATTTATTGTCTTACAATTGTGCAGATGGAAAGTCTGAGATCAAGGTGTGGGTAGGGTTGGTTCCTTCTGAGAGCTGTGAGGAAGAATCTGTCCCGTGCCTCTCTCCTGGCTTCTGGTAATTTGCTGGCAGTCAATGATGTTCCTTGGCTTGCAGAAGCATCACCCTGATCTCCACCTTCACCTCTACGTGGTGTTCTTCCTGTATGCACGTCTGTCTCCAAATTCTGTTCCCCACCTCTTTTGAGACATGGTCTCACTGTATTGCCGAGGCTAGAGTGCAGGGGCACCATAATGCATCACCACAGCCTTGATGTCCTGGGCTCAAGTGATTGTCCTGCCTCAGCCTTCCAGTAGCTGGGAACATAGGTGCATACCCATGCCACCACACCTGGTGATTTCTTTTTTCTTTTATTTTTGGAGAGACAAGATCTCCCTGTGTTGCCTGTTGCCCAGGCTCATCTCAAACTCCTGGGCTTAAGTGACTCTCCCATCTCAGCCTCCCAAAGTGTTGGAATTATAGGTATGAGTCACTATGCCCGGCCCAAGTTTCCCCTTTTTATAAGGATAAAAGTCATATTGGATTAGGACTGACCTTAGTGACATCATTTTAACTTGATTAACTCTGCAAAGACCTTATCTCCAAATAAGGTGGCATTCTGAGGTACTGCAGGTAAGGACTTCAACACGAAATTTTGAAGGACACAATTCAATACACAAAAATGCTATTTTTAAAAAGAAGTTGCAGCCGTACTCAGTGGCTCATGCCTGTAATCCTAGCACTTTGGGAGGCCGAGGCAGGCGGATCACCTGAGGTCAGCAGTTCGAGACCAGCCTGGCCAACATGAGGAAAACCCGTCTCTACTAAAAATACACAAATTAGTTGGGCGTGGTGGCAGGCACCTATAATCCCAGCTACTCAGAAGGCTGAGGCAGGAAAATCGCTTGAACACGGGGGCGGGGCGGAGGTTGCAGTGAGCCGAGATCGCGCCACTGCACTCCAGCCTGGGCGACAACAGTGAAACTCCGTCTCAAAAACAAACAAACAAACAAACAAAACAAAACAAACAAACAAACCACTAGCAAGTGGAATTATTTCAAAAGCAACAGCCTTGTTTCCTGAGTGATCTGAGCTCAGGAACCCTGCCTGGGCATCTAGAGAGGAGAAAGTACCTACAGCGTGGGGAGATCTGAGTCAGAATTACAGAGCACAGTGCTGAAGCCAAACATTTTCCTGGATTTAGACCGTTTCCTCCTCCATTTGCCTTTATTTCCTTGCATCCTCTTTTTCATCGGCTCCATTTTTGCTGAGTATTCCTTTGCTTTATTCCCAACGAAAATCGAAAAGACTTGGTGTTCTGAAAAATTCTGAGACTGGCAGTTTTGATTTTTCTTAAAGGGATAAAAATTGCATCAGTCAACACCTCCCTTCACACTCCCCCCACACACATCCTCATCTTCCTGGAAGACGATACAATATCCTAGAGCGTTGTGGAGAGGATGGAGAGGATGGAGAGGTCAAGGAAGCCCTGGCTTTGCAGAGGCACCTGTCAAGTTCGGGTTAACAGCTGCTGCCTGTGTCTGCCCTCTGCAGCCCAGGGAAATAGTACCCACACGGTGAGAATCCACCGATCCGGAACTGGAAAGGGTGGGGGGTTCTAAGGTTTAGTGTGACACAAATGTCAGGGCAGAACTTTCAAACAGGCTGAGCCCCAGTTCAACGTGAGTGAATGCGCCTAAGGGCCCAGCTCTGGGAATTGAGCAGACTGAAAACGTGGAGAGTACTTTAGCCAATGAAAAATTGTCACCGTGTTCGGATCGATGCTTTGAACCCGGTTTTAAGTGCGCCACGCTCACTTGGGTCAGGCTCTGGACATTGCGGTGGGCTGAGGTTCTCGCGGGCACGACCCCCCACACTGAGTTTTCATGGACACGACCAGAGCCGTCGAGGCGGGGAAGGGAATGGACTAGAGGCTGAACTTTGGCTTCTTCCTCGGAAAATCACTCCTCCGGTTCCGGGGCAGAGACTCAGATCATCCTGTGGGATTACACGAGATAGGATCGAGTCCAAACGGATCTCCAGAGCGGCTAGGCGCGCCAGAAAGAATCTAAGTGTTTAATTAACTGCCCCCTTCACACACACCCCAAAGGAGAAGGAACTCAAATAGGCATCCCCACCTAAATCGTTTGATCAGAGGAAATTGGGTTTCTCTCCCCACACCCCGCAACCCACCCCCTTCACTCTTCCTGTCTTTCAGTCCATCAGGATTGTTGGTTTAAAAAAAAAAAAAGGCATATAATCGGGGGCGGGGCAGAGGCTCTGAGCGAGCCGCACTTGGGAATCTGGGACGCGCCGGGGTCAACTTCTTTCTGCCTGCGCATAATCCGCCTGCTGCTCTGCCGCACCGGCTGCGCGCGGAGCGGGTCCCAGCTCTGCTAGCCTCCCT